>NC_047574.1:4829696-5189393 GCF_011004845.1 Esox lucius | reverse complement strand
GGAAGTCAACTGTCTCAGTTACCCAGGGGGACTATATATTATAAAGTAAACATGTTACTGCTCTGAGCATTAACAGCACACACAAATGCACAAATTATGGTTGCATATCAAACGTCATCCATTGTTTAATAGAAAACCATTTTCAGCCAGACACACATAATTGAAATATATTTCACTCATGGGATGTTTATTTTTGCCAAACAATAACAACTTATCGTTGTGCTGATATAATTGGGATGCCATTGCACTGGCTACAAATGAGGGATGTGGCATTCAATTCTCCATTATTGAGGATTCAGATCAATCAGACCTGGCTCTTCTGATAGGATTTAAGACATGAAACTTACACACTATCTCGTACACACTGCACACAGCACAAGGACGGACCTTTCATCTTATTGTCAGAGCCAACTGTCTTTGGAAAGAAGGAAAGAATAGAAGCTAACATATTATCATAAAAAAACACCATGATGAGAAACTTTCATTTAAGCGTCCTCTGCAATCAGTAGGAAGTGAACAGAGTTAACTAATAATTTGTCAGATGTTCAGGGAAATTAGAATGTAACAGCAAAAGTTGAATGAACGCCTCAGATAGAATTACAACAACATCAAACCTTTGGAAAGAGTGTTCAAAATGACAACCCGGGGGAAAATGAAACAGTTCAACAGTTCCTCCCAATCTAACTTTCCCCCCAAAAAATTGAAACAGGAGCAACATAAGCCATTCTCTCCAGAGGTGAATAAAACTATTACACGGCTGGATTATCTTAGCAACGGAATCACTCCAAACAGATGGTTGCTGGGTAGAGGGCATACAGTAGTTAATTAGTTCATTTATTTGTCTTTGGGTGGGTAACTTCCTGGATAGCAGTGGTTGTTGCCACCTCCACTGAGCCAGATGCCAAATTTGAGGAGAAATTTACCTTGACTGATTGATTTCTAAATGGGATAAAATACAACAAACGGGATATTCCATATCAGACCAGCTCTGGGAATACAGGGCTTGTCTGTGCACCTTCCAAAGTTAAACAATTTGTTCCCCAAACAGGTTTTCCTGACCTGAAAATTACAAGACACTCCTCCACAAGAAAAGTTAATTGCGTTGCGACCTCCAACCTGCATAGTAATTTCAGCATAACCACTCACTAGAATTTGGACATTAAAATCCTTAGACAGGATAATAGAATTAAACAGAGACTGTTGAATATCAAACATTTTAGCTCCCTAAACCATCCAGAAATATCCAGCAATACGACATTGCTATTAGCATTTTGAAGCACAAACAAAAACAGCCGCTGAATAATTTCTTACCACCATCTCGGTACAAACGATTGAAGCTGATAAACTGCCATTAAATATTAAAGACACTTATTCTTCAACAATCCAATTGGCAGCATTGTCACAAAGTAAATTTGGTCATTCCAATAAATGCTTTCAAAGCGCCTTCAACTACAAAGCTGTTACAGTAAAATATAAAAGTGTTTGTATCACAGAAGCGAAAGACATCTTTCAAACCAGTAAATTCTTAAAATTTCCTAGGCTGAAATACACCTTCAATGTAATAGATACACCTATATTCATTAAATACGCACATCCAAACACACTCAAAATGTTCTTGGTGGATTATTGCTCCTATTGAGGTATAACATTTAGAGACAGAATTATTTTAAAAATATTTGGTTATCATACACCATATCGTTACCATGATCTTTTTTTTTTACATTTTATTCTGAACTGAGGTTTTGGGAGACGATGGAATTGTAAATGTATGGCAAAATGGATTCACAAAATTCTGGATGTTCAACCAATAACTCATGAACTGTTCTTACTTCAGACGCTTTTATTAGCTTTACGTCAGTTGGCATTAACCGCTCTGAATGAAATCCTTTGGTCCCTCCATGCTATAATACTATAGCGACCTTGGTAAGGCCACTGCTCGCCCCTCCAAATGGGATATCCCTATTTGGAGCAGTGGGTAGTGTGCCCACCTGGGGAGCCGAAGGTCATGGGTCCGAGACACTGCCCCACCGGAATCTACAATATTGATTGTTTGCAGAGGCAGCTATGCTACAAGATATTATAATAACAAATGCCATTTAGCAGAAGATTTTACCCAAACTGACTGTGGACATTCACGCATGCCTAGATTGTTTAACAGTGTAGATAAATTGTTTGCCCCGGGAACCTCAAGTTAGCCAGGGACGAGATGGATCTTATCAATATAACCTATTGTAGCAACAAAGAAATGCCTTTATGCCATTTAAAAAAAAAATCGGGACCTGCAGAGAAAAAAGTCTGAGAAATTTCTGTGGAGGTTCTTGTCTCCTCTGTTCATCTGATCCAGTAAATGTGGAGGAGGGCTTAAAGGGACATTTCGACTGGAACTGTGTACAGGAACGACGGCGTGCCTTTGCACTGTTCCAACACCATCATCAAGTTTCGCAGACTACGCCATGGTTGTAGGCCTGGTCAGAGTCAGCCTACAGGGAGGAAGTGAAGCACCTGGCGGCGTGGTATGCTGACAACAACCTGGCCCTGAAAGCAAAGAAAACCAAGGAGTTCATTGTGGATTTCAGGAAGTTTAAAGACTGCAGTCACACCCCAGTTCTCATCGATTGCACTGAGGTGGAGCGTGTGTCCAGCTTCAAATTCCTGGGTGTCCACATTTCCGAGGACCTCTCCTGGACCCTCATCACCTCAGCCCTGGTCAACAAGGTGCATTGCGCCTGCACTTTTTGAGGAGGCTGAAGAAGGCCCGACTGTCCTCCAAGATCCTTGGGAACTTGACCAGGGCCCAGTGAGAGGCACCCTTGTACTATCTTCAAATAACTCACATTGTCTCTCAAAAAAAGGTGAGATTGAAATGTTTTGTGTATGTTTCTTTATTTCATTTCTTGTTTTACAGAAAAATGTTTTCAGAACATAATACTGCTGACCACTTATAAATCAGTCCAGCGTTTTGTCTTGTCACATTCCTTGGTGCTTTCTGAAGTCTGTTACAGGTCATTGTCCTGCTGGATGACCCATGACCTTTGACAGGTACCAACTCTCTGACACAGGGTTCAACATTGGGATCAATAATGCTTTGCTATTCATTTGATTTATTGATGCCATGACCATGCTCAAAGCACCCGGTGCCAAAGGCAGTAAAGCAATGTCAAAACATCACTGAACCTCCTCCAAGATTGATTTTATGGAAGGTTATCTTTGGTTTTTTTGTAAACATAGAGATGTGTGCTTCATGAAAAAAACTGGAATTTGGCCTCATCTATCCACAGGAGATTGCGGCATGTTCAGGTCCCTTTTTTTGACAAATTGCGGTCAGGCTTTCTTACATCTCAAAGCAATGGGTCTCATACAATACAACCCAATTTCACTGATTTGAAACTATCGTACATTGTGTCTGAAGGTCAGATTGCATCTCTGTGGCAGTTGATGGTTGCTTTCTCAACCATTAAACAATTCTTCACAGCGACCTTTCATCAAATGTTCTCTTGTGGCCACCTTTAGGAAGGTTCGCTACAGTGGCCTGGGCCTTAAACAGCTTGACAGCATTGCATATGGTGGCAACAGTAACATCAAGTCCTTTATTCAAACTTGTTGATAGAGTGATTTTCATATTGTAGGTGTAGTGCCTCTGAATCTGTTTTGCAATTGATGAATGCTGGACATCATGAACTAGTTTCTGAGGAGTAAAATCAAATGATAACAACAGGAGACCTGGTGAATAAAAAGAACAGCCAGCACATTACTGTACTATTCACACAGATGAAACATTTTCACCATTTCCTTTTCTGTCTGATACCTTCTTTACCAAGAGTGCACAATGACCATAGCTGGGCACAATTGATCAAGAAGTTGACTTCGATAACAATTATCAGTTAAATCATAAAAAAATTTAATGGCAGTTAGCAATACATTTTTACATTAATCTTTGTTATTAAAAAAAAAGTTTGAAAATCAGAAAAGGGTTTGCATTAGTAATTTTTTTAACAGTACATGCCTGAAGTGCAAATAATTTTCCATTGGATTCCTGACTTTGTCAGGTCCTGGCTGGGGCTCTTGGGCGTATCTATGTGCCTGGGGGCCACAGTCAAGGCCTGACTGCGGAGGTGCCTCTAGGCATCTCTGAACTACTGCTTTGATTGTCCCCAATTAGAGGCAGCTGCTCTGTGTTGCCTCTAATTGGGGACCCTATTTAAGTTGCCCTTTTGAGACTTTCAGCTTGTGGTTCATTGTTTGCGTTTCTTGCATGACTTCCTGGCGTACCTCTCCTTCAGTTGAGTTTGTTCGAGTGAGTACCAAAAAAAGGAACGACAACCTCCCACTACTCTGCGACTCGTGTCCTGCCTGCCCTTCACCATGACAGACTTCCTAACTAAGTCAAATAACATTACAGTGGTCCTTTTCCGTCAAGGCGAGGCAACGTAAAATGACATTGAAGTTATTCCATTTTTGGAAGGTCTCGCCCCAGCATAACAATGAATAGCGAATCCATTTTACAGATACTAGAGAGACATTATTTTTTGGCCAATCACAGATTATGTTTACAACACACGGATAGCTGCCCGTGAGTAATGCTAGGGTTCCCAAGTGTTTTTTTCACACTTGACCTTCATACTGAAGCCTTGAGACTTCCTCCAGAGAAATACTTTTTTGACTTTGAAATTATCATCAAAATATTCAGCACAGCAAGCATTGGATTTGGTCTCATTCCCCAATCCGGACAGAGGCAAAAAATTGCTTTAGACTCTAGGGGGTATTAAAAGTATATTTATGAGGTTCTTGTGTTGGTGGACTTGAGTTAGCTGAGGTTAAATGTAATGGAAGTTAATTTGTCTGATAATGATTTTCATCAGTTAACTTAAACGTTAAATCGTTAATGAAAATGTTGACCTAATTAATTAACGACTTACAAATTAACGGTATGGTGCCCAGAAAAGTATCAAAATACAGATTATTGTCTTAGTTGTTTTCTTAAAAATTTATCTACTCATGAAGGATAAGACAAAATACTAAAAATAAAGGAGCCTGTGCTAAACATCTTCCATTCTGTCTGCAACAAAGCCATCGTTATTTAATACTTCGGGACAGCGCTGCAAATCCATTACCTAGTTGGTCAAGATGAAAATGACAGGTTCACCGTACGTCAGATTCAGTAGAGCATTTGAAATTTGAAATGTTGCATTTGAAATGTTGTGGTAGCTGCTACATTTGATCTCTGTGCTTGAAATTGGCAGGGACTGAGAAGTTTGTGAGGATCAAAAGAAAGATGAAAGCATCAAAGTCCAGGTAAAAAGTTAGGTAGAATCTACTCAGTCTTCTCGAAAACCATGGGAAAGAGTTTTATATTTTAGCAACACCATCTCACAAATTTCTTGCCATAAAACAGAGTTACATTTCAAGAGGTTTTGAGGGCTTATATTTGGCAATGGTTTGGATATGGCTGTCGATTCAAAATTCCTAAGAAGGTGTGATGAGCCCGAGCAGTTTTGACAAAGTCCATGTTTTTACAGTATTTTTCCCAAAGAGTTATTCAAATAGATTTCCAATGCATCCACAGCTGTAGCTGTGGTGCCAGGTCTTCAGCCAAATATAAACTCTCAGGTGATAAGGCAAAGGCAGTCGTGACATCCTTCTTTTGGTAGTAGTGTGTCGATCTGTCATGTGGTCATTCACTAGTGCCTGTCTTAGTCCACTGTCCTTCGTTCAACCACTGAGTCTTGCACGGTCTAAAGACACCCTGAGATATAGTATGATCCTGTCCCAACATCAAAGCAGACAGAGGGATCAATGGAGATAAACAGAGATGGATAGCATTAGGAGGACCAACTCAATATGGATAGTAAAGAAAATAGACTAGAGCATAGTGGGAAAGAGCTGACCTATGGTGATCACAGCTACTGTTTCATCCCAGATTACTCTATCTCTTTCTCTCTCTCTCTGCTTTCTCCTTGTAAACGATATCACTATGTGTCTGTGTGTGTGTGTGTGTGTGTGTGTGTCAAGAGACAGAGAGACCAAGAGAAACAGAGAGAGGGCAGAGAGACTGAGAAAAGAGTGAGGGATGGAGAGAAAGTGGAGAGGAAGAGCGAGAGAGATGAGGAGGAGTTGGATTCCCGGGGAGAAAGGCAGTTGTCATGGGACCCACCACAGTTTTGTAGAATGGGTCCGTTAGACCTTGTGGCCCTCAGGAGGAGACATCATTACAACCTAATCCCTGTACACCATCTCTGCTGTCCCTGTACACACAGCCCCGTCTGTGTCGTCGCTGGACTCTTACAAAGTAGTCTGTCTTGTGTTGCCCAGGGTCAACTGCACCTGTCTCTCTCTGCTGGTCTCCTCTGAGAGGCTAATAACCAGGCCAAGAAACTGTGTGGCTGGACTGTGTTATTAAGACAATAGGCGTTCTGGAAACAGGCTTTTACTGAATATAGTCAGATTGTATTTCAGAGGGTTTTGGATTGTTCCATGTGTATAATTTAATGACTACAAATTCCCAAGTCCAGCAGAACCCACAGTAAAGTATGCTGAGATATTATCTGCTTTGAAAAGATCTGATGTGGTAAATAATATGCATTATATTATATACATTAATTATTATTTATGTGTTATTGGAGAAAAAATAAAAAAGACCGAATCGGGCTACAAGTGTAACAGCAACCTGAGTTATATTCTTTTCCACTGGTATGCTGACTCTCATCAGATTTTGTCACATCAGCTCAAATACAAAAAAAAATTTGACTGGAATATGACTTCCTGATTAAGCCCAGCTCTAATGACCACATTCCTTAAGAGGTTATCTACAGTATATACATTATACATATGATTATCTCCTCTTTATAGATCTGAAGTTTCTCACTCTCTCAAGAACACCACAAGGAAGAATAATATATATATCAAAGGAAATTACTGTTCATTAACATAAGTACTACCAGAAGCCTTTGCATGTGCTACTAACGGACATAGGTTTTATGGTCCCTGCAAATGGCCCCACAGGGCCCCTCCATTCACCTCACACCACATGCTGCCTATTAACCTGCTAAAAATGGAAATCAGAATGTGCAAAACATACCCAAGTCTTCACAAAAGCAGAAGAATTATCAAAAGCCTGCCATGACTCTGAGTACACGAACTGAGATTTACCATCACCCGGGTATAAGAGGACAGGGAAATAGAATGAAGGATTTAAATTCCTTTGGTGTCCACCAATGAGATACCAGGGACTGTCTATGGAACATCCAATTATATCAGTTCATCTGTTACAGAGACTAATCAGCAGCGTCCCTCTGTGAAAAGGAGCAAATCAGGACTTTCCCTTTGTGTAAGAGAACAATCAGGATTGTCCCTCCGTGAAAGGAGCCAAACAGGACTGTCCCTCTGTGAAAGGAACCAAACAGGACTGTCCCTCTGTGAAAGGAACCAAATAGGACTGTCCCTCTGTGAAAGGAACCAAACAGGACTGTCCCTCTGTGAAAGGAACCGATTAGAAACACACCCCTATGTGAAAGGACCACCTCAATTCTCTCCATCTGTGAGAGAGAGGGGACATCCACTGAGTCAACCAGCCACACGTTATCGGAAAGGCTAGGAGGCCAGGCATGAATTACTTGTTTCGTAATCAGACCCTTGGACAGGAGGTCAGTGGAACATCTATGGATTGGCTTTGTAGAAACCCCATGGCAAAGTGGTCCTGGTCTGCCATTGGCCAACTCTGTAACTGTGGTAACATCCCACCCACACCATCGATAATGCTGACGGATCTCTGTCCTCATTGGGAAGGAGAGTGATGTCGTGTCAAACCGGGGGGGCGCCAAAGGGCAGAGAGGACGAGGAAAAATAAATGGAAAGTGGTATGAAAGATGTTAGTGTCACAAAAGAGGGAGAGGCGGAGTTCAGCAGCTACAACACCCAGAGAGAATGTGGTAAAGTGAAGCATTATGGGTTGCGGTGGAGCAGACTAGATGGCCGGACAGTCTGATGAAGGCTTTTGTAGCAGCAATGGATCATTTGGCTTTGTCTACACCTCACAAGATGCACAGAAAATGCTTTAATTTATTGTTGAAGTTTATGCACTAAGGCTTTTTCAGCATAATTTATTATCCAGCATCAACTGATTTCTGTTCTGATGACTGTTTGTGACCGCCATGGAGCTTGGGTGTTATTAACGCGCAAGATGTTCGTCGCGTCCAGGAGACCACTGGTTGGCAGGATATCTAGATAGATAGGATTGGACTTGAATAACACCAGAGGGGCTATACTAGAACAAAGGATTATGGTTTTGATTACAAACCATAATTAACTGCGAAAGAAGTGGTCAGCAGAGTCTATGATAAAAGCTCTGCATCCTGCACCATCCTTCAGTAATCTAACATACTCTGTGTTCAGGAAGTTGTGCCTATGCAAATGTCTTGGGAAACCACTGCTGTCAGAATGATCCTTTCACCTCTGCATTACTTTGCTCTGGTTGCAAGCTGCAAGCCTTTAATTTGTCTGTAACTGTTGAAAAGCACCAATCCTTTTAATCACCGGGCCAAACGGCAGGCAAGCAGACAGGAGAGAAGGAAGGAGCAGTAATGTGTTCACTCCCACCGCTTAGTATCACACAGCATCTTCAGTCAGATGTGAGCGTAAAATGGAGCGGAATATCAATTGGTCTCAGATCTTGTAAACATGGTGGATGCTTATGAAAGATTTTCCCCCACCTTACAATTCTTCCTTTTATTTTACCTTATTTTACCAGGAGCAGTCAAGAATGTGCAGTTAATCTGGATGAGCTCTAGACAATCCTATCAGCCCATCATGCCAATCTTCAAATTATTTCCTGAAGGCCTAAGAAGGCTCTGGACGATAAATTACAAATAATACATGTTGCATTTGCTTAATTAAATAAGCACACAGAGTGATATATGCATTCAGTGCTGATTTAAAAATACAACTGCACAGACTGCTCTTGCTACTACTAATATTATTACCATTGTGAAAGGCTATAGTAACACTTCTATTACAGCTAGCATTACTACTATTACTGCTATTGTTACTAATGCTATAATAACACCGCTATTACAGCTAATGTTGTTACTACTATTACTGCTATTTTTACTAATGCTATTGTAACACTGTTATTACAGCTATTGTTACTACTGCTATTACTGCTATTGTTACTACTGATATTATTGGTATGTTCGCTACAGTAATTGTTACTACTGCTATTATTACTTCTACTATTACTGCTATTGTTACAAGTGCTATAGTTAAACTGCTATTACATCTAGTGTTACTACTACTATTACTAATGGCATAGTAACACTGCTATTACAAATAGTGTTACTACTACCATTACTGCTATTGTTACTACTGATATTACTGGTACGTTTGCTATTGTTTTCTAATTGTTACTAATGCTATTGTTACTACTACAATTACTGCTATTGTTACTAACGCTAAAGTAACACTGTTATTAGAGCTGATGTTACTACTGGTATTACTGCTATTGTTTCTGCTGTTATTGAACCTACTGCTATTACTGCTATTGTTACTAACGCTAAAGTAACACTGTTATTAAAGCTTATGTTACTACTGGTATTAATGCTATTGTTTCTGCTGTTGTCACTACTGCTATTACTGCCATCATTACTAATGCTAGTGTGACTACTGGCATTATAATTATTTTATATACAAGAACTATTGTGTTTGGTAGTTGCGGATGCCCCTAGGTTCATGACTGAACAGCAGAGGGCAGACAGGCAACATAATCAGACTGACCTCGATCAACCTTTCATCATGTCCATCATAATCTGTGATATTGTGAATAAACTTAAAGAAGAATCCCTGTTCATGTATCTGTTGTTCATGTATCTGCTTCAAAAATGAGGAGGAAGCTTTGCAGTTTACTTTGAGAATCAACTAGGCATTTATATCAGCAATGCAAAGTTTTGTAAAAGACAATCAGTGAAAAGTCAAAGGACAGGACTAGCATGCACACTTTGGAATGGAGGCCCAGACAGTGAGATGCTTCTTTTTTCTTTTTTTTGGCTACAAAATCTAATAGGATTTGTGTACCCATATTGCATCACCACCCCATTCTCTAGAATACTTATTACGTTTGTAATGCGCTGTATAGGAAATAGGGAGGCATTTTGGGGTTTAACATTAGTTTCACTGAAATGTAAATTTGTATATTTGGTATTTCTGCAATGTATATCTTCTAAATCAGGATCTTAAGGTGGTTTATGGAGAGCTGTTTATGGTGGGTTGCTTCTGGTGGGACTGCCTCTGGAAGAAACAAGTAAATTCGTAAATCCATTTAAATCACATTAAGTAAATATGTTATAATACAACTAGGTGTAAATTATGTTTATATAATATTTACAGTATATATTGAAATGTATAAACCTGGTGCTTTGAATGCTGATCTTGAATCCTGATTGGTCGATAGCTGTGGTATATGTAAGCAATAAGGCACAAGAGGTGTGGCAAATGTTCAATATAACACAGCTTAAAACAAACCTTACAGCAGGGGTGTCAAACCGGTTCCACGGAGGGCCGAGTGTCTGCAGGTCTTTGGGTTTTCCTTTAAATTGGTTCCCAGGTCAGACCAGAACAACCAGGTGGGGGTAGAAATTAACCAATTAGTGAACTAATTAATCAATCAGGTACAAGGTGAGAGCGAAAACCTGCAGACACTCGGCCCTCCGTGGAACCGGTTTGACACCTGTGCCTTACAGAGTTGCCTTCCTGTCATACTGGTGTTATTCGGTCTCATAAACCACAGCTAATAGACAATCAGCATTCAGAATTCAAAGAAAGCAGTTTGTAAGAGACCGTATTCTATGGTTATGGTATCTCAGCACATTTTATGTTCAAATTGCACTGGCCACCAGTTTATAATAGCAATTATGCATCTCAGGGGCTTCTGGTATATTGCCAATTGCTAAGGTCCATGATGTTTCATGCCTAAAAACAGCTCTAAGCCATGATACTGTATATTGGCCATATACTACTCCTCTCGTGCCTGATTGCTTAAATATGAAATTGGTAAATATCAGTACAAGTTATTAATAGTTTTTTTTAAAGATATTGATCTGATGTTTTAAGCCTGGGTCCTATTTTCCAGAACCTTTCCCAAGCCCCTAGTGCTTCACTATCTGCATGTACATCAGAATATATGCTGGATTTGAAGCATATACGCTGGAATATACACTGGATTTGAAGCATATACGCTGGAATATACACTGGATTTGAAGCATATACGCTGGAATATACGCTGGATTTGAAGCATATACGCTGGAATATACACTGGATTTGAAGCATATATGCTTGAATATACGCTGGATTTGAAAAATATATGCTGGAATACACGCTGGATTTGAAGCATATACACTGGAATATACGCTGGATTTGAAGCATATATGCTTGAATATACGCTGGATTTGAAGCATATATGCTTGAATATACACTGGATTTGAAAAATATATGCTGGAATATACGCTGGATTTGAAGCATATATGCTGGAATATACGCTGGATTTGAAGCATATACGCTGGAATATAGGCTGGATTTGAAGCACATATGCTTGAATATACGTTGGATTTGAAAAATATATGCTGGAATATACGCTGGATTTGCAGCATATATGCTGGAATATACGCTGGATTTGAAGCATATACGCTGGAATATACGCTGGATTTGAAGCATATATGCTGGAATATACGCTGGATTTGAAGCATATACGCTGGAATATACGCTGGATTTGAAGCAAATACGCTGGAATATACGCTGGATTTGAAGCATATACGCTGGAATATACGCTGGATTTGAAGCATATACGCTGGAATATACGCTGGATTTGAAGCATACACGCTGGAATATATGCTGGATTTGAAACTTAAAATATTCCAGCGTTGTACATGGATCCCAAAACACTTGCGATTCAAAGCAACGACTTTCAGTTGCTGGATCCATACTGCGTCTCGCGTGGGTAAAATCTAACCTGAATGGCACACTATCCCCTATGACTTGCACTAGTTTTGATCATGGCCTTAATGAATGTAGCACTTGGGTCAAGGTAGTGTCCTCCAAACGGAATGAGGTGCAATTTAGGTGTCCGAAGTCACACCTCCATGGAGTGAAGAGTGAGGAGTGAAGAGTGAGGAGTAAAGACTGAAGAGTGAGGAGTAAAGAGTAAAGATTGAAGAGTGAAGAGTAGAGTGAAGAGTCAGGAGTGGGCAATACTGTCTGCCAATTTGTAAAAAGCAAGGTAAAATACCAGGCCTGCTTTGATCAGTGTCTTCAGCAAAGAGATGGAAAGTACATAGGCTACAGATAGACAGGTCATAACCCTCGCGCTTGAAAACCAGGATTGATTCTCTATCACCATTTTCTGCTCAAGTGAACCGATCAAGGTCTCAGGCGGCTGAATGACAGTTGTTGTAGCTGTCCAAAGTGCAACATACTGAAAACCACAAAAGAATTGCTGCCTAGAAAAAGGTAAATTCCAAGTAATGTGTCGACAAATTTGTTCAATGTCTAGTAATTTAAATGGATTTCATTAAGTCTGGAGAGGAACAACGTAAGGAATGTCTTTCTTTTTGTTTTCTATATATCCGCTCATCTATGATATGAATCATGAATTATATAGTCCTCGGTCTTTCTTGGGTATGTGACCTCTCTGCTACTTAATATTCTAGCTCTCCAAACATGGTGGGTTTCCTTTAAAAAAAAAAAAAAGCTTTCGGGCTATTTTAAAGAAATACTAAAATACACCTTAAGTTACATAATGCAATTTAGTATTCTGACATCCCCAGTCTTCTGAAGTTAAGAATTTTTCCAGTCATGTTCTGTTTGTCATAGCATAGATGAAGCCTCCTTAGAGCGTTCATTTCCCCCCCGCCCCCTCCTTCAGTCTTTCTCCTGGATTTATACAGAGTGGAAAGGGATTGAAAGAGCAGAGTGGTGTATGAAGTATGGGCGTCATACATGTATTTGTTGTTTTAGCTCAAAGCAGGAGGGGACTTACAGTGCTTTCTCACTCGGAGTGCCTGATCACGTTCATGGACCGTATGTCTGCCCAAGAGTTTTACTGGTCTCCTGGGCTTTCACACTGACAAGGGAAAAGGGAAGAGAGCTTCTGAGTGGCCAATCAGTGAGGAGGTGAGAGGCTGTTACGTGTTCCTGGAGATCACTGCTCTTCCCATCCTTCCCCTCTTTCGTCCCTCCCTTCTCCCTTCTCCCATCCCCTCCTGTCCTTCCCTCCTCGGCCTCTTCTGCCTTCTTTAGTACTTCCCACTGTATTATTCATTTGGTTGTGTCTGTAACGTCCCCGCTGGTAAAACATTCATACCAACACCGTGAGTTTTCCACATTGATAGAAGGACTCTGGGGATGTGAACGTCAAGATGACGACGAGATGTCAACATGACGACACATGCTGATGTAGTCTGTCCTGTCATCAGCAGGGTAGTATTTTGGACAAAGTCGCTGTTGCTGATTGTACTGCCATAACCAATATTTTTTTTGGCATGGGAGTGTGTTCAAACACAGCAGCTCCATAGGCTCTTAGGTCATTGTATTGGGGGGGGGGGGGTAGGAAATCATATGTTCTGAAAGCACGAAAGGAATATTTTACACCTCAGCTGCTTGTGGTAAAGATTGTTCCAGTGGCCAATTCACACATTCGGCTTAGTTGCCAAGTCTCACATTGCTGGAATAAGCCCCATCCGATCTGAAACCTCGGTACATCTCAGATTTACCGGGATGTACTATGTAGCCGAACAACCGACAAACATGAATGCTTCATCTTGTTACAATGGCCCTATGAGCCCTTGTCAGAAGTAGGGCAATAGATTTGTGGCTCCCTTGGCCACATGTTATGTCATGAGCGCTCTAATTAAGCAATACGGCAGGAGGGAGTTTTGGTAGATGACCAATATACCATGGCTAGGAGCACTGGCATACCACAGTGCCGCAGACCCCCATTTCGTAAGAGAAACTGAGGACTGATGTAGGCCCATATGAGTGAGGCGAGTGTCTTCCGTCTTTCACCTGGTGGTGTTTGGAGCCGACGCGTGGTTGGGCCACTTGAGACCTCCTCTTGGGCCTCCTTTCATTGCGGGGCTGCGGGGGTCTCCGGTACACCAGTGGCTAACAGATGTTCTCAGGCATGAGTGCCTGGACGCAGTGCTTAGCCTTGGTAAACAGCACAATTAGAGCAGTGAAAAGGGACATCATGTCATACCTGTGGTAAACGGTCTCAAATATACAATGGCAATAAACATTCCAGATTCAGAGCAACCAGTTTATGAGGTGTATTGGCCATAGCGGATATTGATTGTTAAGAGGTGCCTTGTCATGAAAAATGTAAATTATTGTTCATTACCTTAAATCTGGACTCTGGACTCGGCCCACATGCATTTATTAATTATTAAAATGTTTGCTCTTAATATGTTCACCCGGCACAGCCAGAAGAGGACTGGTCACCCCTCTGAGCCTGGGTCCTCTCTAGGTTTCTTCCTAAATTTCAGGCTTCTTAGGGAGTTTTTTCCTAGCCACTGAAATTCAACACTACTGTGGTTTGCTCCTTGGGGTTTAAGGCTGGGTGTTTTGTAAAAGCACATTGTGACAACTGCTGATGTAAAAAGGGCTTTATAAATACATTTGATTGATTGATAGATTGACACCTGGCTTGGGAATATTACATTATTTAAGGATTTTGTCATCAGATGTTATGAAATGTACTTTAGACAGTTCAGTTAGCTAGGAGGGCAATTAGCTCGAAAATACCCCGCTTTTCAAACGACAGCTAGCTTTTCCCTCAATTGTATCAGGTTTAACAAGGTTACATTATTCTGAAATCAATGTGAAAATGTCTTAGTTACTGGGGGGTCACCACAAACCAAGTCATCCCTGAGGGTACAGTTAAAGTGGAATGATTTGGGTTCTCTGAGCACATCACATAGACAAAGATCACTTTAAATGATGCTTAATTTGCATTTAATGATGCCCCCTTAACTCCTGGTTGAGTTGGGTCACAAATTAGATTTCTTCACGTTGTCTGAGGCCTGGAAGTGCATTTGAAAACACTCAATCCTGAAGTTTTGCTTTCACAGGCCATTTTAAAGTCTCTCTTTGTGTCGATATTGCTGCAACTTAGAATACAATACAGCCTTCTCCTAAAAATCTTCCCTATCACAAATACACCGAAGCCTTTCAAATTGCCAGAAGTGAATTTTCTTAGTCAGAAGGTGAAAAATCGGATGTTCTGTACCAAAGCATTTAAACATAATTGCCTCAGGTACTTTGTTGAAAATGTTCTCCGTCTATGTAGCAAAATAAAAGAGAATGAACCTCTCGTCAATTATTTTTTTCTATAGATCGGATTGATGAATACTCTCCTAGCTGTCCACTTCTGTTTTCTGAAAAGCTTGTTTCTGACTTTTGAAACAAAACATGGTCGTACATGATCCACTTTTTACCATGGTTCACACTCTCTGGCCTAAGTTGGGAGCCTGAGCACCCAATAAGAGAACCCTTAGAAGTATCAAATTGTTAAACGTGTAAGTGGGATCTCGGAGGGAAGACGGAAGGTTGAACACACCTAGTTAATTTAGAAATGAACACACTCTCATTTAGAGCATCATTGTCACCGATGATGGACCTTCTACTACTGTTATGAGGACCCTCATGGACCACTCTCATTTAGAGCATCATTGTCACCGATGATGGACCTTCTACTACTATTATGAGGACCCTCATGGACCACTCTCATTTAGAGCATCATTGTCACCGATGATGGACCTTCTACTACTGTTATGAGGACCCTAATGGACCACTCTCATTTAGAGCATCATTGTCACCAATGATGGACCTTCTACTACTGTTATGAGGACCCTCATGGACCCATCTCCTTGCACTTTTGTCAACTGTAAAAAACACTGATTGAAATGTGTGTGTGTGTATGTGCCGGCATGTATGTCCTCAAGCACGTGCACAGATATGGCTCAGCCACTCAACTTTCCACTCCAACAGAAAACTCTCCTGACTAGCCTTCAGTGGCCACTGGCTGACAGGCGGACGGGAAGTCTATAATATTGGTAGCTAGCTACTTTTAAAAACTTTTACTGTTGGGGAAAAGAAATGCAACTGCTTGTCGGTAAGAAGATGTCAGAAGCAAGTGCAAATATTTGTTTGTTTATCGACATATGATTTCATGTCATGTTAAAAAAATGCGGTGGTTAATCGACTGAATGCAATGTATATTTATTGACTGCATGAACAACCATCACCATAGCAGGGATTAAATAATCATAAGCTAGGATAAATTGACATCTGCTCTTCTACCAATGTCAGTAACCTCTCTTCGTCTCTAGGACCTGGCAGCGCAGGGTCTGTTCAGTAAGTGTGCTGTAGCAGAAGATGTGCTCAAAGGCTAAAGATCTATGTTTGTAATTAAACGCCTCTTTCAGTCAATAGTTTGACAGCCTTTACTGCACCTCTCAGAGAGGGCTGTGTGTCAACCAAACGAGGTGCCTCATCAGAAATGTTTCTGACGGGAGTGTGGCGTGCTAAGAGATCCCAGTGTGTTGTGTGGGCTTGTGTATGCGAAAGACAGAGGGTTTGTGTCTGGAAAAATAATAATAGTATATTGTACTTATATAATGCTTTTTTGAGGCCCAAATCTGCGTTAAAAAGTTACGGAGACACAGATCGACAAAGCGAAAGGCACGGATGACGAGTTACAACGCCACTGGGGATATTTTGACAAGAGACCAAGGAGAGGACGGAGGCAGGGCTAGAGGAATGCAATTTGGAACAGATGTGGCTAGAGGGGCTGCTGGAAGGTGGTGATTGACACAGAATCCCGGATGGTTTGTGGCAGGGAGTCCCAGAGCCTAAGAGCAACCCTAGAGAAAGCCCTGTCCCCAAAGCTCTGCAACCCCGATCTGGGGACGGTAAAGTGGCCTGCTGTACTAGAGCGCAGTGGGTTGGTGTGAATAAGGTCAGACAGAGAGGGAGGGGCAAGGTGATGGCGGACATTGTATGTAATCACAAAGATCTTGTAAGTAATGCGTTCAGAGACAGGAAGCCAGTGGAGCTCACAGAGGATTAGGGTGATGTGCTGCCAGGACTTGGTGTGGGTAAGAAAACGAACTGCAGAGTTTTGGACTATTTGAAGCGCATGAAGGGATGATGAGTTGCTGCCGTAGAGGTGGGAAATAGCAGTAGTCTAGATGAGAGGAGATGAAGGCATGTATTAGGGTTTTAGCAGCAGGATGGGAGAGGGAAATCCTTAGTTTGGCAATGCTGCGGAGATGGAATAATGAAGAGCTGACAGTCTGTCGTATTGTATTGGTCAGAGCATTCCAATGATTCCAAGAAGACGCCACAGTAACGGGGATGTGGGGAAGAGAGAGAGCGGCTCCATCGATGATGAGGATATGATTAGGAGTTCAAAAATGTTCACTTTTGAGTTCTGCTGCATACATGATAACCATATTTGAATCCATATTTCCAATCTTCAGTGACTCAGGAGTGTGATTACCTTTATTACTGTCATGAATGCACAATATGCTGAGTATGAGCACCAGTCTCAGGATCAGCAAAGTTCCTTTTATGGCAGAAAGAAAACTGGCTAAATAGTTTCTTCAAGTTTGATAATTAGGCCCATCTTTATGACAGGTTATGTTGTCTTGGTTACTGTCATGTTGTCATAACAAAGACATTAACAGGTTATTTGGTCTCAGTTAATGTCAAGTTGTCATAACAAAGACATCCCAAACAATGTCAACCTTGCATGAAAAATGACATAATCATCCGAATGACACCTCAATGACAACATTCATAAACGTTCATAATGACTCTAACATGTTTCATGTCATGGTTATGACGGTATCATGACAGTGCCATGTCACTGTTATGCACACCCCTTCAAATAAAGTGTTACCCAGACCAAATATAGAAAGCACAGCTGGGGAAGTTGTGGTGAGCCCAGGACACAGACGGGGCCTTCCAAGCATCTCAAGAGGGCCCTCGCCATCGGGCCCCAGCATGGCCCTGACTTCCACACTCCCGTCACCTTGCAGATGGAGACATCAGAGAAACAGGAGTGGGAGCAGTACTGTCCCAGGAGCTTGACGGTTAAAAACATCTGGTACTGTTCATTAACAAGAAGCTGACGCAGATATGGAGCACAACACTAGGGAGCGGGGGTGGGGGGGGGGCTGCCAGGGCCGAGACATCACTGGGGTACTACAGAAGGACATTCAAGACTGAGGACAGCACACACACACAGACTGCCGGCAAGAGCCACTGAGCTCAGAACAGAGCAGGTATTTTTAACCCCAAGGGGCGGGGATAAAAGTTGCTCCCAGGAAGTTGAGGGTGGTAAACTAACAGACCATGTGTGTCTCTGTTTATATAGACTAGGACGCCAACACTGACGACAGCGCCTGACCTCGAGAGCTGCCCAGAGGCGCAGGGAGCTAAACAAAAAAGCCGCCCGTGAAGTCTCTTTCTTCCATCCCCAGTTTCTTTACTTTGTTAAATAAACGCCTTTGGGCGTCGCTCCACCGCCTCCATGTCCTGTGGTGCCATACAGCAGTGTATGCTTGGATTTGTTCGTGCGTGAGTGTGTGTTCCTGTGCGTGTTTGTCTCTCTCTGTAGGTGTGTGTTACCAGCGCTGGGGTTCTGCATTATCAGCACTAGAAAAACAAGATGCTGCATTCACCTATGAAATGACATCACGCAGCGATGGGAGGGCCCCGTGTGAGTCCTATGGAACAGTCATACGCCTGGCCTGGAAAACAAATGGAGCCCATTGGGTACACAACTTCTGACCAGATCCTTACAGGCTCTGGATGAATGTGGTGAACCACAAAGGGATCTGAGTGGCATTTAAGAAGCCAGAAAACAGTGAGGTGTAATATTATGACAGCGGGAGAGTGATGAGAGCAATCATGAATAAACATCGATTTCATTCATCTACAGAACAGTCTAAAAGTGTCTAAAACTGCCCACCCTCCCTGCATAAAAGAAAAAAAAACAGGCGATAGAACATCATGGGTAGTATCTTCAGTACAGTTACCAACCTCAGAACAACCAATAGAAGTCAGGTATTCGACTACATTGCATCCTAACAGTTTTACCTGCCTATATCATCTTGACACTGTCTCCAGTGTGTGCCTTCCCTCCGATACAAAGTCAGTGTTGATGAACAAATGTAAACCAAAAGTGAGGAGTTGTTTTTCCTAAATAATTCAGTGATGAGCAGACAACAGCATTCTGGCAGCTAGCTTGCCTCCATCCGTCTCCCAGTCCAATAGCTGAATAGTCTAATGATCTGAATCCAAACGGATGCCAACAAAGCATCCCGAATGGCCCCCTGTTCCCTTTTCAGTGTACTACATTTTAACCAGTGCCCTATGGGAGTTGTAAATGAGGAAACGCGAAGGCTGTATTGAAATAGATGGCCCATAACCCCAGTCAGGGGGATATCAAAACAGTTGATTAAAGATGTGTCTGAAATGTGCATACCCTCATTTACAGTGCATCCACTTTGCCTAATTATTTGCCTCTATCCAATAGTGTCAGTTATTTCAGCGAAACCCAGACGACTCAATGCCAAAAGGTAACAATGACCTCCAATTGGATCCCTCAAGGCTTGGTCATTAGCATTCGGTGCACTTGGCAGATTGTAAATAGATTGCGTAATGCGTCTTTAGATTCAGCTTTAAGGATAACTCTGTACGGAATGTCTTAAAACGGCATCAGGCACCCCCGTGACTCAAAGGGACTGAGGACATCTCATCAGTGAATGCCAGGCAGTGAATTATAAACAAGCGTTATCAAAGTGGGATGGAATGTTTCTTTTGGAAATCGATGGTCGAGTTCAGAATGCACATTAGAAAAATATCTGACAGAGTTCACAGTGTGATGTCAAATTTATATCACAGCGAGTGCTTTGGCCATTTTGCATTAGTCTACTGGTATATCACGTGTGACAGCTGTGATCAGTCTGCCGAATCTCTTCGCGTTCAGTCGCATACTCCAATTGTTCTGTTCGTCAGGTCTTTCTGCGCATCTCCGCTTTTATAATCAGCTTTTATAATCTAACGTAGCTGTGAAAGCAAACTGTGGCGTGTGGAAACGGACGTTGTTATGTTTATTTAATTATCGGAATGGTTGGCATTCCAATGGCAGTGGGACTCTGCCTCTGGACAGTGATTCCGGGGTTAAAAGCGTTTGTCTTACGTTAGGTAATGTAAAAAACCTCACTGTGATCACTCATGGGTTAACTCAACGTGTTTTGGTTGCACTATACTGTCATGACCTTTCATAGTTCCCAGTGACGTTTTTTAATTAAAATACTTAATGTTCAAAGAAATGCAATTTAATTGTAGCAAAAACAACAAGTCCACATCAAACCTCTGAGGTTTTCTGGCCTCTGCAAGAAATCTAGAAAAGTAGACTATGGGGTTCATGAAATTTAATGCGTCCAGAAACTAGCTAACATTTCAGCTAACGTTAGCCAGTCGAAATGCATACCTAACACCTCTAATCAAAACCTGGTCTAACTTCATTCTAGTCATGTATTAATATAATCATAGAAAACATCCTTATCTATAATGCTGGGAGATGATTAGGCATTCTGGGCGAGGGAATGCTCATGCTCTGTAAGAAATGAGTCTGAATAATCACTAAAAACCAACTGTCTGCCCTCACAATTCTAAGTTAAGGATACAATAGGGTATAGTAATATGTCTAGATTGTACCTTTCATGCTTGAATAAAGGGATATACTTAGGGCTTCTTGGTTGGGAGTGTCCTACCGAGACGACTTGTCTAAAAGAACAATAGACTTTATACAGTATATCTCCTCAGAGAGCCAGCGTTCTGCCCTTAAAACCTGTGTCGGAAATGTTTATTTTCTTTTAAATAAATGGGGGATGCTGAGAGGAGCAAGGCAGATGGCACTGAGCAGCTGGAGGGCTGAGACAGTAGGGTGTTCCTATGTGGACAGGTTCAAGGCAACACGATGATGTGCTGCTCCTGGCACGCAGTGCTCTGATGTAGCAGGAGATGGCTCAAAGCACATTGTTCTGTCAGTGTTGGCAGAGTCCAGTCGTGTTCTGCTGTAGGGTCAGACATTTGTACTGAAGGAGGATTCATGACGTGTGGACAATTTCATTTTGCTCTTTTCATCACAATGCCCCACTTGGTGTTCAGTTAATACGTTAACGTAGTTAACTCTGGCCCAGTCTGCCAGAGCAGTGCCATTTACCTCTGCTGGTCTTATCATGTAGAGTGTGGATCTGACCCAACAAGATCTCGGTGCAGACCTGTAAATAAATATCTCCAGCCCCAACAGAAAGAGCCATGACGGGTGATAACAGAAAGCTAGAGGAAGGACAGATACAGGGCAGGAACCCTTAATCACTACTCATGTTCAGTTATTATTTGTAACAACAACCCGGGGATCAATTAAACTGAGCAGATTTTTTCAAATTGCCTGTGTTCGATCCTGCAACCTTTCCGTTACCAGTGAAATCAATAGTCTGTAGGTTTATTTTTCGCCTAAATCTTGGTAAAAATGCGTAACAAAAAGGAAGTTGACATGTAAATATCCAGTCTAGTAAGGAGACAATTACGTAATTACAAACAAAGCCATAAAATAATAATATAGTAACTATTACACTCACTGTGGTCTATGGTACGAGTTCATAAAAATAAATAAAGTGCCTTTTGGGAAGCATCCGCTGTAACCAAATGACAGAACTTGGTTGCCACATTAATATACCAAAACACTAAACGTAGATCCGATCAAATCAGAGTTTTCTGGAACAGGTGTCTGGAATGTCACGGTAATGAAAGTGCAGGACCATTTAGCTAGCCATTAGCAAGGGAATAGGGATGAAACACAATAAGTAAACTTGAGTATCAAAAGGGTCATTTGGGTCCTATTAACTACAGCACATCTAATGGGATGAATGTCCTTGGAAAGGAAAGGGATTTAATGAAGTCACATAGCTTGGTGGAACTAAGTGTACAGTAGCAGTGGATATATTCAAATAGAATGTAGCATCCCTCCATTAATTCTGCATTCTGCATTACTAGTTTTCATCCCTCAACACAGCAAGGAAAAATAAGTCATGAGGACTTCACGAAGGGCGTAATTGTGGAGTGCCTGCACATTCATACAGGTCCCCCCTGCATGATTAGATCGACCAAAAACTAAAACAGCAGTGCTGAGAATACGCAATATACGTATCTTCTCACGACTCATGTCTCGGAAGCAATTGCTTTTTTGCTCGGCAGAACAGACCACTTAAAACCAGAAGATTATGAGTTCAAATCCCAGCTGGGGTAATATTTTATAAAGCCTTCACCAAGTGATCATGTGAGTTGCAATATCCCAGGGATATGCAATGCAATGCTGATTAGACTGAAACGTGATATTTGGTAAGCTGAAGTTCATTACTTGGTCAACTAAAATAAATTAAATGAGGGGCCACTGAGTGTGATGTGAGAATGAACCCATTGACTGCAAAATGTATGGAATACAGCTCAGTTTGCCCACAGTGCCGTTTAATTAACACTTCCTTGACCTCAGAGTGTAAAGGTTCACACTTAGCGTAAAGGTTGCACTCAAACCACATCATTATTATTGTCAAAATCCATCTGTGAGAGAAGAGAAAAAAAGTGTCTTTCTGTCCTCCTGCTCAGAAGAGGTCTTTTTATTTACCTTCTACGGAGTGTTCCATTATACTGTTGAAATGGCTTGAGAAGCAGGCCATTAATGATTCCTCGCAGCCTATTAAATCAATGAGCCTTTACTCCTGGGAGCTAACTAGCAACAGGAACCAACAAATCAAGTCCAGCCGTGTTGGCAAGTCTCAACGGGACTATTAAAAACCTGCCATATACACAACTAGAATTATAGACGGCTGCAAAGAGAAGCACACGTCTAAAGGACATCCATGGACACGAGAGACAGATGAGTCAAACAGACTCAGAGCCAAACTGATTGGTAATTGAAGAAAGAAGAAAGCAAATATCTCAATGCAATAACCCTTTTTAATCTGATATAAATTAAAATGTTCCACTGAATCACATATTTTGGGGCTAATGACGACAAATAAAACCCTTTTTTAATGCTTTAAGGTTTTGCTGGAAAAGGTTATTTACAGAAATAAATGTGATGTGCTTGCTACAGTGGATATAAAAAGTCTACACACCCCTGTTAAAATGCCAGGTTCTTCTGATGTAAAAGAATGAGACAAAGATAAATCATTTCAGAACTTTTTCCACCATGTTATATGACCTATAACATGAACAATTCAATTGAAAAACTAACTGAAATCTTTGAGTGAAAAAAATTTAATAAAAATAACCTGGTTGCATAAGTGTGCACAATTTTAAACTAATACTTTGTTGAAGCACCTTTTGATTTTATTACAGCACTCAGTCTTTTTGGGTAGGAGTCTATTAGCATGGCACATCTTGACGTGGCAATATTTGCCCGCTCTTCTTTGCAAAAGCACTCCAAATCTGTCAGACTGTGAGGACATCTCCTGTGCACAGCCCTCTTCAGATCACCCCACAGATGTTCAATTGGATTCAGGTCTGGGCTCTGGCTGGGCCATTCCAAAACATTAATATTCTTCTGGTGAAGCCATGCTTTTGTGGATTTGGATGTGTGCTTTGGGTCGTTGTCGTGCTGAAAGGTGACCTTCATCTTCAGCTTTCTAATGGACCCCTGAAGGTTCTGTGCCAAAATTGCCTGGTATTTGGAACTGTTCATAATTCCCTCCACCATGACTAAAGCCCCGGTTCCAGCTGAAGAAAAACAGCCTCAAAGCATGATGCTGCCACCACCATGCTTCACTGTGGGTATGGTGTTCTTTGGGTGATGTGCAGTGTTGTTTTTGCGCCAAAAATACCTTTTGGAATTATGGCCAAAAAGGTCAACCTTGGTTTCATCAGACTATAACACATTTTCCCTGGTGCTTTTGGGGGACTTGATGTTTGTTTTTGCAAACTTCAGCCGGGCT
The DNA here is from genome assembly GCF_011004845.1 of Esox lucius. NCBI lineage: Eukaryota > Metazoa > Chordata > Actinopteri > Esociformes > Esocidae > Esox > Esox lucius. The sequence continues at coordinate 5,165,346 of NC_047574.1, read as the reverse complement.
TGGATGTTTTCTTTGTAAGAAAAGGCTTCCATCTTGCCACCTTACCCCATAGCCCATTCATATGAAGAATACGGGAGGTTTTTGTCACATGTAGCACACAGCCAGTACTTGCCAAAAATTCCTGCAGTTTCTTTAATGTTGCTGTAGGCCTCTTGGAAGCCTCCCTGACCAGTTTTCTTCCCTTCTTTTCATCAATTTTGGAGGGACATCCGGTTATTCTTCATGTTTCCCCCTTCAAGATTTCAGTTTGTTCTTCAATTGAATTGTTCACACTACAGGTCACATTAAGAGTGGAAAAAGTTCTGACATGATTTATCTTTGTCTCATTCTTTTACATCACAAAAACCTGCCTTTATGACAGGGGTATGTAGACTCTTTATATACACTGTACGCATAGAACATAGTGCATCTTATAACACGTCTTGGATAGGCTGTGTTAGTTATGGATACCTATTTTGGGATGGTTTGTAGATATTATATATGGTTTGCAGACATTGTATTTGTGGGATATAATTGATCTCTGTCTTATTAAGCTCTCAAAATATGCTTGCATGCTGAAAGGTTTGCGGCAGTGGATTGCGGCAGTCAACTGTAGACAAATAGAGATGTTGATGTCATGTTAGTCTACACGTCAATATTGCGGTAGTGTTTGCAGCTGAAACAGATTAAGAGCATTTGAGAATCCAAATGATGCCATTTAAGTGTTCTCTGGGATGCTGGCCATGTAGGCAGAGTTGTCTCAGACTGGGCCAATAAAAATATAAAAATAAAAATGGGAAAAATAGCACAGACAGTGAATAGAGGAAAAACTGTGTCTAGAAGGCCAGCATCCCGGAGTCGCCTCCTCGCTGTTGACGTTGAGACTTGTGTTTTTACTGGTACTATTTAACATTTAACGCCTCACAGTTGAGGACCACTCAAACTAAACACTCTAATGTATTTATCCTCTTGCTCAGTTGTGCACCGGAGCCTCCCACTCCTCTTTCTATTCTGGTTAAAACCAGTTTGTGCTGTTCTGTGAAGGGAGTAGTACACAACATTGTACAAGATCTTCAGTTTCTTGGCAATTTCTCTCATGGAATAGCCTTGATTTCTCAAAATAAGAATAGACTGACAAGTTTGAGAAGGTTCTTTGTTTCTGGTCATTTTCAGCCTGTAATCGAACCCACAAACACTGATGCTGAAGATACTGAACTAGTCTAAAGAAGGAGAGTTTTATAGCTTTTTTAATCAGCACAACAGATTTTAGCGGTGCTAACATAATCACAAAGGGGTTTTCTAATGACCAATTAGCCTTTCAAAATGATAGACTTGAATTAACAAACACAACGTGCCATTGGAACACAGGAGTGCTGGTTGCTGACAGTGGGCCTCTGTATGCCTATAGTATGTAGATATTCTATTGAAAATCAGCCGTTTCCAGCTACAATAGTCATTTACAACATTAACAATGTCTACACTGTGTTTCTGATCAATTTCATGTTATTTTAATGGACAAATAATTGCTTTGCTTTCAAAAACAAGGACATTTGTAAGTGACCCCAAACTTTTAAACGGTAGTATATGTATTATGTCCTTCAGAAAAATGTTTGTGATTGGCTTGGATTAATTAGTTTCAGTAGATCGACTCAGTCTAGTGCGTGGATACGCAGCACGAGCAGAATTTGGTCGAAATATGTAATTAAGGCGTCCAGAACGAACCTGTCACTGCATTAGCCTACAGTGTAACAAAAGCCATTAAACAAGTGCTTGCGTCACAATGATGACATGCATCACACTTGACTGAAGTCATTCAAAATTAGCTAAAACATTTTTTGTTCGACATGAAGACGGTGCCCTGCAGGGGGTTAATTATTATTAGACAGCATGTGGTAGACAACGAGCCATGCTCCCAACCGTTCCTCCATCCTGGCCAGCCAGAATGGATAGCTGAGATCTTACTCTGTTCATTCTGTCCTCCTTCCGCCTCAGCCTAGTAGCTAAAGGTCTGCTGGGTAGCTTTAGTGTATTTGTTGTTTATTATCTGAAGCACTCCAAAACTAGGTCTCCTTGCAGGGAAAAGTTATTCTACAGGCGTGTCAATGCATGCACCTTTTGCACTGGAAAAAACGACTAGCTAATTCTAATAACAAATGATTGATTTTGCTCATTTTCTTTGAATAACAGATAATCCTCTACTGAAATGACTTCCTCATGGTTACTCAGTACGCTGCATATACCTCTGTGATCCATTTCACAGAAATAAACTGTGGACAACCAATGAAAGCAGGCTAATATGTAATTTCGGCTGCCACTCATTTAATTAAGTAGAAACATCTGTGAATAGGAGTTCATCGTCTCTCTCACCTCAACTGTTTAACTTATTATGTTTATGTTTTTAATTCTTCTCATCTTATTGTGTATCTGTCATGATCCAACCCAGTTCAGAGGGTATAGTACTTCATTCCTGATAGGGTCAGATCTTGGTTAATCTGGTGCTACCTGAATCCAAAGACCTCTAGAGCTTGGATTTGCATAGGCATTATATTTATCTTTGTCTTCTAATCCCAGATGAAGGGTTTATATTGAGTCCAATTGCTTACTGAAGCGCTGGGAAATGTATTCTGAGATATTCTGGAATTGACGGAGCAAAAACATTTTAATAGCATTAGCAATTCCCAGCAGGAATATCAGGATTCTTTTTTTTTTATTGTGTGTTTGCTTTGAGTTTATCCATTAGTGCCGGGAATCTTTCATCAAGCTGGTCTGAATATTGTTTTGTAGGAACAATTCCCATGCATGTACATTGATCTGGGAGATGCACTTTCTAAATGGGATATCTTTTTCATTTATATGGGGGAAAAAAAGATTTCCTGCCAGGGCTGAAGCCAGGTTGATCTGATTGGACTAGTTTACCCAACAGAGTACTAAGGCTGTTTTTGGCCAGGCCTTGAGGAGACTTAAGAAGAGACATTGACCTAAATGACCCACCCTCATACTGATCTCACTTGTGTTCATGAATAACTAGCAATTACCCTCTTATCAATGGATTGCACAAACATTTAATGCATGTGCGATGAAAGAAGGTCATACAATTTCTTATAGATTCCACAAATATATATTTTTTTATGTATGAAGACATATGCACTTATTAATGCAATTTGCTCTGGATAGAAGTATAATTTAAATTACTTATAAGTTAAAGTTCTTGCTACTTTTGTAAGGTTTAGACAGTTTCTGGTTTCTCTACCGAATCCGAATCCTCTTGTTATATTAAGGGGAGATTAGCTTCCTCCAGAATGTTCTGTATGTTCTGCAGAATAGTGTCTGCTTTATATTTATTACAGGGATTCGTAAATTTGACAGAATCATTAATGTCCCAGAGAGAAAGAAATATGGTCGCTCTTGATTTCACACCGAATTCAGGCCAATTGTGTGTCAGAGAAATACTTTTGTTTGATCAATTCTAGATTTTGATCCTATCTTAAAACAATCATTGTTTTGTGTTTCTTCAGAGAAGGATGATGAGCATTCTCTTTACAGCAAGTGAAATGGTCTTTCCATTTCCAATTACTTTGTTTATTTCTGGATGCCAGATGTTCTCATGCATCCCCTTAGATAAACTTTAGGTATTTCCCAAGGGAGAACATGGCGAAATCTTTATATTGTTCTTTAGTTTAAAGGGGCCATTACAGTATTACTTCCATAAATGACCACAAGACATCTGCAGAGAATGTTTAAAGCTCATTTTTCAAATATGTTTCAGAAGTGCAAAAGATTTCCCAGGTTTAGTTAACCCTAATTTCCCCTGTGTCATGGCCTGTATATGAAAGTTTTCAGTGGATTTACCTGGTTAAAAAAAAAATATGTAAAAAATCAAGAATTCACTAGTTTCAAGTAGGACCACAGAAGGTGAAGTATTGATCCAAGTACTGGTCTAGTACAAAGCTCAGATATCCTGTGACAACCAAATAAGTTCCAAATATCTGGTTCCAGAGTTAGCACTTTACTGTCATTATTGATGTACTGGTCCTAGATATTAACAATGGTTTTCCCATTCATTGTTTGATTTGCATTTAGCAGATATTTAAAATTGGTGTGCAATATTTAAAATTGTTTTGTGATGTTTATGAAATGGGTCCTTTAGCAGTCTGGGTCAATACAACAGCCTTATCATTCTATGTTTACACACATAATTTGAAACATTATATGATTCATGAAATAGCATTGGTTGATTTGTAATTATAAAATGAATTACACATATACTGTAAACATAGCCTTCAATGGCTGAACACAAAATACCAACGTTTCAGAGGAAATTCAAAACAAAAGTATTTTATCAATCATGGCCTCTCCATAAGAAAGCATTTTAAATATCATGATTGGTAATTATATGGTGGGTAAATAAAAAAATAAAAAATCTAATCTAAGTCCATTCCAAAGTCAGTTATCAATAACTTAACAGTGTTTTGCCTGTGTTGAGCCTTAGCTGGGATGAACAATGAGATACACTGTTGATTTTGCAACATTATTTTGTAAAAGTACAACCCTGTTTCCAAAAAAGTTGGGACGCTGTGTAAACTGTAAATAAAAGCGGAATGCGATGATGTGCAAATCTTTTAAACCCTATATTCAATAGAAAATAGTACAAAAACAACATGTCACATGTTGAAACTGCGAAATGTAATTGTTTCTTGAAAAATATATGCCCACTTTGAATTTCATGCCAGGAACACGTTTAAAAAAAGCTGGGGACAAGGGCAATAAATTACTGGAAAACGTGTGTAATGCTAAAAAGAAAACCTGGTGGAACATCTCACAACTAATTTGGTTATTTGACAACAAGTCAGTAAAATTATTGGGTATAAAAAGATAATTCCAGAGAGGATGGGTTTTTCAGAAGTAAAGATGGGGAGGGGTTCACCACTCTGGGAAAGTCTGTGCAAGCAAATAGTGCAACAATTTAAGAATAATGTTTCTCAACATAAAGTTTGGGGATCTCATCGTCTACGATACAGAATATCTTTAAAAGATTCAAAGAATCCAGAGAAATCTCTGTATGCAAGGGACAAGGCCGAAAACCAAAACTGGATGGCCGTGATCTTCGGGCCCTCAGGCGGCACTGCATTATAAACAGACACAGTTTTGTAGTGGACATCAGTGCATGGTGTCAGGAACACTTCCGAAAACCATTGTCTGTGAACCCAGTACATCGTTGCATTCACAAATGCAAGTTAAAACTCTACCATGCAAAGAAGGAACCATATAGAAACAAGATCCAGAAATGCTGCTGCCTTCTCACGACCCGAGCTGAGAAGCAGGATAATGCACCATGTCACAAAGCTCGAATCATTTCAGATTGGTTTCTTGAACATGACAATGAGTTCACCGTACTGAAATGGCCCCCACAGTCACCAGATCTCAACCCAATAGAGCTTCTTTGGGATGTGGTGGAACGGGAGCTTCGTGCCCTGGATGTGCATCCCACAAATCTCCATCAACTGCAAGATGCTATCCTATCAATATGGGCCAACATTTCTAAAGAATGCTTTCAGCACCTTGTTGAATCAATTCCATGTAGAATTAAGGCAGTTCTGAAGGCGAAAAGGGGTCAAACACAGTATTAGTATGGTGTTCCTAATAATCCTTTAGGTGAGTGTATGTAGTAGACTTTAAGGTTCCCATTGACCAAACCGATAGATCTAACCACCAGACCATCACTTTTGACCTGAAACAGGTTTTACCTACAGCAGGTCAATCAACTTTGACCTTGGGATATTTGCGTGTTTAATTAAAGGAGAATATCAGTTCTATCCCGATTGCCAATAATTCAGATTCCCCGGTCTGGTCCCATGTGTCGTACCCAAGACTATGAGAATGAACTCTCATATACACAAACAGAATATTCACATGGAGTCTCCGTTCATATAGTGAGTGATTTGAAGACCCGTAACGTTGCAAGAGGCCAAAATACATGGGGCTTTTTCAGAGGACATAATACATGGGGCTTTTTCAAAAGACAAAATACATGGAGCTTTTTCAGAGAACATAATACATGAGGCTTTTTCAGAAGACAAAATACATGAAGCTTTTTCAGAAGACAACATACTTGGGGCTTTTTCAAAAGACAAAATACATGGGGCTTTTTCAGAGGACATAATACATGAGGCTTTTTCAAAAGACAAAATACATGGAGGTTTTTTAGAGGACATAATGCATGAGGCTTTTTCAGAAGAAAACATACTTGGGGCTTTTTCAAAAGACAAAATACATGGGGCTTTTTCAGAGGACATAATACATGAGGCTTTTTCAGAGGACATAATACATGAGGCTTTTTCAGAGGACATAATACATGGGGCTTTTTCAAAAGACAAAATACATGGAGCTTTTTCAGAGGACATAAAACATGAGGCTTTTTCAGAAGACAAAATACATTAGGCTTTTTCAGAGGACATAATACATGAGGCTTTTTCAAAAGACATAATACATGAGGCTTTTTCAGAAGACAACATAAATGGGGCTTTTTCAAAAGGCAACATACAGTAGACAAATTACATACATGGAGAAGACATGCAGTGGTCTTTTCCAAAGACTTGAGGCATAGCCTCCTAGCCAGGACCTCTGGGTCTCTCTCTTGTTCTATCTTTCTGTCTATGATCATGCCTTGCATAAGGCTATGTTAATGTTGGTACTATCCTGTAATTCATAATAATTAATAATTAATTTACAGTAGGAAGTCAAAGTACAAAAACATTACTATGATTCAGTTCACAATCTCACTCCTGTCAAGAGTTATATTGCTTGTTTGCATCCCTCTGGTCTTTCTTTGAATCTATGGATTTAGATAATGTTCATGCCGGATTGGCTGATAGCGATGTTATATCAGACCATATACCACAGCATTGACATCACATATCTCTGAATATATGCAACATATTACGAGTTTCACAGATATCAAATATTGTTAAAACCAAATTAATTGTTCAAAGAAAAGAACAAAATGCTTACAACCCATAATTTTTTAGGTTCGTTAGTGCTGTGGGGTAGCTTTGGTGACTCTGCTACTGGGAGCCTGAAATGTGCACAAGACATCACGAAATCGGCAGATTATTAAGTTGTTTTGAATTGCTAAATTCCTCTCTGTATGCCTAAAAAAGATTGTGGGATCTCAACACCACACACTCATCAAAGGAATCCTGGAGTAGCATGTGAAGAGGCTCATTCTGAAACTTGTGAATGATGAAAAAAGAATTTGGTGGAGTGCTGCCCTCAAACATTAAAGAAATACAGCCAATTGTTGCTGAAGAGTTAACAACTCACCAGCAGAAAAGTGTAGAAAGTGTATTGATGGCTACAAGCATTTGTTGGCAGTTATAATAGTGGAAGTTTGTGCAATCAATTGCTAGCTCCAAACTGTCTATAATTTTGTCCATGCCATTTAATTGTGTTAATTGAAATCATAAAATTTTGTTTAGAAATATTTCATTAGCAATGCTGAAAATCCAATAAGGAAGTTTTAATAAGGAAGTATTTAAGAAAAGTGGAAGGGTGTCTGCATATTTTCCCCAACAATAAAAATAAAATAGAGTTTATTAACGTAATGTAAATAATGAATCATGTAACATGTAGCATAATGTGAACTATGATTAGTTCACAGCTAAATGAAGCAGTAACCATTCAGGCATAATCTAGACACATCTGAGTTTGTATAGAACACCTGGCTCCTATAAATAGATAAGATGTGTTGGTGACATTGGGAAGTGGTAGGTGGCAGAAACAGCCCCAGGGAACTATATTCATGTGGGAATAAATCTGCAGTATTGTTTTAATTGGTGTGAGGATCGATGACAAATTGATCGGAAAAAATTATAATGAAAAGATAAAAAGATTAACTCAATGATACAGTGAGAAAATAAACTATATAGATATACAGTATTATGTATAATAACAGTAAATATTTGTGTTATTTCAAAGATTTCAGTTCAATATTAACAATCCATTCCAGTAATAAGCAGATCACCTCAAGATAGTGTTCACAAATCCATACCCTGAATGCTCGTATGACAAACTGGCACTAACGGGTTTCTTGGTTAAACACAGTCACTTATTTATTATTCAGCTGTGTATGCGTCAATTCACTATTCCATATCCTCTCCTCAATCTAATCTACAAATTAAAAGATACCAGTAGACGAAACTGCAGAAACAGGATTATGGCATTGCTTGCCATTTTAAACACGTCATATCATCTCTATCTGTCTTTTCACCAAGGTGTGTCATTTTAATTGCTCTACTTGGCGGTGTACCTTTCTTGTAAGTCAGAAGGGAAACCAAAGGGATTACGGTTGAGGATAGGTTTAAAGGAAAATAATATAATGTATACGTTTAGAAATTCTTCATGACTGTAAAGGGCTACGTTTTGGGAGAGGCTTAACACAAAAGAAACCAAGTGCCAAGTGACTTGAGGAATTGAACTTGCAACATTAGGGCTTGAAGTTGATTCCCCAAATGTCTACCCATCATCCTTGTCCATAATGCCCTAGCAAGCTGCCAGCCTGCTAGTAGGTAATAGACACTGATTTTGCCCCTAGTGAACAGTGTAGCTTAAACATACATCCCTTCCAGACAAATTATTCAAGAGAATCTCCTACTGCTCCGTCTAGGTCTTGGCTGTTCATACAAGGCTAATTTCCTGGAGCCGGTAGCACAAATCATCACATGGAACTTTTAAAATGGAATCTGAGAAATATTTGCACATTTGTATCTCCTTAAAGCTGACATTATTAAAGATGATTGGGATGTCAATTAAGAAGGACAGTAATTATTTTTCCCGTACTTTGGTAAAGTCAGTAATCTGTAATGAAATGGCATTTAATGGATACAGCCCTAATATTGCCTTGAGGGTGAATTACTGCCCCATTCTGTATGTTTTCTAATGTACCTTTAGATTCCTGGCATTGTTTCCACATTATTCCATCCGCCTCCCAAATGGGACACTCCTCTTTATTCAGCGCACTACTTTTGAGGGTCCTGGTCAAAAGATATGCTCTTCTAAAGAGAAAATACGTTTATTTTGGAATACATAAATGGTCTTGGAATAGAATTGTTGCCCGGGAATCATTACTAGATAACTGCAGGAGAGAAGGCCTCTAACTGTGAACCAGACAGATGGCTTTCTCTTAGCCACACTGCCTGTCTGGCTGAGGGGCTCAAGGCAGGAACTACCTCCTATTGATACCAGAATTCACTGTTTTCCTCACATTGAAATGTCCCTGTAAGCCTTGTGGTTTATTTCGACTCATTTTCTGTTTTATGAGGACATAATTACATCATATTCGTACTGACTGGTCCTAAAGCTTTAATGGGGTACAAATTAGGAATGAATATGCTGTACAGAGTGCATCTGATTTGGGTATACTGGGATGGGAGAACGCTTAGTGCTTATGGCATATGAACGATAACCGAAAAGTTGTTTTGCCAAATCCCTGCGCTGGCAAGGTAAACATTCTGACGTTGAGCAAAACCGTTAGGCCTACCTGTTCCCATAAGTTCAAGAGAGAGAAAAAGTGTGGAGAATCATGGTGACCATGGTTACACCCAGCAATAACATTTACAGGGCATTCAGAAAGTAAAAACGTTTAGCTATCGAATGCAACCACCAACCTTTTCCTCGTGGATTCTTAGTTTACACAGCATTTCAATGCAGATCTGTCACTTATACTAAATGCCAGTCACGGAATCTTTAGACAAGCTGAATTTTAACAGGTCGTCATATGTAGACTGGCTTAGTTGAGCAATGAAACAGTTGATGGTTAAATTTGATTCATTTTAAAATTAAAAGGGTGAATTGTTGGGCCCACAAGGTACAATCAGCTATCCTAACGTTGTTGTTGTGCTGGCTGAATTCAACAGAAGCCAGTACTAAATGATGTACTTCTGTGGATTCAAGGAAATGTGTTTTGTTTGTCAACAGGTGTCTTGTGGAGTGGATCCCAGACTGAGAGAAACCAGAAAGAGGGAACATAATTCACCCGCTTGCTTGTGTCATTGGAGCAGTTTGTGACCTGTACTGCTCTCTGGATGGACATAATGCTGGATTCCAGGAAGTGAATGATCCTCAGGATGAGGTTTGCGTGGACTGCTCAGCCAGTTACAGAGTGTTCCCTCCTGCACCATCTGGCAAATAGTACCAGAGCATTAACGAATGGGCCCAGATTCTCCAGGACAGTTTTTACTTCACCAAAAATACTAGCCCGCGCTACTCACATACAGTGCACCTTCAGGGAAAACTAACTTTATGCATCTGCACTACGTCCGCACGCACACACACACCCACACGCACACACACACGCACGCACACACACACGCACGCACACACACAAACCTGCACGCACACACACACACACACACCAACATCCTCTTCCTCAAATTGCATGATTATTTTTGCCACTCTAATATATTCTTTAGTATTGATTTGGGGTCAGAAATGCCTGGGACCTCATGAAACAATATTATCCTGATACCAGGGTATCTTGCGAACCAGGGTATCTTGTTTTCCCACACTCAGATCCTTAGATATAGCTGGATCCAAATGGAGTCTTCAGTGGCCATGACCAAATGGATGGAGTTACAAACTCTAATCGAGTCTAGAGATGTGACGGGATGGGTTTAGTGTTGCTGTAAGACGCCCACAAGCCGCGTTATCCACCAAAAGGCAAGCTAAGGAGTCTGTGGATTATCACCCTCATCTGGTGACTTACAAATACATTCCTTCAAAATGACCTGCTGGAGTAAAGACATGACAGAAACATAATCTATGTTCATTAGCGTCTCTGTAACAAGGAGTTGGGAAGTGTAAGAACAGTATGCTGTGGCATTATGGACAATAAGGGCAAAAAAGCAGTTAATACTTCAACAAAATTTTTGTTTTTCACAGATTTGAAAGAAAGAATTCTACGATCTCCTTTCATGCACGGAAACACTGAAGTCGATTTTTTTGGTCAATATTAGAATTATTTCAAGTCCTCAATATGAAAATACAAAAGGACCTGTGTGCAGTTCCTCATAATGAGAGAGATCCCCAAGCTCGGGGGCACCATGTTGGCGCAGAGCTACTTATTTCTTCCAAATGGAGATTCCTTCTCTTATTTGCTGCTCAACTACCTATTTCCAAATTGAATTCCATCTGGTCAATGTGACCTTTCCATTCAAGCTTAACATCGTTGTCATCTTTCTTTCCGCCAGAGGCTCTCGGAGGCTTCCTCAATGAGCTGGACATGCTGATTGGTCTCATTCCCAGCTCAAAGGTTCACAACTCATAAAGGTGGTCGGTTGAAGACTTGAACCTTCCAACGACCACCTTTGATTCATTCCTTACTGCTGCTTTTCTCCCCACTGCTTTCCTCTTTTGACCCCTGACCCTTTTCCCAGTCAACGCCTACTCACAAATCAGGCAACACCCGTGATCTAATGTTCACTAGATGCTGTGTGTGAACTACACCCACCGCTACACCCCCCCAGTCATCTGACCATTTTTTCGTCTCCTCTCATTCTGCTCTCCTCCACACCTACATTGTAAACCCCCATCCATGTCGTATATCACCATAACAATCATTCTCTCTGCCCTCCACCATTCTATTGTTATCCTCTACAAGTCCACGCTTCTTGCCTACAGAGCAACAGGAGGAATCTCCCCTCCCTAGTCTCAGGCAATGCTCAACCCCTGAATCTCTGGGTTCTCCTTTCAGCCCTCTGAGCTCTTGGCCACTTCAGCTGGAATTCCTGAGCCAAGTCAAAAATCTTCTCTATCCTGGCTAAACATATTGGAACCAGCTTCCCAAGGAGGCTTGGATAGCAGAGTCTCTGCCCGTCTTCAGAAATCATTGTTCCACTGTTGTTGGTTGTCTTTTGTCAACTTTGCTTGTTATGTTTAGTGTTTATTATTCGTATGGTCTTCTTTCCAGCACTGTCTATTGCAATAAATAATTAATTTATTAGAATGCTCTCACTACTATGCGGTGTGTTTGTTTCACCTAGCTTTCTATGCATGCATTTACTGTAAGTCGCTTGACAAGGGAAGCCAAATAAGCTGATCAAAGTATAGCAAGCTAGGTACATGAACTATGGATGACTGAGGTGCTAAGCAACTAATTAATAGATGCATTGTACACCATTCTCTATCAGGTTGAATCGCATTGGTCCAAGAAATGAAATAACTGGTCACTGCTTGCCAAATGGTGTGCCAATATGGTAGACACTCTGCTGTGAAACACTATACATAATACATTGAGTTAATGAAAGTGTTGGTATGAGGTATCCTCAAACAATGTTGAATGTTTCGTTCTTCACATCCACTGCACAAAGCCAGCAAACACAGATGTTTTGAATATCTTCTCACCTGTATGAAGCGAAGAGGATCCAATTAGTGTCTAAGTCTCTAAGCTTTGAGTGAACTCTCAAACAATGTATAAATTATTTACCAGCATGTATAACAGCTACAAAGATACTTATTTTTAAGTGGTAGACCTTTGAACATTTATAAATGAGTTATCATCATTTATATCTGCTAAAAAGGTACCTTATTTTAAAGTGTCAGACCTGTGAACATTTACAGATAAGTTCAGAATACCAAACTGCTAAAGCTATAAATTTTTCATGTGCATACAGCAAGTGCTAATCTTATAGGCATTTGTCAGTGGATAATATATGGAGGTTGACATTGGCAAGCACTATTTGTCAAGCACTTTTTGGTCAATGCAATTTAGCAGTTCATTATTGCATTACAATACATTTAAATATTTAAATAATAAGGTAATAATAAACACTTCATAAATGTTGCCTCTTTTCATAACTTCACCAAATATAATTAATATAGTCTTTTTAATCAGAAGCCTATGTCCTTATTGAGAGACATGCTGGTCCAGAGTTGGCCTGTTAAGGTCTGTTGAGTATGGCTGATGTAGATATTAAACACTATACAAAGTGAGATATTTTTATGTATTCTGGAAATTACATTTTCAAGTGGCAGTAAAATATTATTAATAGTCTGAGGCGGTGGGGGTAACTATATTAACAGTCTGAGAGGGTGGGGGCAATATATACATAGTCTGAGGGGGTGGGGGTACTAAATAAATAGTCTATGGGGTGGGGGGCACTATATTAATAGTCTAGGGGGATGGGGGGCACTATAATAATAGTCTAGGGGGATGGGGGGCACTATATTAATAGTCTAGGGGGATGGGGGGCACTATATTAATATTATAGGGGGGTGGGGGTACTAAATGAATAGTCTAGGGGGGGGGGCATTATATTAATAATAGTCTAGGGGGATGGGGGGCACTATATTAACAGTCTGAGGGGGTGGGGGTACTACATTAATAGTCTAGGGGGTGGGGGGCATTATATTAATAGTCTAGGGGGATGGGAGGCACTATATTAATAGTCTAGGGGGATGGGGGGCACTATATTAATATTCTAGGGGGGTGGGAGGCATTATATTATTGGTGTAGGGGGTTGAGGTCACTATACTAATAGTCTAGGGGGTGAGGGGCACTATATTAGTAGTCTAGGGGGGTTGGGGGCACTATATTAATAGTCTGAAGGGGTTGATGTCACTATACTAATAGTCTAGGGGGGTGAGGGGCACTATATTAGTAGTCTAGGGGGGTTGGGGGCACTATATTAATAGTCTGAAGGGGTTGAGGTCACTATACGAATAGTCTAGGGGGGTTGGGGGCACTATATTAATAGTCTGAAGGGGTTGAGGTCACTATACTAATAGTCTAGGGGGGTTGGGGGCAGTATATTAATAGTCTGAAGGGGTTGAGGTCACTATACTAATAGTCTAGGGGGGTTGGGGGCACTATATTAATAGTCTGAAGGGGTTGAGGTCACTATACTAATAGTCTAGGGGGGTTGGGGGCACTATATTAATAGTCTGAAGGGGTTGAGGTCACTATACTAATAGTCTAGGGGGGTGAGGGGCACTATATTAGTACAAACCCGATGCCAAAAAAGTTGGGACACTGTACAATTGTGAACAAAAACTGAATGCAATGATGTGGAAGTTTCAAATTTCAGTATTTTATTCAGAATACAACATAGATGACATATCAAATGTTTAAACTGAGAAAATGTATCACTTTAAGGGAAAAATAAGTTGATTTTAAATTTCATGGCATCAACACATCTCAAAAAAGTTGGGACAAGGCCATGTTTACCACTGTGGGGCATCCCCTCTTCTTTTTATAACAGACTGCAAACGTCTGGGGACTGAGGAGACAAAGTTGCTCAAGTTTATGAATAGGAATGTTGTCCCAATCTTGTCTAAAACAGGCTTCTAGTTGCTCAACTGTCTTAGGTCTTCTTTGTCGCACCTTCCTCTTTATGATGCGCCAAATGTTTTCTATGGGTGAAAGATCTAGACTGCAGGCTGGCCATTTCAGTAACCGGATCCTTCTTCTATGCAGCCATGACATTGTAATTGATGCAGTATGTGGTCTGGCATTGTCATGTTGGAAGGTCTTTCCTGAAAGAGACGACATCTGGATGGGAGCATATGTTGTTCTAGAACATGGATATAACTGTCAGCATCGATGGTGCCTTTCCAGATGTGTAGGCTGCCCATGCCACATGCACTCATGCAACCCCATACCATCAGAGATGCAGGCTTCAGAACTGAGCACTGATAACAACTTGGGTTGTCTTTGTCCTCTTTCGTCCGGATGACATGGTGTCCCAGTTTTCCAAAATGAACTTCAAATTTTGATTTGTCTGACCACAGAACACTTTTCCACTTTTGCCACAGATCCTTGGCCCAGAGAAAACGCCTGCGCTTCTGGATCCTGTTTAGATACGGGTTCTTTTTTGACCTATAGAGTTTTAGCCGGCAACAGCGAATGGCACGGTGGATTGTGTTCATTGACAATGTTTTCTGGAAGTATTCCTGAGCCCATGTTGTGATTTCCATTACAGTATCATTCCTGTATGTGATGCAGTGCCGTCTGAGGGCCCAAAGATCACGGGCATCCAGTGTGGTTTTCCAGCCTTGACCCTTACACACAGAGATTGTTCCAGTTTCTCTGAATCTTTGGATGATATTATGCACTGTAGATGATGATAACTTCAAACTCTTTGCAATATTTCTCTGAGAAACTCCTTTCTGATATTGCTGGGAATTGGTGATCCTCTGCCCATCTTGACTTCTGAGAGACACTGCCACTCTGAGAGGCTCTTTTTATACCCAATCATGTTGCCAATTGACATAATAAGTAGCAAATTGCTCCTCCAGCTGTTCCTTATCTGTACATTTAACTTTTCCGGCCTCTTATTGCTACCTGTCCCAACTTTTTTGGAATGTGCAGCTCTCATGAAATCCAAAAAGACCCAATATTTGGCATGACATTAGAAAATGTCTCACTTTCAACATTCAATATGTTATCTATATTCTATTGTGAATTAAATATATGTTTATGAGATTTGTAAATTATTCCATTCCTTTTTTACTCACAATTTGTACAGTGTCCCAACTTTTTTGGAATCAGATTTGTAGTCTAGGGGGGTTGGGGGCACTATATTAATAGTCTACAGGGTGGGGGGACCTATATTAATAGTCTAGGGGGGTGGGGAGCATGAATTTGTGTGGTACATCTGCAAGGCAATTCAACCCCAGGTTAATAGAGACTCAGATTCAGACACAGACATGGAGAACCTGTTCTACTGATGAGTAGGTGAACATCTCCGGGAGCTGGGACTACTATTCCAAAGATTTACTACGGAAACTGACCTAAATCTGTACCAGGAAAACCATGCACAGTCATGACTGAAATGTTTCATTAAAACAAATTCCTTGTCTATATATTTGTTATTACAAAACCCTAAGCTATTGAAGCTGCGAGAAGATAAATGAATTGAACTTTTTAGTTAGACAAATGGACTTGTCACGGATTACCGAATTTATTAAAGTTGTAGCTAATAGCATCAGACATGAATTATTCAAATATGATTAAGACATTTACTGAATAACATTGTAATTCATTAACCATCCTGCCAGGGACCCCCAACTGATGAAGACTCTGTTAATGTGCTCCCACTCATTCTGATAACAGCGATGACACCTCTGTTATTCAAACTAGATGCGCACTCGCTGATTCAAGAAAATATTTAGTAATCAAGTCTTCATGGAAGATGATAGTTTCCAGTGTAATGTGTACAGTTCTAAATGAACTGTCATTAGGAAGCTACTCTAGCTTTTTCCGATATGGAGCTGTATCCACTGTATAGTGAATACAATGTGATTTGAGCCCAATAGGCTTGTTGAAAAGGCCTGGTGAAAAGGCCTTGTTGAAAGCAGTGGATTGTTTAGGGAATGGGATTAACAAATGGTGGTGCCTTGTTATGCGTCATCCGATTTGTTAATGGGGAAAATATTTTGGGAGGACATGACGACATTGATCGAAGGAAAATAGTCACTGGCAACTTAAGTGAAGAACCCCCACGTCATTAGTTACAGGCTAGAGATCCAAAGCTTTAGGGCCTGCCGATATATTTACTTATATATTAAAGAGCAATGTGCAGGTTGAATTCATAACTGAATTAATACTTAATGTTGTCTGAAGAGGTCTTTTAAAAACACATAAGTAGAAATTGCAATGTTACACAAACCCTAAAGCAGATATTTTGATGAAAGAGTCCCCATTTTAAGCTAGGCTCTGAAATACGTCTTTCCCGCTAGCAACGTGTCGTCAAAAAAAATCACTGAGTCAAATTCCAGCCTGCCTGGAAATCGTGTGCATCATTTTCCTTCTAGGAAAAGCAAGTTCTTTCGTTTTTGGGTGCATTTTGTGCAGGTGAAGAGAGCAGACTTCACTGCCGCGTCTGTCACCACACACTCGGTCGTTTGTGGCGCTCATTTCACTCCGGAGAGTTATAGACCTGGAGATTTGTTGGAGTCTCGGATGGGATTTGGGAGTAAGGGCCATGTGAGGCTGATTACCGATGCTGTTCCCTCGGTGCACTCGATGGAATCAAGTCCACCACCATCAAAGCTTTCACCTGAACCTGGCAAGAAATTCCATGCACCGAAAAAGAGCTCTTAGCAGAGTAAGTCTTACTTTAAATTCTTTTAACTCTTAATTTGGCTGATTTCGTAAGGTTTTAGTCTAATAATTTCAGAATAAAGAAGTGAGCGTGTATGTATTGGGCAATCCACCATCTAACTAGTAACATAACTACATGTTAGCTTAGCTATTGCATTAGCAAACATTTGGTAGCTGCTGATTTGATGACAGGAGTAGCTAAAATTGCATCTGAAACCATTCCCTCATCTGGATTAAAAATGCGCTGACTGCAAGTTCCTAGCATCACTGCTTCAGTATACTGAGAGGGAGTGACTAAGCTTTATTTCAATTGTCTGCCTTGACATCAATGCAGTTTGCACAAAGTTATAGCTATGAGCTGTTGGCAGGCAGCTAACCCAACACCCCCGTTTCCCCAGCATTTTATTAAGCTAGCTATGAGCTGTTGGCAGCTAGCTAGCCCAAACACCCCCGTTTCCCCCGCATTTTATTAACGAGTTCTCCCCCAAATCTCCCCCTGACCTCTATCTCGCCTAGGAGGCTCATAATGATAGGCCTGTGGGCCATCATAGGCATGCTCGCCGAAGTTGGAGAGCTCAGTTTCTTCATCCACGTCCATTGTAATTTGAGCATGAACTTGACCAGACTCCCTCACGTTACGTCACTTCCGGTCAGTGATAGGTAGATGCGGAAGTAAATTTATCACAATTTTATCTCAATATATTGTTTATGGCGGTTATATATTCCACCAGTTTTTGAAAATCTAGTTGTTTATCATTAATATACACTATGCTGTATAGGGGTGTCCAACCTGCATGTTGCTCTTTAAGGCTGTCAAAGTAAATTACTTTAAAATATTTTAAAATACTTAATGCCATTCATTTTTTTGTTGCCGCTAACGCTTTTTAAAATTTTGAGCCTCAGCTCCGTCAGTAAGAACTTGACTTCTGCGATAGCTGACAGGATCGCGCTACTCTCATGCACTTATTGTTTACCGGTAAATTTATTGGCGGTTGACCTGAGTGCTTCACAGGCATTCCCATACGGAATATAAATGTATTTCAATTTTTTTTTCCTGAATACATTTGGCATTATATATGTCAAAATGTTTGAAATTGGCAGCTTAAAAATATGTATAAAACATTTATTTAATACATTTTTAAAATGCATGTCTAAACATACCGAAGCATCGGGCAGGGTGTGATTCAAACCTGCAACCTTGTACTTCACTGTCAGGCCCACTAACCACTACTCCAAATAGGATTACTTCATTTGATGGGGCGAGTAATGGTCTTAGCAAGTTTGCTATAGTATGTATCGAATATATTTGTGACCATAAGATGTATTTTGGTGTATATATCTATAAAATGTGTTTCAATACCTAAATGTGATATATTCAATACGTCGATAATTACATTTAATCTTTTTACTTCCACAGGATCTGAAAAATGTATTTTTCTATACAAAATACATCTTGTAATGAGCAAATTTTTTATGGTGAAATACATTTGGACAAAACTGAAATGTGTATATACACTTTCAAATACATTTAGGAATAAAAACTGAAATACATTTTGATAGCTGAAATGTATTTATACATTTTTAAATACATTTTAAATACAATTTATTAAATGTATTCGACATATATCCATCATATATTTTAGATACATTTTTCATTGCAAAAATATATTTCTTTTCAACATGTGTTTTTTCAAAAATCACTGGAAAGTTGGCGTTCATGTTGTGAAATCGTGTTTCCTCTGCACTGGTTTAACAACAACAGCCTAAAAATGGATGTGAGGTAATTGGAATATCTCTTCTTGCGTCCCGTGCCAGTCTCACAATAAAAAAAAAGAAAATCAAACGAGAATGCTAGCCATGGCTCCCCTAACTGTGTTGCCTGAATCCACATGCTAATACTTTGCTTGTAGCAAGGTATTGTGTCATTATTTAATGTTTTTGGTAATCTAGGATAAACATTACTGTTTCCACCAAAGCATATTCTCATAGGTGAATTAACAAACTGTGCTCTGCATGAATTACAGATGTCCCCTGATTGAATCCATGTGTATAACATCTCTAGCCACCATGACTACTTTATGCCATTGCCTATTCAAGTAGCCTACCTCATGCATTTGGTTGAATTTGGGAATCATTTAATAACGTTATGAAGTATTTGGTTGTGTCTAACATCTTTCAGGAAATCTAATGTTTACAGGCCCCCACATCAACCCAATTCTTACCACATCTCAGCCTAAACATCAAAGGACAAAACCTTGACAAGCTTAGATGTGATTCAATGGGGTAAATGCCCACACACCCAGCAGCTCTCCTCATAAGAGGGGCTAATGTGGGTTGTATACAGTAGCCTAACATAGCAGTTATGGTCCTTGGTGTGTTAATCAAGAGAACAATGGGCTACATGTAGATGCAGCCAGTTATTGTGGTAAGTTTTGGACAGACATTGTATGTATATTAAACTAAATTAGGGGCATTGATAACTTTTATTTAATTCCAAGTCAAGCCCTGTCCACAGTTTGCAATAATAAGGGATTAATGATTTGCACATCATTACATTCTGTTTTCATTTGAATTTGACACAACGCCCCAGTTGTTCTGGAAACAGGGTTGTATATATATTCTTAATTGTCACACCTGATTTAATCATTCACAAAGTCGCCATCAGGGGCCCCTCCCCTAAAGCAACAGTCATCTCATTGAATTACACAGCCAGTTCAGGATAAACAATAACGCGCAACCTGTTTGTCTGTGTCCCCAGAGAAGGATGTGTGTTAATCAGTTGATGAGGAGAGACAGATTTTTATGTCACTAGATGTCTGTGTGGAGGAACAGTCAAAGCTAAGCAGAATTATGTGTTCTCCCTTTTATAGTTCAATACTGTATAGGGCTCTGGTCAGTAGTATTGAACCATGTAGAGAATACTCCTCCATTTATTATCATATTTGATGCTGTAGATGCTCATGACAAAATCCTCTTTCCAAAAACATTTCACACCAAGTACTCTATGTAGGAGAGATTATACCCCACCATTTTTACATTGTGGAATATATGCAACTGAAGTAAATATTTTTCCAGCTGTTTACATAAATGTGTAAAGTTCAAGTTGTCAGACATTGTTTTTGACCTTGGAGGGATAATGGTTGTACAGTACAATCTTGTTTTAGTGAAATAGACAGTCTTCCTTATCGGGATAACCTTCCAAAAACCTCACATTTTCATCTTCGTTGGACCTTTATAGAGATTATGCAATTTTTCTAAATACAATGGAATGACCTTTAATATATATTTTTTTTGGCAGGGAAAGTTTTTTGCAGACTTGTAACATTTTAATCCATCATCTTCGACTTAAACTAAGTAGAGACATCGCATACTCAGATATTCATACGCGAACGATTTCGTCAAAAATCACTGAGTCACATTTCTTGGGATTTAATTTGAGGACTTCAATCTAAAACCATTGAAGCTTATTAATATACAACAATTTCCCCTTTGGTCAAGTAGAATTCCCCCCCCCCCACATACATTAGATTTTTATATACAGTACCAGTTATAAGTATGGACACACCTTTCCAGTGAACCTTTGACTGTACACACATACGGTATGTATAAAGTCGGGAAAGACACAGGAAAAGCATTTGGGCAACAAACTGCTTTGCTAGGGGTGGCGGCATCCCAACGGTGGTTTGGAAACCCCCCCCCCCCCCCCTTAATTACCCCCTCCTTAATCACCCCCCTTAAGTCCCCTCGCTTTGTTTCCCCTTTGGCCCTCTCGGGCCGAACACAGTGAGGGCAACATGGGTTGTCGTCGCCCTCTTCCTGTCTCCTGGGTCCTCCTGCTCTCGCCAACTAATTAAGCTTCTCCCACTGCACGCCTTTCTGCTTTTGGCTCTTTCAGCTTCCCTCCTTGGGAGCAGCTCCTTGGGAGACATGTTATACCGCTCTCGACGAGGTCCCAATGGGAGGCAGCGGTGCCGTGGCGGATCTGGACCTACTGGCCATCCCCGGATGGTTTTCGGGAACCTGACAGCCCTCTTCCTGTACAGTATGTTAATATAGAGGTGTATAGAGCTGGGATTATACCAGTGACAGACACATCACTACATTGTTATGATTAAATTCTGTATCTGTGTATACAGTACAGTCGTAACAACAAAAATAATATGTATTTTCTTGCTATAATCCCACCACTCAGTTTGGTCAGATATACTGTGTTCTGATGAACATGAGTATGTTCTGGCCCCATGTCACAGGCTAGAATGTAACATGAAACAGTTCAATGATATGAATTTGTTGGTCTTGTCAAGGCTTATTTCACAGTCCTGCAAACAATGCTGATGGGATGAGATGAGATAAATGTTCGCGTCAAAGCAGAAACTGATTATTATTATTCAGGTAATTTCATGGTACACTACACACTCATTCAAAAATAAAGAAGACAGAGTCATACCAAGAGGGCTTGGGGACTCGCGTTGGGCAGTCCTTTTGTTGTTGTGCTCTGTTGACACCTTGTGGTGGGTTGGGTGTCAACAGAGCAATCCTGGTTGTTGGCCGGTGAACGCATTCTCCTCCAAGTGTATGCAGTGTGTCCAGGCGAGTACTTGCTGGCGACTCAATCTTTAGTTTTCCCAAGCCTGCTTAAAGTTGACAGAGATTGACAGACGGATCGGTGCAGCTTCTGCAGTAATGCGGTCGATGTATCGGTCTGTCGTGGTGAAGAAAGTTAAAATAGAGGTGAATTTACCGGTCAATCTACGTTCCTACTCTCACCTATGGTCATGAACTTTGGGTCATGACCGAAAGGACAAGATCCCGGATACAGGCGGCCGAAATGAGCTTTCTCCGCAGGGTGGCTGGGTGATCCCTTAGAGATAGGGTGAGAAGCTCGGTCACCCGGGAGGAGCTCAGACTAGAGCCGCTGCTCCTCCACATCGAGAGGGGTCAGCTGAGGTGGCTTGGGCATCTGTTTCGGATGCCTCCAGAACGCCTTCCTGGGAAGGTGTTCCGGTCCCGTCCCACCGGGAGGAGACCCCGGGGAAGAACTAGGACACACTGGAGGGACTATGTCTCCCGGCTGGCCTGGGAACGCCTCGGTGTCCCCCCGGAAGAGCTGGAGGAAGTGTCTGGGGAGAGGGAAGTCTGGGCATCTCTGCTTAGACTGCTGACCCCGCGACCCGGCCCCGGATGAAGCGGAAGAAGATGTATGTATGTATGTATGCTTAATTATGTGTTGTACATAATTATTATGTTTTTTGCATGTTTGCATGTACACACAGCATGTATATGAATATTATCAGTATCATCTTTTATAAGAACTTCTTGATATACCAGTACTTCAAGTCCAAACTTGTTAATGTTTGCATGCATAGGATACATGAGGCAAGATACCCAGCAACATTCTTACTTGTAGCTTCCTCTATAGGCAAAACATGCTAAATATTTAACACAGGCTGTATATTTTATATGACTAATGCCGCCCAAGACACACATTAAACAGGAAATCACCCCGGGGACCAATAGATGTCATACAGAAATGCACTATTCAAAATGGGTGAATGTTTGCTTAAATCTAATCCTCCATTCTGCTGGTATATAGCAAAGAGAGATGCACGTGACTCTCACTTGACATTGAGGTAATTTAGCAGACACTGTTTCCCAAATGGATTTACAGATAATGCATTAATCTTATTTTGATGGCTGAGACAGCCATACAACAGAGTCATCACACCTTTTTCCATCAGTAATGCAACAATCTGCCAGGTCAGAAGAAATGTCTATGTGTGTGTTTGTGCAACCCAACATGTATCTATTCCATAACCCACATGCATTTATTAATTATTACAATGTGTACTCTTAAAATGTTCATCCTGCAGAGCCAGAAGAAGACTGACCACCCCTCAGAGCCTGGATCCTCTCTAGGTTTCTTCTTAAGTTTTGCCCCTTTTAGGGAGTTCTTCCTAGCTGCTGCGCATAAACCCTGTTGTTGCTTTTTCTTTAGGATTTCAGGCTAGATGTTCTGTACAAGCAATTTCTGACAACTGCTGATTAAAAGGGCTTAATGAAATACATTTTGATTGATTGATAACATCCCTGTAAACCTCTTTGCTACGTACACAATGTACTCTATACTATAATTGCAGTCTTACATCCTTCTGTATCCTCTAGTCTACAGGAAGGCGCGTTGCTAGTTAAATACTTGTACGCCAAAAATGGCTTGTGAGTAGTCAAGGGTCCGACACAGAGTCAGGTGCACCTACTGCATTTAGAAGATCCACGTTGCCAGATACATCACACGCCACTTTAAGATTTCAGGCATTTAGTAGACACTCCGACCCAGAGATTATTTTTTATTTCATTTATTATTTTTGGATGACTGAGTGCTGTACGGTATTGTCAACTAGTTAGAATCTAGAGCTTTGAATTTCCAACCAGAAAAATAAATATTAAGCACATCCACAACACCCCTAGTTCAGTACCATTAAAAATAACAATTTCACCTAATCCCTAAACCTAACCCTAACCTCCACTCTTAATCCCTAAACCTAACCCCAGGTCAGGTATAGCTTATTGTCAAAAGTGAGATCCGGCCAAATGCATTGTTTTCCTTGTTTTACTATCATAGTGAGGACCGTTATTGTTAATGTTATTGTTAAATAACCTTCTGTCCTCAGTAAAACAGGAAACCATTACACACACACACACACACACACACACACACAAGTTTGTACAGCTACCCTCATGGGGACCAGAAAATAGAAATTGCATGCTCCCTTGCCCTAAACTTAACCCTAAACCTAACCCTAACCTTAACCTAACCCTAATCTAACGCTAAACCTAACCCTAACCTTAACCTCAATAAAGTAACATTTATGCCTAAACTTTACCTGGATGTAATGCCTAACCTTAACCCTAAACTTAACCAACAACGCCTGGACCTTAAAGAAACCCCGATTCTAACTATAAAATCAATTGTAAGTTTAACCCTAAACCTAAGCCCTGAGCCTGAAATTGACTTTTGCCTCACGGGGACCAGCAAAAGGTCCCAATGAGGTCAATTTTTTCTGGTTTTACTATACTCATTGGGACATCTGGTCCCCATTCATTCAGTAAGACCTAACCCACATCGGTCTGTCCCCACAGATCTTTTCCCTTTGGGTTAGAGGCCCTGCATGCTTACACATTTCCTCGTAAGTTCTTCATTGCAAATCAGTCCATCTTCAGGGACTACTTCATCTTGGTATCTTTCGAAGAGTCTTTTACACCTGGGCACTCCTAGGTTGGGTGTGCAGTTGGTCACATTCTTTGCTGTTCGAGGCACCTCTACACAAGTGACACAAAGCAACAGAACGTCATGAATGTTCTCAGAATAGTGATGCTATTGTCTTCCTAAAACAAATAGAGAATGCGTCCACACTGAATTATACAGTACGTATATCGCTAAATAATTAATGATGATTAGAAAACTTGTCTGGTAAGACAGCTATATGTCTGAGGATGATGTACACGAGGTGTTACTGTTCAGGGACTACTACTTTGCAAGAACTTATACACAGAAAAAGCTGCTACTATTCTCAGTTAACACTGCACAGACTACATTACAATCCCACAGGCAATTTGGATGGTGTGAGACATGCCGCAACTTTTCATAACCATTAAAATGAGTAAATGAATGTTTGGCTGATTGACACGTCACTGTTTGCCCTGAAGGAAATGTACAGTTGGTGCAGACCATGGCAGAATGTTTGGCACAATGTTGTTGGTTTTTCTGTGTAAATGAACTAGAGTGATGTTCATGTGTGTTCACTGTTGCATTGTCAGATGCAATGAAAAATGTATGTCATTATGAGTGAGTGTTTATCTTTATTTAAAAAAAAAAAAAAAAGAAAATCCCCTCAAAGTTTTAATAGATGTGAGGAGGAATGGGGGTAGGGGGTGAGAGAGCAATACATAAAGAAATTGAGAGCGAGCAAAGAAAGATCCGAAAGAGAGAAATAACGGAGGGAGAAAGAATGGAGAGTGTCAGAGAGGCGGAGCGAGAGACCCACAGCCCATATTGAGTCAGTGAATTCACAGAGGAGAGCTTTTCTCACATTCATCTGAAACACAGAGGCGTAGAAAAAGAGAGGGGGAGAGAGAGAGAGAGAGAGAGAGAGAGAGCCCTCTGAGTCTGAGCTGCAGTTATGAGATATGTTTGTTTGTTGAAATGCACTGACATCTTGGCACCATTCTGCTCTCTCTCACCCTCTCTGCCTTTAAAACAAGCCACAGTGACACACCAGCAACTCTCTGGAATTGCAACGCTATGTGGTCGGAGCTGAGTCTGGGATTAGACTGACTAACAGATACAGGATGCATCCCAAACGGCACTCTCTTACCCGTTTAGTGCACTAAATGTTTAACTCCGGCCAGATAGGGAAGAGGGTGCCATTTGTTCCATTCCTCGAAGGGTTGTGCCTGTCTTTGCCTCTAGATAAGAGATGAGGCTGTAAACTGCTTCTCTTCTGTCTTGGATCATCTTGATTTCCTGTGTGTGCCCAAAATGGCACTCTTTCCCTATACACGTTCCTGAACTAACCATTTCTAATCAGTGGTTGATATTTGCCCTTTCTTTTAAGGGTTCTTGGGGAAATCTTTAAAGGTTCTATGCAGGAGCGGGTTTCACAAGGAGATCTAAGATTGAGGCTTGGTTTCATAGGGTTTCTGATTTTGTGTGAATCAGTAATGTGTGCATCGTTGTGTTTTATTTTCTTCACATGTTGAGGTTAAACACTGACAGTATTAGGTTCTGATGAGGCTAGATGAGTTCCTCAAGAACCTATGAAAATTCCAAAGGTTGTGTAGTTACACCTATATTTGCTGTAGGTAATCGGTTATGCTAAAATCAACACTAACTCTGAAGAACAGGTATCACATTAATGTTAATAGATGGCCAAATAGTACTATCTTCCACCACACCTCTAAGAAGCCACACCCCTAATCTGATAACGTGACAGGCTACAATATACTAATGATTGATAATATTAAACATGTATCCTCTCCCATCACATCACAGTTCGAGTTTGGATATTTACACAGGGCCTCCTTGATAAGCCTTTGCAGTGGGATTTCTAGAGAAACCTTTAAAGGGTTCAGGTTTCGCTGGTGTATCGAAGGTTATTCTAGAATCAACTTCACTGCTAAGAAGTGCATATCCATCTGAGGCAAAAAAAATGAATCCTAAATGGGGTTTTGGCAGTACCTGTAGAATAACTGTTTTTGTATGGCTCCAGGTAAATGCGTCTTTGGTTCCTCGTTGAAACTTTCGATTATACAGTGAGAGAAAAAAATAATAATCCCCCAGGGGATCAGCAAGGGTTCAAATATTTTTATCCCTCACTGTACCTGCAACCCAAATGAGTTTTCATTTGAAAGGGTTCTTGCTGAAAAGGGGTTTCCCTACGAATGTCCGAATAGTTTTGCAAATGTCTTACACCACCTAAGGAGTAGGGATTAGTTTGACTCGTACTGTAACTCCAGTCAAATATAATGCACTAGAAGTGAACGTGATAGTGTGACTTTAGGGAATAGGTCAAATGTTTGCCGTTTCAGATGCTGCACCTCTCCGTCTGTCTGTCGGTCTCTCTGTCTGTCTGTCTGTCTCTCTGTCTGTCTGTCTGTCTGTCTCTCTCTCTCTGTCTGTCTGTCTGTCTGTCTGTCTGTAGGTGCTCAGTTCTCCAGGTGATACAGATACCTAGGAGATTTTCTGCTGAGTCCATGGCTTGGTCAAACAGTGCCACCCTCTGTCTGTGGACCAAGGGGGGCGTTCTGAAGATTTTGTCTGAATACTCTCTTTTTGCTGTTGGAAAAGTTGGAAAGTTCTGTGAACCTTCCTGAACGTCACGGTTTCCAGCCATCGGCCGATTTCCATCTTTGCTGGTTAATCTGTTTGTTTGTCTTCTGTGTTTTGTCCCGTAAAACACACACACAACTTCTTTCAGTCACGATGCAATGTTGTTTCACGCTATCATTCAATTACCTACATGAACAATGCTTACTTCACACTATCATGCTAATTTTACACCGCTGGACATTGAGCTAATGTAGCTAGCAAGGTAAAGAGAAAGGCAGTGTTTCTCTACCTAACAGGCTTGTAATAATTTTCCTGAATGTTATGGTTACACGTCAAATGCTGCTGAGCGTGTTTGTGCGTTCCTGTCTGCTTGCATTTGTGTGTGTGTGCATGAAAGTACTTTTAAAGCCACATCCACCAAGCCAAACAATACGGCTTCAACCGTTACAAACCGCTGCTTCCTGTATGTCGTCAGTGGCCACTGTGTCTCGTCATGGCAAGGTTACCGCGTGGTATCTGTAGCGCGGCTGCAGGCCATCCTTAGATGTCGTTTACTCATCTTCTTGTCTCTGCCGTACGTATGGGTTCCTCCAACATGTCCCCACACTTCAAAGCGTGGGATCTGATGTCGCATATGGCTCCATACCATCAAAATGTGCAGAAAAAAATAAAAAGCAGCATTCAGTGATTGAGGAAAGTAAGGATAGTAATTCTCATACGCCCCCTGGAGAAGTCAGCTGAAGTTCACTCTCAGTTGAGCACAGCAAGGCGAATTAAGCAAAACTTTTTTTCTTTTTTTTAATGCTATTCCTAAATGTACAATTAAAAAGTTTATGAAGTGCACTGAGTTCATTGGGTATAATATGTTCATTTGTTATTGTTAAGGGTATTAAGGAAGAGCAGTATTATAACTAAGAAACAATATATTAAAATGCATGTGTAGACCTTTGGAGAATTAAGAGGACAATGGAATGTAAATACTGTCCAAAATAATTTGTTTTAATTAATTTTGAACTCCTGATGTATTTTCCTCATACTTCCCTCCTATCCCTGCTATAATCATAGATGGTTCAGTAGTTATAGGCATTTCTGGCCATACTTTGTAGGGAATATAGTGGCAGCGTATGCAGATATGTCATCAGATCTAAAGGTTGTTCCCTATGAACTGTGAAAATAAAATGACCTTCGTTGTTTTTTTTTGGGGGGGGGGGGATTTAACAGTAATTTGACATCAATGAGTAATATCAGTAATGCTGGAAAATCACATTGTTTAGTTTACAAAACGGGCCGTTGAGTGCAATTCGAGCTAGAAAGGCAACACGATTCAGTTTTAATCAAAACACTGACAATATCATCTACAGCCAATGAATTTGCAGTGACAGTGCCCTAACCTAAACTGATTGATGTATATTTAAAATACACTTCTACAGACAGAATGGAGCATAGCTGAACATTCACCGATGCTTTTACATTTCTAATTAAACAAGGCTTTTAGAAATTGGACCATAGTTTCCATGGTTACTAGTGTCCTCGCCCTTACAGCAAGTAAGCACATAAGCAGCTTTCCACACTGTGGAAAGATCTCTGGAGACCAATGCTAGATTGAAAATATGGGTTATAGAGCCTGTGATAAGTGCAACTGCACTCTTAAGCAGACCTGGGTCCAGCTAATCTGCCCCCATGGATTTCCTTGTGTCATTAGCTAGCAATGCATCAAGGACTTTAACTGTGAACCACTGTAAACAAAAAAAAAAATGTTTTCATAAATCCTTTCTGCGTTTAGCTTTAACTCCCAAGGAGTAAGCTTACACGTTCTTTAAACATTTGCTCAGAAGGATAGCCTGCTGAGATAAAGTGGGGATTAAATGCATCAACAATTAAAAAAATATAAAAAACATAAAAAACAATAAAGGGCACAGAGTCTATAGTATCTATCTACTGGGGTGGAGAAGGCCAAATGCCATTTTTCCAGGATTAAATTGTTTTACACAACTCATTTATGTCGTGTATATCCTCATACATTCAGGAATGACCTGGGGTTTAGTCTATATACACCTTTAGCATCTTAAAAGGGGCATGCTTAACTTATTATTAACTTGACGCTAATTCGGGTTCTAAAATAGATCACGTACTGCATATTCAAGGTCGATAAGATGTATAACATGTTAACTGTCTATCATAGTTTGTGATGAAGCAACGCTGCATCTATGAATGTTTACATACTCACCTGACACAGACAATTGCACAAACATCACTAATGTTCACCACTCTAGCACACAGGTTTCCAATGGACTCATATTACTGTTAGAGCTGAATTATTTCCCAGGTGAAGGCTTAACACCAGTGATTCAAATTCTTTGAGAAGTGAGGTGGATGGATTTTTTGGGGGGAGAGTAACCCTCCCTTCACATGAGCTCTTCCCATTCCGTCAGCTCTGAACACATTATAACCGTTTAGATTTTTATTATAAAGTCAATTGTTTTCCATGTTTCTGTCATGATAAAAATGTTGGGATTTGCCCGAGTGGCCCAAACCTTGATATGATCCAAAATTAGAACGTAAACTGCTGACAGGTTCTCAGTACTAAGGTGCATGAATTGAAGTACTCCAGCTTTAAAGTCAGAAGGAATATCAAGGCTTGAAAGTGTTGTGTTTATTGCAGGACAGTGAATAGCGAAATAAATTAAATAAATAAATTATATTACCAAGACGAACAGCACTACGCTCTCTACTTGAAAATAATTTTAGTACCAAGTGATGGAATACTCTGGATTACCGTAAATTGGTTTAGGCAACTTAAAGCATCAGTTCAAAGCAGTCCTCTTCCATTACCTTTGTGTTGATTCCCATTGAAGCTGAGAGGCTTGGTCCCTACCCGGAAAGAGTCTGTCAAGAAAAACGAATTCTAACAGAGCTGCAGTGTTTTGTTTGTTTTTTGTTCGTTTTTTTGCTGTCTATGTTGCTACCATACAGTAGGTGGCCACATCTCTCACAACGGCATAATGACGGTATGGGAATATATACCACGGTTTGTCTACCAGACTCTGGAATAACTTTTGTACGTTCTGAGGTTTTCTGAGTTCCCTCGCTTGAGATGGTTTGACATAGTCGTCTGAGCAAAACGCTGCACACTTCCTCCACCCCAAGAAAACCGATCGTTTTTGCTCTGAGCAATAAAACAGGCAAGCCGGTGCTGGTTGTCTTTGGCTCGTTCTCCTTCCACCCCTAACTCTTTCAGCCAGGGTTGGGACTGGTTAGCGGGAGCTTCGGAGTCTCAGGGTTCGGGCCATTACCAAATAACTGGTCGGTCAGAACGCCAGCAGGCCAGAGTAGTCTGGGAAATAGATATTCTAACCTTAATGTCTGCATTCCGTTTTTTACATTTCGAGTTTACGTGAACGTCACAATCCCAGTCTTTGACCACAGTAATTACAGCCACATTTCATCGTCATTTTTAGTGCCCGGGCAATCCAACTCAGTAGAATTGTTGGAAGCCATAATGCAAGGAGAAAGTCAGTGCGTAAACAGCTAGCGGTTATGAGACCCGTAAAATTGATATAATAATCTGTGATAAGTAACCCATAAACTGTGGTGGTACATGTTTTATGCTTATTGCAGGTAATTCCGCAGAGTACAATCCAAGCAATAATGCATAAGCGATTCCCGTTTCTGTGTAGGACAGCTTCCGATCTTGAGGTTAGCGAGTTGTGTTTGGGGTTCTTTGTATTCAAGTCAAGTAGGTTGCCATGGTGATGTGGTAACTTTCCCACCACGGTAGAACAGAAGAACAGTGGGAAGACATTTATCTGGGTTAACATTGCAATGCAATGGCGTGCAGAGGGGCACATCTGTGGTTTTGCTTCTTCGTAGTCTGAAATGATCTATTACATTCAATTGCATTTACTTGCAGACTGAGCAGAGAACCCTTTTCCTCATGGATGAGTGATGATACTTAGCAATGCATATGTGCGTACGCACGGACACAACCGCGCACAGAGATGAGCAATAACTTGGGCTTCCTCTCTTCTTCCCTGACCCACTTCTACAGCTGTGACACAATTAATACAGCTGTCGCCACCAGAGAGAGATGGGCCGCTTCTCAGCACAACCCTCCTGTCTCCTCCCTCTTCACTTAAATGTAGTGAGGAGAGAGGATGCAAGATGGATGATGTTGAGAAAAGGCCAGTTTGGACTGCTTAGTCATACCTGGTATACACCTGACCCTCTCCTCACCCAGTCCTGAAAAGGTCCATGTTCTGTATTGAAAAGTATTCAGTAGACAGAGGACGTATTCCATAGGCCTTCTTGCATCAGGCAAAAAGCACACGCTGCATTCCACATGAACTACTAGTGGTTATACAAATGGTCAAGAGTGGTAGTGATTGTTCAGGGATGCTTTCCTGCCTCAGGGCATGGACAACTTGCCATCGGCTAAGGAAATGAAGAGTTGTGCTCTGAAACATAGCTTTCTAAATGAGAGCGTCAGGCAACACTGCATGAGATGTAACCAAAGCACAACTAGGTCATGACTTGAGAAAATCTGCCAAAACTAACAAGTTTGTAATGATGGCTCCGTAGGTTCACCAAAGGGACACTTCTCTATATTTTCACCATTACAATCACACGCTGTTTCAGTTCAACAACATCTGTTACTTCCAATAGGTCCAGGTGAGTCATATACATTCATGTTGAATAATAAAACACAGCCTCTTATCTCAGCAAGAACTGTTAAAGAAAACAGTCCTGTGCACCTGTGTTTTGACCCTCCCAGTCTGAGAATAAACCAAAATGCGACACAGTTTTTGTGATTCTTGTTCTGACCACAGCTGACCACAGCTAGCCCTTCACCTAGCCCTCCAGTAGGGACCAATAGTCTGCATACAATGGTCTTCTTCAAATTGTAGATTTGAAGGCTGGCTGAGATTGAGTTTTTACGTGCTGATGCCCAGTAATTCAAGAACACAGTTGTTTAGATTGTTGTGTTTTTCAAGGACACATTTGTTTGCTTATTTTGCTAAGTAAAAACAAATTGATAACCATCCTACCTAGATAGGCATAGGCTGTTTTGTTGTTTATTAGAGAAGGTTTTTCAGGAACTTTTTTTTTTTTACATTTGGTCATCTAGCGCAGTGGTTCCCAACCTTTTCTGGTCTCTGTACCTCCTATTGAATTTGGACCTGCACCAACTAACCCTAAAGTAGCCTGCCCCATCATGTGCAATTTACCAGTAAGCCTATGGTGTCATGTATTCTCAAATACCCCTGCGGATAGGCCAACCATGGATGTAGCACAAAATTCTGGGCCCTATACATAGGCGGTCTCTGAGGGCCCCTCCCCACTTTATTCAAGATTCAAACATTTTCTACACATTAGGGCCCTATATACTTAGTACCCCTTTTCCCCCCAGTCCAACGCCCCTGAGGCCAACTACCCCAACCTACCCAAGTACCCCTGTCCGGGAACCACTGAGCTAGGAGACATCATCAAAAGCAAAAGAAGCTGGTTATCAAATTTGCATATCCGCTAAAAGCTACACAAAGTAGTAAACAAACATAAACACAGACTGGCAAGGGCATTCTTGCATTGGAAAATGATATGAATCACTAATGTGTTTTGTTAATGGCTTGTGATTCAATATATTCAGTTGTTTTCCTTCTTAGCTAAATTCCATTTGTCTGGAATTTGCAGACTAATTCCTTTTGCGTTCTCATTCGGAATTTTCAAGTCATTAGGACTTTCTGCCTCTATAGTGGGACACATAAGCAACACAGGAAGCACAACAGGATGATAACACAGATAATTTATTATTGAAAGAAATACAAATAATGTATAAATATTTGTACATTTAAATCACCCAGTCTTAACGGCTTATTTGCCATGTCCTACTGCTTCATCCAGAAAAGTGTCAGCATGTGTCACAAACATAAAACGAGTCGTTTCATAAACATCTTCGTATACAAAAAGTAAAAGTCACAAAAACAGGCTGGACCTGCACAAGTTCATATGACTGACTCAGGGTCCCATAAAGTAGATAAAGGGCCTCACTGACAAAATCCCTACATATTTTACGCTCTGTTCCCACAACCGCAAAGGACACTAAACTCCAGTTCCTTTGGGGCTGTTCTTCGATCCATTTTTCTAGGAACCCAGTCGACAGAAATATAGGACAGTCTATAGGACAGCTGCTCGTTCAAAATGCATAACGTGGGATTCATACGTCACAGCAGAGTCAGAATCACGTTCACTAGCTAAGCACATTTACTCACACTCAGAATTGCTCTTGTAGGTTTGGTTCTGCTAACAGTAGTCTACATTTGGAAACAGCAATTTTACATGCAATGTATATTAATGGGCGCTGAACCTATCAGATGGGAGGATAAAATATACAGTTAATTGATTTATGGTTAAAGCATATTCATAGTTCACATTTAAATTGTAGATTAGTATATCCAGATGCCAGAACATTATTTGAGTGCAGAATAGTGCAGCTATTTAGAGTCTTGACATGGTCAACATACCCATATTATTCCCAAAGGGATGAGGAAATAAAGGGTTCAGGTGACCGGGTGTTTTTGTACATGATCGACCTGCTCTGACGACAGGCAGGTGGGTCATCTTTGGTGACTAAAGTAGGAGGAGTCGACGATTATCTTTCCTGCACGCTTCCTTGCCCAGGAGTCATGGAGAAACTTGTTGTTGTATTCCGCAGCCTGCGCGATGCATCGCAGTTCACCCCTGCAGCAGGGCGCTTCCCGGGGATTTGTGTGACACTGCCGAACTAACAGCTGAATCTCCCTCGGTCTCGAGCAGAATAGGTCGGTTAGCCACAGCCTCCACGGTTAGGAGGCTCCACGGTTAGGAGGCTCCACGGTTAGGAGGGTTAGGGTTAGGAGGCTCTGGCACACGGAGAGAATAGACGAGCCTGAAAGGGACTTTGAGCCGAGTGGATGGATGGATGAGTGAGAGGTGTGAACGGGGGTGGGGGGGGGTGGTCTCCAGATGATTGAGGGGCCTTTCTGAATTAAATCGCCAGTGAAACTGGTTTGGTTCGTCATCCCCCTCACCTTTTCCTCCCCTCCCAAATTAATGATGCTCTTTTAGTGATTAAAGTGCCTCGTCACAGAAAACAGCCAGAGGGCTTGGGGGATTCAGGCCGGGGTGTCCACCACACACAGTCAAGCCGCGAATTCTCCGGCCAAAAAAACAAAAGTTTACAGACAGTCGACCAACCACAAGTAGAAGCTATAAAGTGGTGAGATTAAGGAACCTGGTCTGACATCCGGAAACAGGGCGGAGCCAGTTCTCTCCTTTTGTAAGAGTATGGGACGCTGTCGGTAGGGACCACATTTAAAACTCACTGATTGTAACAATGCAGCTGCAGTTGTAACAATGCATCCGGCCTGATTCCTGACAGACCAGGAGGCATTGTTGAAGAACTTGGCACATTGCTTTCATTTGTGTGTGGCTTTACTTTTTGTCACCCTGTAGATGGCTGTGTACCTAATCTTGAATTTCTCATCTTTGACGCAGTGGTAAACCCTACGGGCCAATTCCCTATCACAGGGGAGGCCCCTAAACTGACGAGGGGATCATGGTTACTGTGCGATACACAGTAACCATGATGGGATGCTGATTTCCTCACGTACATTGAAGCATGCTACAGCATGCAACGTACAGGATTTAGGACGCAACATACAAACTAAAAAGCATGTAGGGTTCAGCATACAACATATAGGATGTGGGATACAGCATACAAAATATAGGATGTGGGATACAGCATACAACATATAGGATGTGGGATACAGCATACTAAATATAGGATGTGGGATACAGCATACAACATATATGATGTGGGATACAGCATACAACATATAGGATGTGGGATACAGCATACTAAATATAGGATGTGGGATACAGCATACAACATATAGGATGTGGGATACAGCATACAACATATAGGATGTGGGATACAGCATACTAAATATAGGATGTGGGATACAGCATACAACATATAGGATGTGGGATACAGCATACAACATATAGGATGTGGGATACAGCATACTAAATATAGGATGTGGGATACAGCATACAACATATAGGATGTGGGATACAGCATACAAAATATAGGATGTGGGATACAGCATACAACATATAGGATGTGGGATACAGCATACAACATATAGGATGTGGGATACAGCATACTAAATATAGGATGTGGGATACAGCATACAACAAATAGGATGTGGGGTACAGCATATAACAAATAGGATGTGGGGTACAGCATACAAGTGTTGCATCGCCCCTCATAAAATGTAATGTAACAATCATCTATTCATCCATCTAATGTGGAAATCAGAGTGGGAGCCAATTTTCTCATTGTGAATTGCCTTTTTTTTTTACCTGTGGCATTTCCGAAAGACCTGACAGTACACTCTTACTTTCAGCTTTTTGGGTCCAAGAATAGCTAATAGCTCACAGTGGGACACTGCACAATTGGACAGGGCTGTTCAGAAAGAGGCTTTATGACTGTTGGTAAAGTACATTGTGACAGGGTCTGCAGAGGATGAGTCACAGCACACAGAATGACAGGGGAGGAGTCACGTCACACAGAATGACAGGGGAGGAGCCACATCACACAGAATAACGGGAGGAGCCACGTCACACTGACTGACAGGGGAGGAGTCATCGCACACAGAATGACAGAGGAGTCACATTAATCAGAATGACAGAGGAATAGTCACATCACATAGAATGACAGAAGAGTCAAATCACTCAGAATGACAGGGGAGGAGTCACATCACAAAGAATGACAGGGGAGGAGTCATGTCATACAGAATGACAGAGAAGTCACATCGCTCAGAACGACAGGGGAGGAGTCACGTTACAGACTGACAGGGGAGGAGTCACATCACAAAGAATGACAGGGGAGGAGTCATGTTACAGACTGACGGGAGGAGTCACATCACACAGAATGACAGAGAAGTCACATCACAAAGAATGAGAGGGGAGGAGTCACATCATACAGAATGACAGAGAAGTCACATCACACAGAATGACAGAGGAGGAGTCACGTCACACAGACTGACAGAGGAGTCACGTCAAACAGAATGACTGAGGAGGAGTCATGTCACACAGAATGTCAGAGGAGTCACATCACACAGAATGACAGAGGAGTCATGTCACGCCGGATGACAGAGGAGTCATGTCATGCAGAATGTCAGAGAAGTCACATGACACAGAATGACAGAGGAGTCACATGACATAGAATGACAGAGGAGTCATGTCATACAGAATGACAGTGGAGAAGTCACATGACATAGAATGACAGTGGATGAGTCCCATCACCCAGACTTACTGAGGAGTCCCATCACATTGACTAATAGAGTAGGAGTCCCCTCACACAGATTGAGAGCTGTGGGGAACAGGGAGATAATATGTTGTTTTGAGTCTCACCTGAACACTGCCTGGTTTAGATAATGTATAAAGATCATGAAAACATAAAGACCATCTGCATCCCTTTCTAGCTCGAACTGTCTTGTCCTCTCTATCAGACACACACACACACACTCACATACCCCCAAACGCACACTCACATACACACAAACACACACTCACATACCCCCAAACACACACGCACACACACGCAAATGCACACTCACACTCCCCCTTACCCTCCACTCCTTATCACACACTTTCCTCCTCCCGGGTCCCATTACTCATCAGAGTACCACGCATGCCAAACTGCAGCCTACGAAGGGCCCCATGTATTGCACTTACTTTGACCAGAGATCTACACACCCGTGCCTAGAGTAGTCCACTACAGAGGGAGCATGCTGCCATTACGGACTGAGTCCTGAATTAGCCTCAGCACTTAGATGATGCAAAGAGGTTAATGTGGAGCCTCCCTCATCTTCAGTTCATGCGGGGTCCGCGCTTACGGTTCACCACAGTTTCAGCTGTACAGGAAGCGCGAGACGAAATCCAGCGAGTGGATGATCTGCAACTTTTTCAGTGTGACTTAACGGCATTAGTGGGCCTCCACCTCGGCAGTCCCGTTCGACTATTGTGGCCCATCGCGTGCCGTTGTTGTTGTTGTTGTTCCGGGTAAACGGGACGCCTGTCAAATCGAGACTGCGCTGGACCATCCCTGTCTGGCTCGTTAGGAGTCTCAAGCAAATGTGTGCTGCCTGCCGTCGCCTGCAGCCATGGGTTCAGTCCTGCGCGCGGCTCCCTTTGAGGTTACGAGCATCCCACCGAGGGGTACCCTGTTCCCCTCACAGGCACCTCCTTCGACTCACGGAGCTCACTTTAGGAGTGGTGCACCCTATAAGGGGATAGGATGCTGTTTGGGGCGCACATGAGGAAAGCTGGCTCTGGCTTTTGGAAGACAGATACTACTTGGCATGCCTCGCCTCAGAGCCCCCCCCCTCCCGCCCACCCCCCCTCTCCTGTGCTCAGGAGGAACAGTGGATGCTCGCTGTCAATCCATTCAGCTGAGGATGGAAACAGAGATGCCGTTATGTTATGAAACTGAAGACAGGCAATCTTCCTCAGGCCTTATACTGAACACATTTGACATGTTCACCCACACACAGAAACACAGTCATTACACAGAGATACCCATTACACACAAAGACTGTAGAAGCATACACACACATACACGCGTGTAGAAACGCACGCACCCGCGCGCACACACAGAAAGCATTTATGCACACACCCAAGGAAGCATGAGCACTCGCACTTACAGACACACAGGCAGACACACAGGCACATGCAAAAGCACAACGCCGTAGGTGCATGCAAAATCCTTGTGAAGAATGTGACACGCACGCGCACTTACAGCATCGGCACATGCACGAAAATATTTCATTCGACAGGAACATACGTCGACTATCAGGATGTATCAGGTTCAAGCTATTTGGGCCCTAAGAGAGGGCGTACTTCTACATCAAATGGCCTCACACCACCGAATCAGGAGACGATTTACCCCCAAGCTACGAGACTTAAAAAAAAGACTGTCAAATTATTGAATTGATTTGATGGCCTCGTGTCCATGCGTGGCATCTTAGCTCAGACAAGGCTCGAGGCGGGGCCAAATGGATCAGATGAGAACGGATACATCCAGGTCTCGGGTCTGTTTGTGTCCATCGCCACGTCAACAGTTCAGCTCATCTGAAGATTTCGTCTGCGAGAAAATGGATGGACGTTTTTTTTGATAGGAAAGCCACTCCAATTGAGCGAGCATTACAAATCACACATCAACATGGCCATTTAACTGGACCATTCATTGTCCAAGGCTTAGTTCACTTTCTCCACTAAAGAAAGTTATTGTTTTTCTCAGGAATAAAACAACATTCAAAATAGCAATCATTCTGTGGCAAAGAGCATTTTGGGGGAAAACAAAACACCAAATTGTACAAAGCAATGAGTCAAAGCTAGGCTAAATATTGGATTAACAATACCAGAGAGCATTACAGTGTTACAGAAGCATGACAAATAATTAACTTAGAGGAGCCACTACTATTCAATACGGTGACACAATTTCAAGAGTCTAAATGCCCTTGGGGGGGTGAATGCATAAAAAAATGGCCATGATATGATCATATAAAAACTTCAGTAATTGGGCTGCAGGAAAGCAATGACAGCAGACTGTTACATTTCACACCAATTATGTAAGTGTTCAACATCTCAGGAGATACGCTTTCATACACCCAGAATACAACTGAAAAATGATTTAATGCAGAGAGAAAAGCACTACCCTTGCTACGTCCTTCAAAAACGTTCCACCAATACAAAATATAATAACCATAGTAACAATAATAGCAATACATAGGGTAATATTACTAATTATAATAATTACACATGTTATAGTAGCATAGTGATCTTCATTATCACAAAGTTTTGTTGAAGGGAAACACAATGTTACGTCAGGACCCTGTCAGCACTGTTCTAGAATACTTGGAGCCATTCAAACAGCATGTGACAGTGGATCCAGAGAAGATGTGAGGACATGTCTCTCTGCTTTGCATGGGAGGGTGATGGAACGACCCAGGCAATCTTTTGAAGATGAAAACAAATATCCATGTTTTTTTTTTCTTTTCTATTCGGGCACTGAAGGACAGCATCAAATGACACATAGGCGTCCTGACCGGTGATTGTACCGCAACCATTTCAACCGCTTGTGACCTGCTTAGCCGAAAAACATGGCCTCAGTCTTACTAAGCCAGTGCCCAGGGAATTAAGTACCTATTAAGTATTTTGGCAATTCAGGTCAACACAACCCAGGGCCAGTGTAGCTTCGCTTGCTTTGTAATGTACTCTACACCACACATTCATTCAGTTGCTCCGTGTTCATTGTTATATATATCCCGACAAAAAAATTTAACAGCATGCCAATTACCTTTTGTCAAGTCGCCAAGCTCTTCAGATGGTGGATTTATGCTCATGCACAGCACTGTGGAACAGACCATTGGTAGTGGCTTGGTCCAGCCTCAGCATTTTGTGAGCTACGAATCACGTGATAAATCCCAAATGGCAGAAAACGAGAGATTTGTAGAACTTAATAAGAAGGGACCTCCCAAGGGCCATACTTTGCTCTTTTGTGCTTCAAGTCTCAGCCTATGCATTTCAGCTTGGGTAATTTCTGCTACAGCAAGAGCCGAACAAGTTATTTTCACAGTGCTAGATACACTGATACTACCAGGCTTGCTCCAGGCATGAGATCTTTGGTAGAGAGCAACCGTGCTCTTTGGCCGCATTCTCTACCGTACAGTATATGGCAAATCCTGGCCCAAGTGCCAGTTTGGTTGTGCTTTCATGGTAAATCCATATTGACCACTATAAAGCCAAACGAACAAAAACATGTTCTTAGGGCTGTCAACGACAGACATAGAGTCGACGAGAGCTCAAGAGGAGGGAGCCTAGGGGTTAGAACAGTTACCAGTTACCAAAAGGTTTCTAGATTGAATCCCAGTGTTGTAAAGTTAAAACATCTGTTGTTCTATCCATGAGCAACCCTGTTTTCTCCCAGGTTGTTGCTGTAAATGTGTTCTCAGCTGGTAAAATAAGGGTGAAACCGAATTGCCTTTCTGAATGTAAGTATTCTCCACCATCACCAATCGTTATATTCTCTATCATATCTCAAGCTGAGTGTGCCATCATGTTCCCTGAAGCAACAGATAATGTCCATCACACATACATCACACATGTGATGCCTCATCCAGGTAAATCAGTAAACATTATATTGCAGTTGCGGGAACTCACCAGTTTACTCTCAGCTACAGGACAGTCATTGTTCAAACGTAGCCTGGAGTGGACACACCATTGCCTTGGATCAGGGGTTCCCAAACCTCTTGGGTGTCCCTAAACATCTAATCCAGTGCCAGCTCTAGTCTTTTGGGGGCCCCAAGTAAAATGTTATCAGGGGCCCCCTTTCCCCTAGCATTCAAGATCCCTAAGTGGCTGCTTATGTCGCTTGTGCCCACAACAAGACCTGATCTAATCTATGTTATGGCAGGGGGTCCCCAGCAGAGGTTTCACAAACACTGCCTTGGATTGCTGTCCGACTCGGGATCCCTTCTTCTCTTTGTTTTACAACCACCGATGGCCTCTACAGTCAAAAACCATCATCATTAATGTGGCCGTCGAGCGGTCAATCGTCTCATAACAAAAGTTACTCATAGAAGTATTCACAACGCACAAGAGTTTATAGCAATGTCTTTTTTTGGGGAAAGATATCGTGACAAAGTCAAAAATCAGGGGGAGCCTATTTCTATTATTTTCAACAAAAAAAACAAAGGGCCTCCTACAAACCCCATGTGGCGTCCAAAACAGCACTCTACTCCCTACATAGTGTGCTCTTCTGGCACCAGAGGCCTGAGCAAAAGTAATGAGCTGGTAAACGAGGGGAAGGGAGCCATGTATGCTTCCCCACGTCCAGTGGCTGTCACTCAGACTTGGACCGGGGCTAGGCCACACCCTCTGCACTTCTTTCTCTTGCCGGTAAATTAAAACTCAAACGCAAAACCACAAAAATCTATTGCAACCCTGCCTGCAACTACAAACAGACCAATTAGGCATAGAATTTCCTATTTTAACATTCTTGTGATGGCGGATGTAAGGGCAAGTTGAGGTTCTCTGGATGCGCTGATTTGAAATGCCCTGTGTTCTCTCATCAAAGTAGTACAACTTGGTGGGGACTAAGGTGCCACTCGGGACACGGACAATACCTGGCTCTGCTCCACCAGCAGACGCTGCAAGTCAAAGGCCCACGTGGATGTTGTTCTCCCGTCGTAGTTAGATTAACATACTGTGGTATCGCTTGATAATTCACATACAGAACGTGAATTTTAATTTAATTAGCTGCAGCTGCAAAATCACTTTTATGTAGGTTACATCAAATGCTGCCCCGAAACACCCTGGGAAGCGTCCAACCTCGATCCTCGAACTGAATGAATAGCGAAGTGAACACAAAAAGTACCTTACAATTCGTCCACTTTTAACTTGTTAGATTTCCACTTTCCAGTGTTTTGAGGCACAGTCTTCATCCAAACCATTAGCTGCTGTACTGTCTTTGCATTCCAAGGAGAGAATATCATTGTATTCATCCGTATTCTTTGCTGTGTGTGTGTGCTTAGTCTTTCCGCCAACCCCAGGAGAGCCATGTTGTAGTTAATTGTAGCAGCAGCCACAGCAAGAAAGTAACCCTACATATAGGCTTATTTCAATAGCGCTCCCTGCCACAGATAAGTCTCCAATCCAGGTATGAATTAGACTAAGTAAAGAGTGGAGAGGTATTCTTGATTCTTTCACTACAAAGTTGTTTATTTTGGGGAACTTTAGTTTTCGATCAATGTCACAATTGCACACGTGTGCACTGCCCACGAGTGCACACGTGGGCAGCTCAAATGCAATCCTATTTACTATGTAGTGTAATACTTTCCTCCAGGGAGCAATTTGGAACATTGAAATAGGGTTCCATTTGGGACGTGGGCCATGCTTCTGTGTTGGGGGTATTTCATGGTACATCAGGTAAATATAATGGTCTTAAACATAAGGGAAAGTCTCCTCCGTCTTCCATGCCTGCAGTCACATGCTGCTGGTTTTGTGCAAAGATTACAGCGATCTGTGTCATAACCCCAAAAAGTTCAAAATGAACTGTGTATATGTGGGGACGTAATAGAAAACGAATCTGCTTATTTATTTACGGAAGTGCAATTTCATTGTAACACCTAAAGATTCAAGAAGAGAACCCAAATCCCTTAAAAAGCCAAAATCCCTTCTCAAAGAAGTAGTGCCACCCAAGGCGAAATGTTTCTTTTTCCTTTAGACATTTTAGATTTCTTCCTGCTGTGCTACATTTATTCAGTATTGTTTGCTCAGGAGGAATAATCAACCTTTTTCCCCCTAATCAATCTTTTTGTTCCTGTTCTAAGCCTTATGATTTGTAACACTGTGTGTGCGTGTGTGTGTGTGTGCGTGTGTGTGTGTGTGATATATGTGTGTGTACTCTCATCTGAAACATCTCTTCCATCTTGCTACATGAGGGACCTTGTTGTATTCTCTGCGCTGAGCTCGTCATCCTGCCCCTGTCATCCATAAAACATCTCATATCTAACACACTACAACACTGCACACTGGCTCCCAGATCCATATTACAATGCCCTGTGTGCAAAATGGAGTACTGGACTATTTAGGAAATACTGTTACATTTGAAACACCTCAAGAGTGAAGGCTAGCATTTCCCCCCTCCTGTTTATATCTGGCTCTATGTGGCCTTGTTTTTCTCATCTTTTGTCCACATTCTGATTCTGGACACATATTTGTCTCTCTTTTTTTTTTTTACCAGGCACATTAACTGAGAACACGTTCTGATTTACAGCAACAACCTTGGGTGTAGTTACTGTAGAAGGGGGAGGGCAGGGAATGAATACGCCAATTGGATGATGATTCAATAATAAGGCAGCCATGTTGCTATGAGAGCCTGATTGAAAATGTGTCCATGACATCGTGGCCCCTGAAGTCCAAGTCATTCGTTTTCTATGAATTTCAAAATGTACAGTTGCTCAAGATGAATTTATTGTGTTCAAGAAAATAATGGAATATTATTTCAGAGCACAATATGCTTACCTTTACCATTGTAGATCAGCTTGTGTAAAGCAAAACCAAAACCACCCCCTCGTTCCCAAGACTGCATATAGGACATATTTTTATTATATTCATTTTTAAGTAATTTATTTGTGAGCATGCCTAGTGAAGATTTCTTTGTCTAGTGAAGATTATTACTTC
The DNA here is from genome assembly GCF_011004845.1 of Esox lucius. Taxonomy (NCBI): domain Eukaryota; kingdom Metazoa; phylum Chordata; class Actinopteri; order Esociformes; family Esocidae; genus Esox; species Esox lucius. The sequence goes on along the minus strand of NC_047574.1, from coordinate 5,122,159 downwards.
TAAGGGAATCTTTTGTGACCACAGAAATAAACAGCAGTGGAATATCAGGTACTAAACTGCTTCATGCAGGTGAACATGGGATAAAAGGCCCGTTGTGATCTGATAGTGATTCAAACCTGTAACCATTAGTAGGTCAAGGTCAGGACAAAGAAAACTATTTTTAAAGGCAGGTATAAACAAGGCTTTATGTAGAACTCTATATTCCACTGAACAGAGTGTAGTGGATGTGAATAGACAATGCCAAAATGCTTTTGTACCAAACACGTCCAGTAGTAATGAAGGAATTATTCACGAATAGACAATAACAAAAAACAATTTCAAGAGTTAAGGTTATGTAATCATTCCAAGTGGTTAAGGTAGGAATAGTGGTTGGGAACGGGTGAACACAAAACAAAGTATCAAGAAATTACACTGTTCCCATCAAGCGAGGTATTTCTGGTGGCTTGGTTGTGACAGTCCTGTATTATAGCAGTGTGCTGTCCTGGAGGTTCTAGTCATTTTTGAGTGTTCTGTCTAAGAAGCATATAGGAACCTTTGAAAGTAGCAGCTTCCATCAGATTAAAGCTATTCTGTCAGGTAGATCATTATTAAATGGAGAAAGGCCTTCCCAATACTGTGGATGAATCCAGTCAGGTTTTGTGGCTGAATGTCCAAAAGAATTGTCATGAACTTAATGTCCTAAATTTCAATAACTCTGTTAAACATTATAAAGCACAATGTATGTCTTGAAGATTTTTCTTTCTGGGAGTATGCAAAACATGTTTTATTACCTTATTACCTTACTAACAAAAAGTAGAGACAAGATGCAATATTTCCCTCCGTGGTTAAGGTTAATGATAACCTGACAGGAAAGAAAATGATGCTTGACAGTGCATTAATTAAACGCTTACATTCAAAGTGAGTGAATGGGTTGGACTGGCTTAAAGACTGTATAATGACAATGTAAACCCTACTGAATGATGAACACAGAATCAATGGCTTTGACACAAAGGTTGAAGGAAATATTCAGATAATACAATGCGCCCTGACAGAGCAAGCCCTGACTGACTGCTTACCTCAGCTAAACATTGCAGATCATTAAATAATATTCAGCTTGTGTCTCACCAAAGAAAGCTAGCTCATCAACATTCCACAGCGAGTGCTTCTGAAGAGTAATTAACTTCTGACTCCAGAATAATCAGGAGACATTGTGCTCTGTGCAAACTAAGGGTAGTCAACCACTGGAACATGCCTTTGGGTCACGCTGTATGTGCTTCCTGCATTCATCTCAAACGCACGCGCACAAATGCAAATACGCACACGCGCGCACACACACACACACACACACACAATATAGCACTGAAGCAATTAGAACTGTGAGTTCCCATTGCTTACAGTGTTTGGACACATGGCAGCAGAAAATGTGACAACTCAATGCTCTTTAGCCTAAGGCGACATCCCACCAACTCACATGCTGCTTTCAGACAGGAATTGCGGGTGTGTTGCAGTGATGAATTCTGACAGGAAGTCACAAATGTTTTTTTTAAACATCAAAATGTTTAATTCAATCTCTATGGAATGCACGTTTTATACAGTGCGTGTGGAAGACGGAAAATCAGAGAGGCGCATTTACTACGATCCATTCCAAGAAGTAGCCCTTACTTTTTCTAAAAGCACATATTACTACACCGTCTGGTCATAACTATTAACTAGCTCGATAGCTGTGGAAGAATTAGGAACATTGATTGGCTTTCTCCAGTTGATAAACTTTCAACATTACATTGAGAGCCTCATTGTTTTGAGTAAGCGTTCTTCCATGGGACTATAGTGGGTAATGAAGAACCGGCTTAATAACCAGTATATTTTCTACTAGTGGCTAACGAAAGGACCGGCGTAATAACCAGTAAATATTCTACTAGTGACTAAAGATACCGGCGTAATAACCAGTAAATATTCTACTAGTGGCTAACGAAGTGACCGGCGTAATAAAAAGTTAATATTCTACTAGTCGCTAACTATGCGCTGGCTTACTAGCCAGTAAATATTCTACTAGTGTCTAACGATGAACCGGCTTACCAGTTAATACCACCACTGTCCCTCTTGATGAAAAGCTCCTTAAGAATAACCTGACCATCGTGGAGACTCTTTGTCAGAACAAGCCGGACATACCGCCTGTCATGAAGCCATCCAAATTTAATTTAATTGCTGTAGAATGGTTGAATTGCTCAGAATTTGGATGAAATGGCAACATGAACATGGTGAGCTATAGGCCGTAGAAGGGAAAGACTGTGCTCCTCCAGAGCACCATGTATGATGACAAAAGAAGGAGTGGACACAGTGGAACAGATGGTTCGCACATATACATGTAAGCGGAGAACACAGAGGTGGCCCATGGTGCTCTGGTACAATGTGCTGGATGTTGCCCCCCTCAATGCCTACACCTTCCCTGCACAACACCCTGATTACATGGGTGGCATGACCAATGCGTGGTAGGTGTTAATTAAGGAGCTGGGCAAAGAGCTTGTCGTGCCACTTATGAAGAGGTGCATGGAGCGCACACCACACCTCCAAAAGCATATTACAGAGGCAATGGGAAGATTTGGGATCTAAAAACAAAACAGTCACCACCCAGCCAGAGGAGGACATCAGATTGGTGGGACAAGTAAAGAGGAAGGTGCAAGATCTGCCCAACTACCAAAGACTGAAAAGTCAGCAGCTGGTGTTCTCAGTGCACCAGGCCTGTGTGCACGGAGCACAAACATCGTTGTCATTTGTGAGGAATGTTAGCACTGAGATGGCAATTTATGCTGTATCCAGTTGCACTACAGTTAAATATCAGTGTTATCGGTTATCAGTGATATGTGTGTTATATGTGTCAATATTTTACATATTTACTATTATTATTTGCGTATTATTGTTTGGTCCAAATCACTGTTAAAATAAATATTTTAACAAAGATTATTATTATAGTATGTCTTTATGCTTATAATCACACTTGCATACTTGGGTAATTTGTGTAAATTTGATGTAGTAAAACTAAAAATATTTATTTTCATCAAGTAAGAAAGTAAAACATTTAATAGTGATTTGTGGTAATCAAAAACAGGATTTTTATTGAGTTCTTGGAATATTATATGATTAAATACATTTATTTCAAAAGGGATAGCAAAGAAACACTCAGCCATGCATGAAATAACATAGGGAATGAATACGGGTCATTTTTGCCCTATGTTGTGCATTAGAAGGGGTTTGCACAGCATTCCAAGGTCTTGTTAACAACATCACTGGAAGCGGAGGTGAACAAAAATAAAAATACTACACACACCACACACACACACACACACACACACATCAACACTAAGCCCAATGCATTAACGCCTATAGATGTGATTTTCTTCACTACTTATTTCTGTTCCAAGCTTTTCTCCACCTAAATGGTCGTATCATTTCAAAAGGAGCCCAACAAGATCTTCTTTCCTTCATTGCTGGCTGTCTTTCATTTGGCCGAGGGTTTTTCCAGTTGCTTATCTGTCAGGTGGATGGAGCTGAAGCTTGTCTTTGGCTATAAATATTTGATTGGCTTTATGGGGAAGAGAACAGTAAGCGTGAGATTCATTAAATGTTTCAAACCGAGTTCCCTCTAAGTCTGTAAGTTATGCAAAGAGTACGAAGATGCACACACAGCAGCGGAGACAGATTCGCTACTGAAATGTTCATGTATCTCTACAGCAATGTGCATGAATCTCTACTGAAATGTGCATGTATGACTCCTGAAATGTGCATGTATCAGTACTGAAATGTGAATGTGTCACTCCTAAAATGTATATGTGTCACTACTGAAATGTACATGTATCTCTACTGAAATGTGCATGTATCTCTACTGAAATGTGCATGTATCTCTACTGAAATGGGCATGTGTCAATACTGTAATGTGCAGGTATCTCTACTGAAATGTGGATGTATTACAACTGAAATTTACATATCACTACGGAAATTTACCTCTACTGAAATGTGCATGTATCATTACTGAAATGTGCATGTTTCACTATTGAAATGTGTATGCATCACTACTGAAATGTTCAAGTATCACTGCTGAAATGTGCATGTATCAAAACTGAAATGTGCATGTATCAATATTCAAATGTGCATGTATCAATGCTGAAATGTACATGTATTAACTGCATTACGGATTAAATATCAAATTTTATAGGTTACATTCCTGTAGAGATTTAACCAACACCGGCATCTATGTTTACATTGCCTTACTTGTTTAATCTTCAGGAACCAATATGTCTACATGCATCTACCTAGTTATCACCTATTCGATTGCATTACCTGCATATAAATACAATTAATAGATCTTTAGTGACTGATTTATGTGAATGTTTTGCCTTAATTTAGTATCTGTTCATGAGCATTTTAAATTAGCCAGTAAGTAACATCTACATCTACAGACAATCTTTGGGTAAAATGGAAATTGCAGACTACAACTCAGATTGTGTACAACTGCAAAGACTTCTGCTGTATTCATTGTCTTCAGAATACCTACATTAAGTGCTACTAAGCATTCGCAATAAATTAATTCTGTTCCAAAACCGTTATCAAAGGTGGCTGGCTTGAAATCTCTCTTGTGTCCCTGTGGAGTCTCGGTAGCCTTTCCTGCTTAATTGTGATCAATTACTTTTAAAAATAGGGTTTTGGGCACAAGATAATCCCAATACATCGATGTGCTGATAGAAGGGAAGATTTCTATTGTAATCCCATTGGAAGTGAAACAAAGACACAAACGTCTTATTGTAATCCATTTCTAAAGCCTTTGTAATTTAAGCAACAAACTCTGCGTTGCAAAGCCAGACTAGATCTTGGAGATCTTTTTGACAGCTTGCTTCCCGATGGCAAGCTGACATTTAGAGTCTACAAGTCCTTTATCCCTGAGATTATAGCCCTGTGGACTGCAAAACTATTTTGCATATTGTAACAGAGCTCTTAGTTTTTATTTTTATATTCATAAATTGTCATAATTTAGCAAGGACTCTTATCCCCAGCCACCTAAAGTCAGCGGGCAAGTCAAATCAGAACAAAAGATCAAATGTTTTGTTCCAATGATGGCCTGCAAGAGGAAGAAAGCTGTAGTGATCCTGTAGTGATCGGGTCTGGGATTACAAGGCAAACAAATAAACTAATTTGCGAATAATGAAACGGAATCAATTTTGGACTGTCAAATGCTCCAGCAACCTGCCAAATGATCTTTATTTGACAAAATATAAACATGGCAGCGTTCCTGTAATATATCACGAACACTTGACAAACAAGTTGAAAACCATTTCTATCTCTACCTATCTATCTATCTACCCATCTATCGATCTAATCTATAACACTGTCTCCAAAAAAGCTGGGATTCTTCGTAAAATGTAAATACAAACAGAATACAATGATATGCAAATCATTTAGACCATATATTCAATAGACAATAGTTCAAAGACAACATAAATGTTGAAACTGAGACATTTTATTGTTTCTTGAAAAATACATGCCCACTTTGAATTTGATGCCAGCAACACTTTTCAAAGTTGTGTAATGCTAAAAAACTAAACCAGGTGGAACATCACACAACTAATTAGGTCAATTGACAACAGGTCAGTAACATGACTGGGTATTAAAATATATTTCTAGAAAGGATGTCAGAAGTAAGGATGGATAGAAGTAAGGATGGATAGAGGTTCACTATTAGTTAAGCAAGACAATGCCAATGTTGTTGAGCCGTTGGAATCCTATATCAAGCAAGAATGGGAAGACATTTCACTTTCAGAACTACATTAATTGGTATCCGTAGTTCCCAAACAGTTACAGAGTGTTGTACAGGTGATGCAACACAGTGGTAAACATGCCCCTGTCCCAACTTTTTAGAAACGCGTTGCTGGCATCAAATTCAAACTGGGCATGTATTTATCAAAAAAAAAATCTCAGTTTCAACATTTGATATCTCTGTACTATTTTCAATTACATAAAGTGATGAATGATTTGCACATCATTGCATTCTGATTTTATTTGCATTTCATGCAGAGTCCCAACTATTTTGGAAGCGATGTTGTAATAAAATTTCTGTTTATATAATATGGTTAAACAGATATGTGTAGCCCAGCAACCATAATCTGTAAGTCACTCTGGATGAGGAGATCTGCTGAATGCAAAATGTGTAAATGTGGATGTGTTTCGGGCGACATGTCCTGATTCACACTCCTGAGTTCTTGCAGCAAGGCTTACATTTGTTTAATAAAGTTTACCAAAGAAAAAAAGTTTATTAAGCAAGGCTTAAGTTTATTAAAGTAAAAAAAAAGAATAACGTCCTGAGGAGTTTACAGATATACTATTTGGAAATCCAAAGCACAAAATAAGATAATTGGTTGCATCCCAAATTGCATGTTATTCCCTGAATATTGCACTCTTTTGGTACAACTGATCAACTGTGTAGGTTGCTATTCGGTTAGTAGGCCACATTGCCCTGAAATCTACTGCCAGGAATGGCAAATATATTGTTGGTCATTTGTGATGATGAAGCATTGGCTCTCCCTTGCACTTTTGGTCTCTCAGACATGTGCACATACAGCTCCAGAATTGTAATTCATTAAGCTGAGTTTTGATGTGAAATATCTCATCAGAATACTGTCCAATATAAAATTGGTAAGGACAATATGGTGCCTTTTCACGTTCAGTATCACTGATAATGCCGGAGCTCAGCTAGCCAAAGCTCTTAGCTCACATCCAAAATGGCGCTTTACTCACTATGTAGTGCCCTGATTACCCTTAACTATTGCCACGTTTCCACTGGTGCTTTACCCCAGTATCAGGGTTACGCCGCTGATTTATGCTAATGTTGGCTCCAGACTTTTCTGTTTCCACTATACATTTGGTACCAAGGACTTAAGGTGGGGCTCAAGTGGGGGGGATTAAACTATCAACGCGATTTGGTTTTCCGGTTATGAAAAATAAAAGGCGATATTATTCTGGTTGTAAAATAAACATTAACACCATGCTCGTTTTGTTTATAATACAGTGTTTGAACTTAATAAAACCAATTTCTTCCTCAAACTCTTGCGACTGGCTTCTTCTCCACCTACACTCGTGACACTGCAACTAAACCAGTTTAATAAGTATTTTGTCAAAAACATCTACCTTTAATAGGATTTGGGAGAATTCTGAGGTAACGTTGTGTTGTTACAGGTTCTGCAGGCTACGTCTCACCGCTCTGTTTTTCTATTGAGTCAATGACATCGTATCACCTTCACTCGTTCCAACTCCTTCTGCTCTGAGTCTTTGCTTTCCTGTACTGTTGCTTCGTTTTCTTCATTTAGTCAGGGATCTGCTTGTTAGATCAGACGAAAACCATTGCGAGAAGCCATACGTCACGCCCGTCCTAACGGGTTACTCGCACCCCCAGGCTCCGGCACATCCAGAAAGCGCACTAAGGAGTGGAGGGCTAGAAAGGACTCATGCCATCAGGCCAAGTGGGCACATGTTGGTCTGAGGGGAAAAGGCCAAGATCCCCATTGAAACAGCGTTTTAGGCAAGTATTAGGCTTAATTCTCCGTCTGACTGAATGACTATTAAGTATGTGGACCTACAAAACAATATTTGGCTACGCTATCTGCAAAGCCCATCTGTTAGTGATTTTCTGACTACCAACAGACTTTTTGTTGATAGTGTGAGTATCATGGAATCCCACAATTTACAATATCACAACACTGTGTCCCTTTGTTCTTATGGGATCCTTATTTAATAAGGATGTATTTTGAATAGAGACAATAGTGGCTTATCATTATTTGGTGAGATGCACTCACTATCTACTGGCCAAAACAAAGCAATTTGTCGTCCTCTCCTCTGCTACGCTCTACTCTTATGCTGTTTTCTCATTTACTTTGTTTTCCCCAAGCAGACAGGCTCAGATAGAGCGTAATGACACCAATTTACTCTTCAAGCCAACATCCCCGCCATCATCATAGGATGCCAACAATTTTACCTTGAGAGCATGTGAGCCTGACAGATTGATTTTAATGCAGCTTGAGAAGCTGAAAGAAACAAGAAAGAAAAACTAGGCAAGCCTAGTTCGGCCGGGTCACGTGTAGAAGTGATCGTGGTGGGGGTTTGAATGGCAGATATTTATGGGCCAATGCCAGCTTTGTTGTGAGAAGTGGCCAACATCCGATCCTGTGCTAATCTGAAACCTAATCCATTTGTATTTTAAAAATGTTCATTTAGCGTGTTAAATTAGAAACCAATTATTGTAGATGGATAGCTAATAGCTATACAGTGCAGTTTGACTATCGCAACATGAACTGTTTTACTTTTGGTTCTCTACAGTATATGTAGCTACTGAAGCCAGCGAAGGGTTAGTTTATCCTCAACTAATTTTAATGTGTTTTGTCCCTGCCTGGATTCAATACCTGGTCTCCTGTGTGGCAGACTGTGTCTCTGTCACTGTTTATCAGTGGGTAGTCAGTCTGTCATTCATTCAATCGGTCAGATTACATGGTCCAGAAAAAATGTGCAATATAAAAAAAAGGTATTGGTAATTTGTTACTTGTATATGAAACACAATTCTAGTCAGATTACAGATTTATTTGAAACCCTAGATGATTACAGCAACTTGCAATAAATGAGTGCTTCAAGGAACATCTACCCTGTGTTTCATAAACATAGGTGGCATGTCTGATTATTGACCAATCATTATTAACCCTCTGCTGCCAAGGCAGCCCCCTCTTACAAAATGTATAACTTCATTTCATGTGGTTTGGGTTTTCACAAATAGTTTTGTGGAGGTTTTTGTTTCTGAACTTCTCATGTTGATTAAATACCAGATCTAGCAGCCTCCTTCAATACAATCCATCCAGGGCTGATCCTGGCAGATACATCCAGGTCAGGACATATTTTATGTTACTTTACTACTTGATATGAATACAATACGTTGTACTGGGTCTTTAACACAGTTCCATTGAGATTACATGCCCCAGCAAAAAAGCACATTTCCCCCTTTAACATTTTTTTGTTTTGGGGATTCAGAGTGAATAACAAACACATGTCCTGTGACAATCCCATTCCCCCTAAACCGACCACACCCATTCTCCCTAAACCGACCACACCCATTCCCCCTAAACCGACCACACCCATTCCCCCTAAACCGACCACACCCATTCCCCCTAAACCGACCACACCCATTCCCCCTAAACCGACCACACCCATTCCCCCTAAACCGACCACACACATTTCCCCTAAACCGACCACACCCATTCCCCCTAAACCGACCACACCCATTCCCCCTAAACCGACCACACCCATTCCCCCTAAACCGACCACACCCATTCCCCCTAAACCGACCACACCCATTTCCCCTAAACCGACCACACCCATTCCCCCTAAACCGACCACACCCATTCCCCCTAAACCGACCACACCCATTTCCCCTAAACCGACCACACACATTCCCCCTAAACCGACCACACCCATTTCCCCTAAACCGACCACACCCATTCCCCCTAAACCGACCACACACATTCCCCCTAAACCGACCACACCCATTCCCCCTAAACCGACCATACACATCCCCCCTAAACCGACCACACCCATTTCCCCTAAACCGACCACACCCATAGTTACACCAGATGGAGGGTTGCACCAGACGGGGGTGAACAAACCCATTTGTCCTCATGGAGAATCAGCGCTACTAACAGTTATTAATTAGCAGGCTTTGGAGCAAGGTATCGGCTTGGGGCATTGGCTATATGAATTTAAGACCTATCATGCATTTGATATCAACGTCCCCAGACTGCTTGGGAATTCCTGCAGACCACGGTTTATCGGTTGCCAGGAACAGATCCCCTGAAGACTTTTACAAGCATGTACCTTTTTCCACAGAACAAAAGAAAAAGTCTCTAGAAACATGCTTAATGGTTTGCATACTTTACATCCTTAATTTAATTAATTTGCTTTGATCTAGTGGTTATTTGTAATGTAGAAAGAGAAGACGTAAACCGGAAGTGTTTCGTCCTGTTGGGCAGAGTTAAACAGGACTGGCGGTCCACTGCGACCAAGTGTATGTGTCAGCGTGTGTCATTTGAGCAGACGGCCATGGAATGACCAACCGGGAGACGCGCTTCGGTTGAGCCGGTGGCCAGTGCCAATTTACATTTATTGCGAGGCGGGGGGCTAAGCCCCAAATGTATTGTGATCCTAGCAACACCTCTGTTTTGTCACCTGTAAAGTCAGTCTATAAATGGATGTTACATTTCCCTTGCTTTCCACTTCAGTACAGATAATTATATGGTTGGGACATGCCCAAACATTCAAAACTAAAGTCTGTACATTTTCTGGTCATTGTAATTGATTAAATATGGCGCTATGAGACTAGAAACATCATCCAAAGCTCAAGGTCTTCAGTCGACTTTGATCTTTGTGCTTTTCTTGGAGGATTCATTATTTCAATGCAATTCTGGAGAAGAAACCCTGCAATACCAAAAATAACTATTATTTTATAATACATTAATTATAATATTGTGAGATTGTAATTGGATGACTTTTATGTTGATAACATATGCTATTGCCCCGGGCATAAAGAGTAAGCAATCCTGGGATATTTCTTTAATTTGGTGAAACAGCAGGTGCTTGAAATTTCCTTATTTCATTTGTCCTCTGAAGATACAGTTGGGTGGCCACACGTCTAACTGTAGCACATGTAACCTAAAAGTGGTTGAATGGACGTTAAAAAGTGTAACAAATAATATTAATGTGCACACTATGACTTTGAATCGTAACCCATTTGGAATATACAGGGTTCCATGTGGTGGTACAGTAGGCTGACATTTGAAGTCTTCCGTCACAATGGTCAGACGTATTGTGCATTTTTAATAGAATTCGGCAGTTGTAGCCACTGAGATATCAGTGTCCCGCTACAAAAACATCAACAATAAGCCTTTAGAAGTGGCTGTGTATCAGTAATAGTAAACCCTTACTGCATCTCTCAACTTATACCATTTCATGAGAGAGGCATGTCTTTTTTCGACAGTGATTTGAAAACAGTGGACCCAGCCTTTCAACACTGAACGAGTTCAACCGAGTAGCCTCATTCAATTATTTGGGCCAGTTCAATATTTCAAAGACAAATTCTTAAAGATCACGGGGTATTCAGTCAAATGGAATGACTGACTCTGGCAGACGTTACCTATTAATGTGAAGATAATACAATCCATCAAATTATTAGCGGTATTGGAGGTGGTTAGGATCATCGTACCCATGCTACATCCCACGCTACATCCCACGCCACATCCCAAGCCACATCCCACGACACATCCCACGCTACATCCCACGCTACATCCCACGCCACATCCCATGCCACATCCCACACCACATCCCACACCACATCCCACGCTACATCCCACGCTACATCCCACACCACATCCCACGCTACATCCCACGCTACATCCCACACCACATCCCACGCTACATCCCACGCTACATCCCACGCTACATCCCACGCCACATCCCATGCCACATCCATTTATCTGTGGATGGCCACAACAGGCCACACCGGTTAGAAATGCCCTGACTCACAAACCGAACCATTCAGGACCTTGACGGCAGTGCGCCCAACACTAATTCACTAAAACAGTCACAGATAGACATGCACTCGGGGGTAAGCACATTGCTTTCATTTGTATTCCGGACCCAGCTCACCTTGTTAAAATTTCTCCTGAGCGCAAAGTTCCACAGACAGCATCCAGAGCTTTCCAAGCTTCAACCCTTTTGCCCCGAGCAGGAGGAGGGAGGTGGGTAGGAGGGAAAGGGGAAGGTGGGAAGTGAAGAAATAAGGCCAGGAGGAATACTCGATGACGAACAGAACTTAACACCATTCTCCCATTGGGGTTCCATCCTACTCTCTCCTCCTATCCCCCCTCCTCTGGTATACCCTCTCCTCCTATCCCCTCTCCTCTGGTATACTCTCTCCTCCTATCCCCTCTCCTCTGGTATACTCTCTCCTCCTATCCCCTCTCCTCTGGTATACTCTCTCCTCCTATCCCCTCTCCTCTGGTATACTCTCTCCTCCTATCCCCTCTCCTCTGGTATACTCTCTCCTCCTATCCCCTCTCCTCTCTTATTCTCTCTCCTTGCTCCCTTCTCCTCTGTTCTCTCTTCTCCTCTATCCCCTTCTCCTCTTCTCCTCGCTCGTCCTCTCTTCTCTTCTTCTTGCTCCTTTTATACTCTCTCATCCTCGCTCTTCTTCTCTTATCTCTTCTCTCCTCAATGAACCAGGCACTCAATGAGCCAGCCAGACAGTTAATTAGCCAGTCATACAGTCAATGAGCCAGCCAGACAGTTAATTAGCCAGTCATACAGTCAATGAGCCAGCCAGACAGTTAATCAGCTAGTCAGACAGTCAATGATTAGCCGATTAACTGTCTGGCTCACTCATAGACTGTCTGCCAGCCAGCCTGCCAGTCAGTCAATGAGCCAGCCAGCCAGTTAATTAACCAGTCAGCCAGTCAATGAGACAGCCAGACAGTCAGTGATCCAGTCAGTCAGCCAGTCAATATGGTGTTCAGGCAGTCCCTCATCCAGCTGTCTGGGTGTGTGTGTGATAACTGAGCTGACATCACTCTGTGTCCATCTGAGGCTGTGGATTTACATTACACCAAGTAAGCAGATTGCCCGTTCTGGTCTGTGGAAGACGAGATGCAGTGATGTGGTGTAACTCTACAATGCCTACTTCCCCCCCTGAAGTGAAATCAGTGAATATTTCAGCAGCAGACGCTTTCCCTAATCAGAATTGCATGTCAAAACATTGTCTGTGCCTGTAATGCACCGAACTCTCCTGTTCCCCCTGAAGTTGTGTAAACAAGTTAAATCAGTGATGCGTTGTAACCACCGCAGGAAAAACCATGCCTCTGGGCAGAAACGGCGGCTTGCATACAAAAACAGGTTCAGCTTCTTGATGACTGTTCAATTACTAGATGTTGGTAGCCGCATATTTTTGGCTTAAATACGAAGGGGAATTGCATTTCTATGTTGGAGCCGGATGATTTCACAGTTTATATAGTGGATATTTGAAGTTTACAGTTACGTGTTTTTGTCCCCAACATAGTTCATAGTTGAATTGTGTCTCCTCATAACACATTGTGTATCAATCCTTGTGGGGACTAAAAAGTTTCCTAATCTTAACATAAATAATCCTAACCTAAACCCAGCTCTAACATTAATCCTAGCTTAATTAATCCTAACCGAACCTTAAACTCAATAAACATTTCGGACTAAATTTACCCTAGAACTAATGGCTCACTCTAAACCTAACTCGTAAACTTTAAAGTGACCTCAATTCTAACCCCGCCCCTAATTGTAACCCCTAAGGGGGAAATGTGCTTTGTCCTCGTGGAGACCGGAAAAAGATCCTAATAAGGGTGGTTTTATCATGTAATACTCTCCATGTGAATATGTTTAGTCCTAATTCGATTTGTTAAACCAAAACACACACACACAAACAAAAACAAATAAACACAAGCCAGAGAGAAGCAGACGGCATTTAGAGAGAGAGAGAGAAACCAACTAATATACAGATGGAAGGCTGAAGCAGATGGCAATTGTAGCTTTTTTTTTTCTTTTTATACGTCGCCCACTTTGCTACCAACCACAGCTGGCTGTCTGCTAAAGGATTCCAGTCCACCGCTCGACTCCTTGCCAGCTCTGTTTTTGTGTTTCGGGCCTCTCTTCTTCCTCACTCTCCTAATTGCTATCTCTCGTTTCCTTCTCTCTGTCTCTCATTTCTCTGTCTCCCATTTTCTCTTCCCCGTCTCGCTGTCGTTCTACTTCTCACCGTTAGCTCCTTGTCCCTCTGTTTTCGCATTCCTCAGCTATCAGTCTGCCCGTCGCTGTCGACGTCAAGCCTTCCCACTCACTCTCTTTCCCTCCATTTCTTTCTCTTCTGTCTTTCTCACTGTCTCTGTCTGTCTCTTCCCCCTTTCTGTCATTTGTCAGCCCCCCCCCCTCCACTGGGCCATCTCTGGTTCTGTCTTTCTTTGCGCTCTCTGCCATTTCTGTTTCTGTCTTGTTCCCCTCTCTGCCATCCGTCAGTCTCTTGCACTCTCTAACCCCTCTCTCCCATCTTCTTTGTTCACTTCCCTCTCTCTACCATCTCTCTCTCTTCCAAATCTCTACCATCTCTGTCTCTTCTCATTCTCTATCATTTATGTCTCTTCCCACTCTCTCCCATCTCTGTCTCTTCCCACTCTCTCCCATCTCTGTCTCTTCCCACTCTCTCCCATCTCTTTCTCTTCCCACTCTCTCCCATCTCTGTCTCTTCCCACTCTCTCCCATCTCTGTCTCTTCCCACTCTCTACCATCTCTGTCTCTTCTCATTCTCTATCATTTATGTCTCTTCCCACTCTCTCCCATCTCTGTCTCTTCCCACTCTCTCCCATCTCTGTCTCTTCCCACTCTCTCCCTTCTCTGTCTCTTCCCACTCTCTACCATCTCTGTCTCTTCCCACTCTCTACCATCTCTGTCTCTTACCACTCTCTCCCATCTTTGTCTCTTCCTTCTCTCTCCCATCTCTGTCTCTTCCCACTCTCTACCATCTCTGTCTCTTACCACTCTCTACCATCTGTCTCTGTTTGGCTTTCACCCCTTTTTCCCATCTCTGTCTCTTCCCACTCTCTACCATCTGTCTCTGTTTGCCTTTCACCCCTCTCTGCCATCTCTGTCTGCCTCTTACCCCTCTCTCTGTCCAGCTTATGATTCTGCTATTCAGGCCCCTTTACAGTCTGTGATAAATCATCCAGGTGTCTCTTATTGGAGCATAAAGAAATAGACTGCATAAGTCAGCCTCTGGGAGAGTTAAGAGAAGAATTATGCGCGAAATGCTGAGGACTGGTGAGAACGAGACACCAGCAGACCACTGCCTGCTACTCTCTTCAAATGGGTCCTAAATGCAACACTATTCACAAGAAACTGTATTAACTTTCACTTTCACTAGGGTCCGAAAGGCTCTTGTAAAATGTAGTGAACCTTGAAGAATACGGCTCTATTCGGGACACGTCTCTAATATTTGTGAAGAGCTACGGACAAAACCCAGGAGCACCGAAATGGTGAAATAGATTATTTTTACTTTTCAAAAGAAGTCATTTCTCCTGTCTGTGTGTGAGGAACAATTCACTGGCTCCACTTGGGTTCCCTCTGGGAAGGGTATCATGTTGAGAGGTTGCGACGAAGCTTGGAATGCAATAAGTGACTCATTCTAACAGACTAGACAGTGTGTTTGTGTATGTGTGTGTATGTGGGTGTGTTGGTGTGGGTGTGTGCATGCCTCGGTTATTAGAGCAAGTTTGCCATACTGATTTTTGGAACTTAGGGCCACATTCACTGGTTAATAGTTCAGATTGCGAGCCTTATGGAAGAGAAGGCCCTATTTTTGCCATTAAGCGTCAGTGCCTACAAAGACCTTTGTCAAATATATATTTTTCTTAATATGATGTGTGGATTTCTATAGTGTTTCAAATGTAAGTGTGTGCTTGGTTTAATTTTTGCATGTAGATGTGTACGTGGGTGTACGTGCGTGTTCATAATCTGTTTGCATGTGAGTGTCTTGGTGTGAACTCAGTCTGCTTAGCAATGGATCGACTAAACGACTGGCTGTTTTCAGATGCTGAAGGAAAGTAAGAAAAGAGCAGAGCCTATCTGTCACAAGTCGTTACTGTGGCATGGATCACAGTACGAGACAGATGCAGAGAGGGAAAAGCTAGAACACTGTGTGGAAGGAGTACTGCACTGCCAGTGTTGTCACAACTGTTTGATTTTGACTCAAACGACATTCTGAGTTTAAAATTTAATCTTAAAGATCAATATTTAGTGTAGTCTGCTCCGTATAAAACATTTACCATCCTCAAAACTGTACTTGTTTGTCCTTTCGGAAGTGTTAGAAGAAATTGAGATCAGTGGTTAATCCAAGCCCGCATAAATGAATCAATAGTGGAATAACCGTGAAATAAAACCACACTTAATTATACCATTCAAATCAGACAAAGAGTACCGGATATTACTTTTGAACTTGAAGTTTGCAAGAGTTTTTAAAGTTGTGTCCCATATATTATAAACAATACAGAATGACAGAACTGGATGTGTCTCCTTGACAAGATCCTGAAAGTGGATAGAAGCATGAGAGTCAGATATTTGTAGCCTGTAAAAACTTTGTGACTCTGTGATTTGAAACATCCTAACCAATCTAGGTTGGCCTGGGCACCGGGAGTTCTGGGTTGGCCTGTGCACCGGGAGTTCTGGGTTGGCCTGTGCACCGGGAGTTCTGGGTTGGCCTGGGCACCGGGAGTTCTGGGTTGGCCTGGGCACCGGGAGTTCTGGGTTGGCCTGTGCATCGGGAGTTCTGGGTTGGCCTGGGCACCGGGAGTTCTGGGTTGGCCTGGGCATCGGGAGTTCTGGGTTGGCCTGGGCACCGGGAGTTCTGGGTTGGCCTGGGCACCGGGAGTTCTGGGTTGGCCTGGGCACCGGGAGTTCTGGGTTGGCCTGGGCACCGGGAGTTCTGGGTTGGCCTGGGCACCGGGAGTTCTGGGTTGGCCTGGGCACCGGGAGTTCTGGGTTGGCCTGGGCACCGGGAGTTCTGGGTTGGCCTGGGCATCGGGAGTTCTGGGTTGGCCTGGGAACCGGGAGTTCTGGGTTGGCCTGTGCACCGGGAGTTCTGGGTTGGCCTGGGCACCGGGAGTTCTGGGTTGGCCTGGGCACCGGGAGTTCTGGGTTGGCCTGGGCACCGGGAGTTCTGGGTTGGCCTGGGCATCGGGAGTTCTGGGTTGGCCTGGGCACCGGGAGTTCTGGGTTGGCCTGTGCACCGGGAGTTCTGGGTTGGCCTGGGCACCGGGAGTTCTGGGTTGGCCTGTGCATCGGGAGTTCTGGGTTGGCCTGGGCACCGGGAGTTCTGGGTTGGCCTGGGCATCGGGAGTTCTGGGTTGGCCTGGGCACCGGGAGTTCTGGGTTGGCCTGGGCACCGGGAGTTCTGGGTTGGCCTGGGCATCGGGAGTTCTGGGTTGGCCTGGGCACCGGGAGTTCTGGGTTGGCCTGGGCATCGGGAGTTCTGGGTTGGCCTGGGCATCGGGAGTTCTGGGTTGGCCTGGGCATCGGGAGTTCTGGGTTGGCCTGGGCACCGGGAGTTCTGGGTTGGCCTGGGCACCGGGAGTTCTGGGTTGGCCTGGGAACCGGGAGTTCTGGGTTGGCCTGTGCACCGGGAGTTCTGGGTTGGCCTGTGCACCGGGAGTTCTGGGTTGGCCTGGGCACCGGGAGTTCTGGGTTGGCCTGGGCACCGGGTGTTCTGGGTTGGCCTGTGCACCGGGAGTTCTGGGTTGGCCTGGGCACCGGGAGTTCTGGGTTGGCCTGGGCACCGGGAGTTCTGGGTTGGCCCGGGCACCGGGAGTTCTGGGTTGGCCAGGGCACCGGGAGTCCACAGGAAACCGAAAATATTTATTTTAAAGGTTAGAGCTCTGCTCTGCTGTTTCTTTTTAAACTACTGGGTCGGGTAAGTTTATTGCATAATAGTAAAATCTAAATGAAGATATATTTTTGTTATTATTGTTTATTTTTTTTTTATAATAATTGTATATTATCATCCAATCAGGCCAATGAAGGCTACAACATAGGCAAGAAAGAAAATACCAAATGTTATGATTTTTAAATGTCCAAGTCTCTTTTCCGATCACATTTTACCAAAGAAGTCAATGAATATTAAACAAATGTATCATTTATTTATTTAATAAACTTAATTTATTATAATAAATGTGCTAATATTATGTTTATATTGAGACCGAAAGCTGAAGTAGGATAGAATCAATTTGGTAAAGTGGGACAGTCAAAGGACTTTTTTCCATAATTGTACTGTATTATCAAGGTAATTTGCCAATTCACACTGTGATTTAAGTTCCCAGCAAAGCTGTTTTTGCAAGACACTGGGGTATCAGTTTACATTTCAAAGCTGAGCGCCCCTTGCTGAAATAAAAAGTAAGGGAGTTCTTTCATGACAAACACATGGATATACATAGAACTGAATAATGATTTCCTATTTCATCTAACCTGCTGTTCCAGCTAACCAAACAAAAACTGATGATAGTTTATACAAATTGGATTGCCTGAATAAATCATGTATTGGGCTAGTGCATTGGGTAGATGTTGAAAGAGGTGACAAAAAACCAAAAAGAAAATCTCCCACTAATTTCGAATTCACAGTCCAAACACAAAACACATGAAATAAATGAATGGGCACAATGCATTTGAGACAAAAAGCATAAGTTGGAGTGCCACTGTTTGTCCTAAGTCAAACAAATAATATTGATATTTTACATTGAAAAAGACAGGGAGATTTTTGGTTACCAACAATATTGACTGAAAATGTATTTGTTTTGCTAATGTTTGTAAAATCCACAGTAGTCTAAACTTCGGTAGCAGTAAATAATTGTTTTCAGGAAAGGGAGGCTGTTCCAGTTCAAGTTCTCTGGGGATTTCTTCACATCATCTGACATCAAAGGTCAGGAGGAACCTCTTCAAATGCTAGTTGAAATCTGTGATATTAACAAGGGCAGGGTGATTCGGTGGGTTTCGTCTGTTTTCATACTCAATTAACATAGTTTAATTCACATAGCTCATTTCAATTTTCATGAAGGGTGAAAGATCCTGACTGTCAGAAAAATGTAATGTTGTAGCCTGAGCATGAGGCATTCCCAGTCCCCAGTGAAGAGTTATCATCATCATCATTTTCTTCCGCTTATCCCGGGCCGGGTCGTGGGGGCAGCAGTCTAAGCAGAGATGCCCAGACTTCCCTCTCCCTAGACACTTCCTCCAGCTCTTCTGGGGGGACACCGAGGCGTTCCCAGGCCAGCCGGGAGACATAGTCCCTCCAGTGTCCTAGGTCTTCCCCGGGGTCTCCTCCAGGTGGGACGGGCCCGGAACACCTTCCCAGGAAGGCGTTCCGGAGGCATCCGAAACAGATGCCCAAGCCACCTCAGCTGACACATCTCGATGTGGAGGAGCAGCGGCTCTACTCTGAGCTCCTCCCGGGTGACCGAGCTTCTCACCCTATCTCTAAGGGATCGCCCAGCCACCCTGCGGAGAAAGCTCATTTTGGCCGCCTGTATCCGGGATATTGTCCTTTCGGTCATGACCCAAAGCTCATGACCATAGGTGAGAGTAGGAACGTAGATTGACCAGTAAATCGAGAGCTTCGCCTTGTGGCTCAGCTCTGTCTTCACCACGACAGACCAATACATCGACCGCATTACTGCAGAAGCTGCACCGATATGTCTGTCAATCTGCCGTTCCATCCTTCCCTCACTCGTGAACAAGACCCCTAGATACTTAAACTCCTCCACTTGAGGCAGGCACTCTCCACCAACCTGAAGTGGGCTAGCCACCCTTTTCCGACTGAGGACCATGGCCTCGGATTTGGAGGTACTGATTCTCATCCACCGCTTCACACTCGGCTGCAAACCGTCCCAGTGCATGCTGAAGGTCCTGGTTTGAAGGGGCCAACACAACAACATCATCCGCAAAGAGCAGAGAAGAAATCGTGTGGTCCCCAAAACTGACACCCCCAAAATTCTGTCCATAAAAATTACAAACAGAACCGGCGACAAAGGGCAGCCCTGCCGGAGTCCAACATGCACTGGGAACAAGTCTGACTTACTGCCGGCAATGCGGACCAAGCTCCTGCTTTGGTCGTACAGGGACCTGACAGCCCTTAGCAAAGGACCCATGACCCTGTATTCCCGAAGCACTCTCCACAGGATGCCGAGAGGGACACAGTCGAATGCTTTCTCCAAATCCACAAAACAGATGGATTGGATTGGATTGGTTGGGCAAACTCCAATGAACCCTCCAGCACCCCGTAGAGGGTATAGAGCTGGTCCAGTGTTCCACGGCCCGGACAAAAACCACACTGTTCCTCCTGAATCCGAGGTTCTACTATCGGCCGTATTCTCCTCTCCAGAACCCTGGCATAGACTTTCCCGGGGAGGCTGAGAAGTGTGATCCCCCAATAGTTGGAACACACCCTCCGGTCCCCCTTCTTAAAAAGAAGGACCACCACCCCGGTCTGCCATCCCAGAGGCACTGTCCCCGACCGCCACGCTATGTTGCACAGGCGTGTCAACCAAGACAGCCCCACAACATCCAGAGACTTGAGGTACTCAGGGCGGATCTCATCCACCCCCGGTGCCTTGCCACCGAGGAGTTTCTTGACTACCTCTGTGACTACAGCCCGGGTGATGGACGAGTCCACCTCTGAGCCCTCATCCTCTGCTTCCTCAATGGAAGACGTGACGGCGGGATTGAGGAGATCCCGAATTACTCCTTCCACCGTCCGACGACATCCCCAGTTGAGGTCAAGAGCTGCCCATCTCTACTGTAAACAGCGTTGGTAGGGCACTGTTTCCCTCTCCTGAGGTGCCGGACGGTTTGCCAGAATCTCTTCGAGGCCAGCCGTTGGTCCTTCTCCATGGCCTCACCGAACTCCTCCCAGGCCCGCGTTTTTGCCTCCACATTACGGCCACAGCTCCGAGTGGCCGCTTCGACAAAGGCAGTGGAGAACATGGTCCACTCGGACTCAATATCTCCAGCCTCCTATCTCTGCCCGAGGTGGGAGTTAAAGATCTCTCTAACAGGAGACTCGGCCAGACGTTCCCAGCAGACCCTTACAGTACGCTTGGGCCTGCCAAGTCTGTCCAGCTTCCTCCCCTGCCATCGGATCCAACTCACCACCAGGTGGTGATCAGTTGACAGCTCCGCCCCTCTCTTCACCCGAGTGTCCATGACATACAGCCGCGGGTCAGATGAAACGACAACAAAGTCGATCATCGACCTGCGGCCTAGGGTGTCCTGGTGCCACGTGCACTGATGGACACCCTTATGCTTGAACATGGTGTTCGTTATGGACAAACTGTGACTAGCACAGAAGTCCAATTACTGAACACCGCTCGGGTTCAGATCAGGGAGGCCGTTCCTCCCAATCACGCCCCTCCAGGTGTCACTGTCATTGCCCACGTGGGCGTTGAAGTCCCCCAGTAGAACGATAGAGTCCCCAGTCGGAGCACTTTCCAGCACCCCTCCCAGAGACTCCAAGAAGGTCGGCTACTCTGCACTGCCGTTCGGCCCATAGGCACAAACAACAGTGAGAGACCTATCCCTGACCCGTAGGCGCAGGGAAACGACCCTCTCGTTCACCGGGGTAAACTCCAACACATGGTGGCAGAGCTGGGGAGCTATAAGAAAAACCACACCAGCCCGCCGCCTCTCACCATGGGCAACTCCAGAGTGGTGAAGAGTCCATCCTCTCTCAAGGAGTGTGGTTCCAGAGCCCAAGCCGTGCGTAGAGGTGATCCCGACTACCTGTAGTCGGAACCTCTCAACCTCACGCACAATCTCAGGCTCCCTAGAGCTAGTTTCAGTATCTAGGGATCGGGTTGTCTAGGCCCCCGCCTTCGACTGCCGCCCAATTCTCTCCGCACCGGCCCCTTATGGTCCCTCCCAGGTGGTGAGCCCACGGGAAAGCAGCCCCACGTCGCTCCTTTCGGGCTGAGCCCAGCCGGGCCCCATGGGGAAAGGCCCAGCCACTAGGCGCTCGCGTACGAGCCCCAACCCCGGACCTGGCTCCAGGGTGGGGCCCCCGGCTGCGCCATACCGGGCGACGTCACGTCCAGTGAAGAGTCCACTTCCTTATTCTATTAAATATTCTGTAAAACTCTGTTTGCTAATCACAGCGTCTAACACTGTCGTATCAATGTCATGACAGCTGACATATCTGGTAATCATTATCCTATCATTAATTGAAACTGTAATGAAATATTAACATAGACTTGTGTGACCAGTCTTGTTTTTTGGCCGGTATGTAATATGCAATAAGGCACAAGGGGATGTGGTATATGTCCAATATACGCTGGCTGAGAGCTCTTCGTAGGCATGACACATCCAAGGTATCCAAGGCCTAAATGTAGACAGGTTTTTCTTGTATCTGCTGATGAAAAGCCTCCCAAAAACAAGAAGCTGCCACCACGATATTCAACCTTAGGGGTTGCTGTTCTGAAGGAGAAGTGTAATGTTACACAGGGTTTTTCAGTTAGGCAAAAGCAACCATTTGCTACATTTTTGCTGTGTCTTACATATGCCTTGTGGCTACAAACTAATAACCTTTCTTCTCGGCTGCATGCTGTATACAAAGCATGGTGTTTTGCGGGTACTATTTAATAAAGCTCCCAGTTGAAAACCTGTGAGGCATCTGTTTCTCAACTAGACACTCTAATGTATTTGTCCTCTTGCTCAGTTGTGCACCGGGGCCTCCCACTCCTCTTTCTATTCTGGTTAGAGCCAGTTTGCACTGTTCTGTGAGTACTGCACATCATTATCTACATTTTCTTGGAAATTTCTCACATGGAATAGCCTTCGTATCTCAGATCAAGAATCGACTGACGAGTTTAAGAAGAAAGTTTATTGTTTCTGGCCATTTTGAGCCTGTAATCAAATCCACAAACGCTGATGCTGAAGATACTGTTCTAGTCTAAAGGACAGTTGTATTGTTTCTTTAATCAACACAACAGTTTTCCGCTGTCTGACAATCACAAACAGGTTTTCTAATGATCAATTAGCCTTTTAAAATAATATACTTGGATAAGCAAACCCGATGTGCCATTGGAACACAGGACTAATGGTTGCTGATAATGGGCCTGTGTACACCTAGGTAGATATTCCATTGAAAATCAGCTGTTTCCAGCTACAATAGTCATTTACAACATTAACAATGTCTACACTGTATTTCCTCTCAGTTTGATGTTATTTTAATGGACAGAAAATGTGCTTTCTTTAAAAAACAAAGAAATTTCTAAGTGACCCCAAACTTTTGAATGTTGTTTCTACGACTGTCTTTTCATGAAACATAAACGGTTGGGGATCCACTAACAATTCAGTCTTCTCTCTCCTTAAAATTGTTTATGGCCCCAAGCTATGGTACATGTGTTTGGCTTACACCAGCAGATTTAAGACAACCTAACGGGCAAACTGAAGAAAACAAGAAGTCTGTAATATGAACACACACACAGATATTTAATAGTCAGAGAGTAGACCCCATCGTTTTATTTACGGTCACCTTCTCCACATCAAAGTTTGAACAGAAGACAAAATCACCTAACTGGGTTTAGATGTCCAACATACAGAACATCAGACACCATGTGTGTCCCAAATGGCATTCTATTCTCTGTAAAGTGCATTTTGAGTAGTCAAACGCTTTGGTTACACATAGTGCATTATATAAGACATAAGCTTCTAATTGGGATATGAAGTGCAAGTCAGCAGAGAGTCACAGCATAGACATTACAACTAGTCTCTCTTCCATTCAACCAGGGCTAATTATTGTATTTGAGGCCCCAGAGAACAAAGTTCAAGCTAATTTGCAGCATTTCAACATATTTTGGAAATGTGCAGAGGCAATAAACAGTGCCAAATGTTTGGACATCCTTACCTCATTCACTTCATTGGGTGTGTCCATACTTGTGACTGGCGATGTAGGTTCAGTTTTGTATCATGTGAAACTTGGAGTCAAAATAAATTTTTAAAGTTTTAAAGCTAATTTCCTGGTATTGTACTACACACATTTAACCATTAAGCTAAGCGATATGAAAGCACATCTCCTTTAATTCTACCAATATTACTATTATACCTTACAGTAAACCTATTTTAGTTTCTGAAGGTCTGGACAATTGATGCACCAGTGAATTGTCTCAGGTTTGACTGTATTTTAAGACCAGTTCCATACCATGTACAAGGACACAGTGTAGTGTACTGTCACAAATGTAATTAGAAGTCATTGCTCTTCTTCATCTCCATCGTCTGCCTCCTCTGAGTCTTGTTCTTCCTTTACCTTGCTCTCTCTTATGTTGTTGTCCATTGTTACAAAACACAGGAGATGTTACCTGTGGACCTTTTTATTCATGCCGACATCCTGATTGCTTGTTGACTAATGATGCTATTTTGTGTTCACACCTCAACAACTGTTTGTTAAGTGTATTACAATTGCCATGATGTGAGTTTGGCAGTGTTTTCTACTTGGCAGTATGGTGGCAATTGTGCTTTACAAAGAGTGTTGTTTGAAGAGTTTTGCAAAAAGTGTGAGTGGATGAGGGATTTGAGTGAAACCAGTTGAAAAGTACTCATGAGTTGGCGTCTTCCTTCTGGAATGTCCAGAAACAGAACTACCTCAAGTCCAATGGCATGCCGGCAAGGCCGAATTGGGTAATGTTCTAATTTCTCCCCAGATTCCCATTGTGTTTGTGCTAGCCGCGCCAATTATTTCTACTGTATGCAGCAGATTCTGGCAAATAAGTGGATATAATTCATCAAGCAAAATGCACTAACAGAATGCAGTCTTTTGCGGTCTCTTGCTGGAGTAGAGCGCTGGAAGAGAAAGAAGTTACAAAGACCTCTTTAACTATCCAATGTGGTATACATCGATCAGAAGGCAAGAGCCAGGGGAACAGGCTGGTAGTCGCCATTTTTCACTCTGACACACAACCTTAGATCATCCGTGGGAGGATGGGGTGCTCGGTTGCAGCTACCCCCCCTGAAGTAGCTTCAGCGCCGCCTAACATGTTTCAGGTCTTTCCTTTTCGTCCAGTAGGCATGCGTCGTCTATCAGTGCTCAGGGTTGTGGCAAGTTACTCTGGGAAATGGCCTGGCCAAGTGCCTCACGAGCGTTTGATATGCTTTCGACAACAGTACGATATGCTTTCGATATACGTTCAATCCCACTCCGCAGTCAATAGGGCTAAAAAATTACCAAAATATGGTCTATATGCAATTGAGTCTCTGGAACAAGGAGGCGGTTTTGGTTTTGCTTTAGGACACTGTCAAGCTGCTTTAAAAAGGTACTTAATTATTAAAAAAATATATTTTATCAGAATAAACAAAGCACAAAATACTTAATCTTTAGGAAAACTTGACACATTTTGTAGAATCTGCTTTCAATAACACTACAGGCACTTTCATTGTAATCTGTTAGTTGATTGCATTAGAACTGTGATGATGTGAGTTTGGTTAACGGATGTCAGATGTCTGCATGTCAACACGGTGGCAAATGTGCTTTTGCAAATTTTTACTTTGGTCCCCACATGTGCACACAACAGATATGCCTCGCTGTTCGCTGGCCTGGGGTCGGCCTGACAGGGTCTGTACCATAGCGTATGGTCTAATATTAGCTCTCAGACAGCTTCTACCCGCTAGCCGACAGCCGAACAACTGACCACCTACCATGACTCTGCTTGACTGGCCACACAATAACTCAAGCACTTGTTCACACAAACAGACAAGCATACTCTGTGTAAATATTTATGTACATACAACACTGCTACTTGTTGCTGATAAAAGCACACCAGGATACACTGTTATTTTCTCTTTTCTGGTTCGTGCCTGGCTGTGGTAATAAACTGTCTCTTCCCCTCAACAGATTAGGGCATGCCCCCGCCCCACACAATGTTGTAATGCCTGGAAAAATACTGTCAGGATCATCTTGAACTTTAAGCCTTGTATAATCATTTTGCCAAGTTAACATTCTCCAGTCAACTCCCCACTATTAATAATACATGCTTGCATGTCCCCTTGTCATTGCATCAATCTTTGGAGTCCAATATTTGCATAGTCGGGCTAGCATATTGGGGATAAATTATATACAGTTATAATGACTGTTATTACACTGTTATAACACCACTTCTAAGTCACCACGGAGACCTCCGCACTCTAAATACGTTGACAGAGTTTTGTGTATCAGAAGCTAAGGATAATTGCTGTAAAACAGTGGTGAGAATGGAGCTCTACCAGCTGTCACATAGAATAAAATCATTTTTTTTTTTATCCAGCCAAGTGTGGTCTTCTCTCTCCTCATACATATTCAATGATGGTTCAGCTCCTCTGTGTATCACTCTGGTTTGAGACACGCACTATTTGAGATGTGTTTTGTTGATGTGTGTGTGTGTGTGTGTGTTTGCGTGCGTTCCTGCTGGCAGGAAGATATCACTGTCGTCCCAAGAAGTTCCCGATGTTGTGCCTTCCTTATGACTAGGGGCTGATGTAACCTGGTCTGAAGTAAGGCACTGTGAAGCCAAACGGGTGTCATTCCCCCAGCACACGTTTATCAGCTGGCCCAGTGTGTATTTACATCACAAGCACTTTTCATACCTTTTTCTATCCCCCTCGGGTCTTAAATACACGTGAAAGAGATGAGTGAGGGCAGCCTCAGCTGGTTTGCCCTGTGTCTAAAGAGATTCCCCAATGCCCTATGGCTTCCAGGAAGTCAAATGATCTGTCAGTAGAAAATGTGTTCACTATAACAGCATTTAAAAAGCAATACTTCTTTGTGTGTAGCATACACTATATGAAAACATAAATGTGTAAAGTGTGACTTGGCTGAATAAAGGTAAACACCGTAAAATGAATTTGATATTCTGTATTATACAACAAGTGTTTAGATGACTGAGGTGACTCTTAAAATGTTTTTATTTTTTTTATAATCAGCTATTGCATATTTCATGGACATCAAATTTCAGAACAAAGAAAGGCTATTAGACTTTGAGACTAGCACAGCAAATGCTTCAAAATGTTTATGTCTGGTTTCACAACAATGACTCATGTCCATCATATTCATTCATTCAACAGACTATACTGTACATGAATCCATATTGACATATTGTAATTGTATATCGGCATGAGTGCATACTTACCATGAACATGAATAATTTCTCAATGGATTTTTCTCACAGCTTGAGCCACTAAAGTGTATTCAGTGTTATTCATCCAGGTCTTGTTTTCACTTGGCTGAGTGTTTCATATTTCCAAAAGAGTGAGGTGAAAAACATTGCTATGACTGAATTCCTTTTAATTCCACAGCCTGCAAAATGCGAACAACAACAAAATGACTGCCCATGATGTGTTTTGGTGAACCAGAATGGACGGAGTTGACCATCCACTAGATCAAAGAGTTAAACAAAGTTCAGATTGACAGAAACTATCTTTTTATGTTACAGTATGTATATATAATAAAGATTAACCATGGCTACTGTATGTCATTAGCATCATTCCACAAGAAGAACCCTTCACCGGACTTTACCAAAACAAGCC
Source organism: Esox lucius (assembly GCF_011004845.1). Lineage (NCBI taxonomy): Eukaryota > Metazoa > Chordata > Actinopteri > Esociformes > Esocidae > Esox > Esox lucius. The sequence continues at coordinate 5,095,000 of NC_047574.1, read as the reverse complement.
GTAATGTCTGCTCTATTTACAGTTCAACAGTCACTCAAAAGAGGTGTTGTGTTGGTTAAGTGATAGTAATTGTCATGCAGAGTGTGTGTAGAGGTGTAACTGTGTTTGTGAATATATATGTGTGTGTGTGTGTGTTTGTGTGTAAGTATGTGTGTGTGAGTGAGTGTGGGTGTGTGTAGGTATCTTCCTGTCAGTCGTCAGACCTGGCTGAGACTGTGTGTGAGAGGAACACCAGAGAGAATCCATCTGGTCACACCAAACAATTCATTATAGTGGTGTTTTTTCTGAGTTCCATATATTCTACATTCTGTGGTAGATTGAACAGCCTTCGTTGTGCAGTGGGTACCATGTCCATTCTGTAGTAGCCTGAACAGTCTTCGTTGTGTAATGGGTTGTGTTCATTCCGTAGTAAATTGTACAGCCTTCATTGTGTAGTGGGTTGCGTGTTAATTCTGTAGTAGACGGAACAGGCTTCGTTGTGCCGGAAAGCAGCTGAAGCACAATATAGAATCCATGTCACTCGCACCTGACATCGCCAAAGTTTCATAGAAAGACTTCAGGTATGAAACCACGTCCTGGATAGACACCACGTCTAGACATGGCTAGACATATGCTGCAAGTGAATCTCCACATCTCCAAAATAATGGTTCCAGCATGAGAGTGTCATTCACAGGCCCTCAGCGTTGAGCCCACTGGATGCATTAAGGTACTGTTGCTATAACCCGCTCACATTCTATAACCTGCTATCTCTTTTTATCTGTCTCTCACACACACACACAAACACACAACTCTATAACCTCCTCTCCCTCATTTCTCTCTCTCTCTCTCTCTCTCTCTCTCACACACACACACACACAGACAAACACAGACACTCTATAACCTGCTCTCCCTTATTTCTCTCTCACTCTTTCTCTCTCTCTCTCTCTCTCTCACACACACACACACAGACAAACACAGACACTCCATAACCTGCTCTCCCTCATTTCTCGCTGGGTCCTCGTGTGATTATGGTCTTTTACGGTTACATTGCTAATCAATATATTATATATACATATAATGTTCAGATGACCAGCAGGTCAATAAATACAGGTGTGCCGCAGCCAAATTCCAGAACAGCACACACATGAGAACTGGAAAAGGTACAGCAAGTTAGGCAGAAACTAGATCAGCAACACAACCAGGAGAACTTTGGACAGCTAGGAGTCAAAATGTCAGGTTGTACTCACGTATAGTCCAGGGGCTCAGGTTCTCCTAAGATCACAGAAAACCAGAGAAATTAAAGGCTACAGCCCTTTAATCCAACAGCGTACCTCAGCATGTAACCCAGATTTACCCCAGTACTCCGTCATATGAACTTATATAACAGAGAATATGAGGAGACAGCGCAGACTGTTCCCACTCATCTGGCACATAAATTATTGCAGTATAAAAACTCAGATGGTCCAACCAGGCAGGAAATAGCTCCACCCATGTTGCCACGGAGCAGACTACCAAAGGGTCAAGAACTGACCGCAAACCACCCTGAGAGAAGGCCGAGTGTAGCCCACAGAATTTATTCCCATCTCATGAACGTTAGGGACGGCACTGGGGAACACTCTGGCCCCTTCAGCAATGGAGAGAGGATGTCCCAGAGGATAGAGTGGAGCCTGCCAGGCAAAAACAGCAACAATATTTGCCCCTGGGCCAGACTACACTTCATCATAGACCCCTAGTGAAAAGATGAGAGTTTAGTTTTTAGTAATGGTTAAGACCGAGTCGACATCTCTCACATGAATCTGTGAACAAATTCACCAAAAACAGTACATTTTTCATTTATACTTTCATTTAGCAATGTTGGTTGGTTGGAGTTGGCTTGATTATATATATGCACACACACCCACACACACCCATATATATATATATATATAAACTCACAATAAAAAACTCACAATAATCCGCTGTATGAAATATTTGTTCTCCCCGCTGTGTTCTCCCCGCTGTGTATATATATATATATATATATATATATATATATATATATATATATATATATATATATATATATACACAGCGGGGAGAACAAGTATTTCATACAGCAGATTGTTGTGAGTTTTTTATTTTTCCCCCTCAAAGATTTAGTTTTTCAATTGAATTGTTCACGTTATAGGTCACATTAAAGGTAGAAAAAGTGAGGGATCAGCCCAGAACTACAAGGCAGGACCTGGTCAATGACCTGAAGAGAGCTGGACCGTATTGAGGGGAGGATGAATGGTGCCATGTATCGTGAGATCTTGGCCAACAACCTCCTTCCCTCACTAAGAGAATTGAAGATGGGTCGTGGCTGGGTCTTCCAGCATGACTACGACCCGAAACACACAGCCAGGGCAACTAAGGAGTGGATCCGTAAGAAGCATCTCAAGGTCCTGGAGTGGCCTAGCCAGTCTCCAGATCTGAACCCAATAGAAAATCTTTGCAGGGAGCTGAAAGTCTGTATTGCCCAGCGACAACCCCAAAACCTGAAGGATCTGGAGAATGTCTATATGGAGGAGTGGGACAAAATCCCTGCTGCAGTGTGTGCAAACCTGGTCAAGAACTACAGGAAACATATGATCTCTGTAATTGCAAACAAAGGTTTCTGTACCAAATATTAAGTTCTGCTTTTCTGATGTATCAAATACTTATGTCATGCAATAAAAAGCAAAAATAATTGTGATTCCCGTCACACAGTTGAAGAGTACCTATGATAAAAATGTTAGACTTCTACATGCTTTGTAAGTGGGAAAACCTGCAAAATTGGCAGTGTATCAAATATTTGTTCTCCCCACTGTATATATACAGTGGATATAAAAAAGTCTACACACCCCTGTTAAAATGCCAGGTTCTTGTGATGTAAAAGAATGATACAAAGATAAATCATGTCAGAACTTTTTCCACCTTAAAAGTGACCTATAACGTGAACAATTCAATTGAAAAACTAACTCTTTGAGGGGACAAATAAAAAACTCACAATAACCTGGTTGCATAAGTGTGCACACCCTTAAACTTATACTTTGTTGAAACACCTTTTGATTTTATTACATTATGTATGTAATGAAGCCTGCTGATGGGTTAGAATGGTTCCATTTGCCTCCAATGCAAATCTGTTGTCCAGGATGTACTGCCTGTGAGTGTCTGGTGGAGAGAGTTACAGTGGATATAAAAAGTCGACACACCCCTGTTAAAATGCCAGGTTCATGTGAAGTCAAAGAGACAAAGATAAATCATGTCAGAAGTTTTTCCACCTTTTAATGTGATTGAAAAACCATTGAAAAACAAAACAAACGAGGAAATAAAACTTTTAAAAAAACACTCACAATAACCTGGTTGCTTAAGTGTGCACACCCTTAAACTTATACTTTGTTGAAACACCTTTTGATTTTATTACAGCACTCAGTCTTTTTGGGTAGGAGTCTATTAGCATGGCACATCTTGACGTGGCAATATTTGCCCACTCTTTGCAAAAGCGCTCAAAATCTGTCAAAATCTGACATTTTCTGTGCACAGCCCTCTTCAGATCACCCCACAGATGTTCAATTGGATTCAGGTCTGGGCTCTGGCTGGGCCATTCCAAAACTATAATCTTCTTCTGGTGAAGCCATCCTTTTGTGGATTTGGATGCATGCTTTGGGTCATTGTCGTGCTGAAAGGTGAACTTCCACTTTATCTTCAGTTTTCTAACGGACGCCTGAAGGTTTTGAGCCAAAATTGCCTGGTATTTGGAACTGTTCATAATTCCCTCCACCCTGACTAAGGCCCCGTTTCCAGCTGAAGAAAAACAGCCCCACAGCAGAAGCTATGGATATCTTGATTTTTATATACAATAATGTCACTGCCCGTTTCGAGAAATTTCCATTTCATTTTCAACAGTATTTTGAAGCAATAAAAACAGGAATAAAACGAGTAACAGAAGAGGCTAACTACATCCTTAGATTTTTGGTTTTGTGCAGATAAAAAGTACTCCCCAACTCTGTATATATGAATGACACATCTTCACTACGGCAGGAAAACATCCCACTCATTACCCCGTTCTCTCTCTCCATGTCTCTCACTGTCTCTCTTTCTCCGTCTCTGTGGCTCTCAAGTATGGCTCGGACTATAATGCCAGCCTGCCGTATGTATGAATCAGACCTGTTCACGGACACACAGAGAGCCAGTCATAGATGGCAGGCAGTGGATCAGAATACAAAGCAATTCCTGAATAGGTGACGATCATATTGTTGGCTATATATTGTAACATATATATGGTGTGTACATATATGGATATAATATAATATAATATGACATATATATGTATCTATACACACACATATATCTATCTATCTATCTATACACACACACACACACACACACATATGTATCTATACACACACATATATCTATCCATCTATCTATACACAAACATATATCTATATCTATCTATCTATCTATCTATCTATATGTATATATATATATATATATATATATATATATATATATATATATATATATATATATATATACAGAACAAATGACCAATTTAAACCAGTTGAAACATGAGTCATTTTACAGTAAATCTCAGCCACAGGCTTATACACAGTAAATCCTTACATAAAGTAATGTTTTCTGTACGGTTTGTACTTGTCTTCTGCCCTTCAATGATTAGCAGAAAGCAGAAATAAACAGCAAAACAAATTTGGAGATATTGACTTGATCTATTGAATAACACTGATGCTCAATACGCTGAATTGCACAAGACGGCGAAATGTTCCGTTGAGCAATTGCAGTCAGTTTGGCTTTATTTGTTTAACAAATCATAAAGTACAACACTTACTTTGCCATTGCTTTTTTATAAAGAACCATACAAATTTCTCCTCACATCAAAAATGTCAGACTGACTTACAGCTACAAAGAACAGTTTTAAATTGGGTTCTATTTGCCTCTGGCGGGGTAAAATAAGTGTTCCCGTCATCTTCCATGCCCTTATACAGTGGAGGGAAAAGGAGAGATGGGGAGAGAGTGGGGGAGCGAGAGACAGAGAAAGAGTGAGGGTGAGGCATGAAAGGGGAGATATGGGGAGAGGGTGCAAAGAGAGTTTAAGAGGGAGAGAGAGGGGAGAGTGAGAGGGACAGACAGAGGAGGGGTGAGACAGAGCGAGAGTGAGGGAGAGATGAGAAGAAAGAAGGAGAGGCTAACAGAGGAACTGGATGTTCCTCCGCCGCACAGAAGTCAGAAAGGAAGGACGATGCCGTTCTCATGGACGAAGCCGTCTGCAATGAAAGAAAATAAGTGCCCCTTTCAGTTGGGTCCCAGGCCGGTCCCTAAACGAGTTATCGTCGGATTGTCTCCGCCGTTCCCAGGCTCCAGACGTTGTGTCACACAACCAATACAGCGCTTTATTGTGGCCGAGCGTTCAGGGATCACATTCAAATCTCCAACTGGAACACTCTTCTTCAGGTGGGCCCTGGTCAAAAGTAGTGCACTAACTAGGGGATAGGTTGCCATTTGTGACGTAAGCCGTCTCACAAGAGAGGAGACATCACCACTCCACTGAATCAATCACGTTTATTCGATGAAGCCTTTTTTTACATCAGCCATTGTCAACAAGTGCTTGCGAAGATTCCTGGTGTGGAACTCCACAGAGACAGCAATAAGGTGCTCTACCTTTGCCCATTGTTTTAAGGTGATGAATGGACAAGTCGGTACGCCAAGCCGAGCCAAGCATATGGAAATGAACAATGATGGGTTATTTCGTATTTTCTCCAAGGAGGTTTTATTTGAAATTAAACAGTCAGCGTTCAGTTGGGTCTGTCAATGTCATCCAATGACTTAATGCAGGCACTCAACAGAACTCACTTATTTTTGAAAGAAAAAAAGACATGGACTTCTAAGACGTAAATGCTTTATACACGTTATTTATTGTATTGCAGTTTCACTTCAGCATGCTCTCCGGACGTAATTTACAGTCTATAATTCCAGATTGGTTAGGGGGAGTTCTTGAACACGTTATGATTATTGATACATTAATACCTTTTCATAATGGTGTCCCCTCCACAGCGTGCAATGGATATTCATTTGTGCTATTGTATTTGATGGTCAGATTATGTGGTATAACATTTTATTTTGGGTGAGAGGTTTAGGGTCTTGTCAGTATGGTGTGGGTTTCGAGAAGGGGGTTTATAATTTTTTGAAACATTCAGGAAATGGGTGTTATTCTTTGTGAGAAACTGTAATATGAAAAAGGGATCAGGTGCAGCTGAAGTGGAATGTCTATTTCTGGATTATTCTTAAAAGCACAATGACTATGATTCCAAGAAATGCTATGTTTGATTATCTCAGATGCCTGTAAATCCTGGAAAAAGAATGTCTGTATGTTGCTTTTGAAGATGGATTATAAACCCTTTAACAAGACTATTCCTAGGATCCAATGACTGCCAGTCAAATGTATCGCAGTAAATAGAGAATAGGGTGTTATATAGGACACTCTCAGATACGGTACATCTAAGAATGTACTCTACTAGATCCATGTCTGCTTGTTTCAAAAGGACATTCTTGAAGGGGACAGAAGAGGATGGAAAACAATGAACACTTCTGTGCGTCTCATTTGAAGAGGCCCTCTGCAGAATGATATACTGAGTAATAGCAACCATGAAGTGATCCTTTGAACTCATGGACCTCAGGCATAATCAAATACCTGAAAAGTTTAGTAGGTTGGTTATTTGTTTGGCTATGGACATTTTATTTACACCCCTAAAGCTTTTGTGTAGACCTACTGATAAATGGATGGGCCTTCTTTATGGTTGCCCCAACACAAGATTTACATAACATAAATGCTTTCAAAACTAGAGCATGGGATCATGCCATTTTTCTAACACTTAATTTTGTGAAATTAACAAAATTATAATGTGTCTTGATATCTGACCATCCAGCGCATTTTTTCCATTGCTGAAGTCAGTTACGATGCCATGCTGCAGTCACAGCCCAGTCCCCGTCATGGATGAAGAGCTGACACATAAGCATCTCTGAGACGGTTTATGACAGTTTGTGCAGAAAGTTTTGGCGCCATTGTAGCCTCAGCCAGCAATCGAGGAGGAAACCAAAGGTCACTGATTCTAATCCCCAAGCCAACAAGGTGGACAACCCCGTTGTTCTGTCCCGGAGCGAGGCGGTCCGCCCCAATTGCTCCCAGGCTATTGCTGGGAATACATTTGCTTAACACCCTTAACACTTAACTGAATATGTGTTTTCTTAGCACCCTTAACACTTAACTGAATATGTGTTTTCTTAACACCCTTAACACTTAACTGAATATGTGTTTTCTTAACACCCTTAACACTTAACTGAATATGTGTTTTCTTAACACCCTTAACACTTAACTGAATATGTGTTTTCTTAACACCCTTAACACTTAACTGAATACGTGTTTTCTTAGCACCCTTAACACTTAACTGAATACGTGTTTTCTTAACACCCTTAACACTTAACTGAATACGTGTTTTATTAACACCCTTAACACTTAACTGAATACTTGTTTTCTTAGCACCCTTAACACTCTTTTTTTTGGGTGCAAATTGGAAGATTTCTGGTATATTTTTTTTCAGCTCATGAAACTCGGCATCAACACTTACATTCATTTTTTTTCCTGGAAATTTTGTCATTCATTTTTCTTGAATAAAGCAACTCAGGTATGACTGGCCATCGCCCAGGGGTGGCCGTTTCGAATTTACATAACGTTAAACAGCGCTGATCCTTCACTAGCGCGCTACTAGGTTCGCCCTGCTCACTTTCCCACAATCCCCCGCACATTTCTCTGCTTGGCCTTGTTGCAAATGAATGGGGGCGGATCTTCTGTTGAATTCACTGTTGACGAACACCACCAGTAAGACTCTGTTGTGTGGCAAAGTAAGCAGACCCTGAGGGAATATATAATGGACCATTGCGATGGACTAGCTTGCTTTCATATAGGAGACCGCAGACACAGAACATCAGATGTGCATTCCAAATGGCACAATATTCTCTACATAGTACTCCACAGGCCCCGATCTACACAAATGCAAAATTAGGTAAGAGGATGATACACTGTCATTTCACACGTGAACGGAACATTGGATTATTTTCTCCAGTTTAAAAAGTAATTAAACAGTCATAACAACTCTCTGACAAGCTGAAGGCAAGTATTCCATGTTGGAGGGAATGCACACATGTTTCTATGTGGGAAAGTGACAAATATGAAATGACAGATGAATCTACATACATCAAGAGAGGCAAGCATTATATGTCAATTTTCAAGGTTCATGCAGCTTGAGGAGAAATACAGGAGTTGCAGACCAATCTATGTTGACGAAAGCATCCTCGACATCTCTCTCTCGCTTATTCTCTCCCTCTGTCTCTCTATCTCTCTCTTGCTTGTTTCATCTTTCCCTTTTCCTTTCTTTTGCTCGCTAATTCTCCCTGTCCATCTCTCCCTTTTGCTCATCTCCTATTTCTCCTTAGTTTTTCCTCATCACTCTGCTTCTAATAAATATTAAAAGACATGAAAAACTACTTTCAAAATACTTTTAGTAAATCCAAACATAAGTGGTTTGTCTATAGCAATCAAAACGTGTTTCATACTATGGGCATTATTAGTCATTAGAGTACTGGGGTCCAGTATGGAAATGGATGCACCCACTGCTGTTGCTCTGAATATGAGTGTCTGCAATATCACCAAATAGAAATGTTTTATCTGTGGGCATTGAGGGGATGTACAACTGTATGGCGCATTGCATTTCCATATTTCAACTGAATTGAGTATATTTTCCTTCCATGTAGAAGAATTTCTAAAACACCTTAACTTTACAGTGAATGTTTATTCTAAGACTTTTCAGGAGGTTATCAGGGGACCATTTTATTGTTTCATGTGTTTGTTTCCCTCTTGACTGGGCTGTGCTGAATTGCTTTGTGTTAGCAAACACATTTTTGTTGTTTAATGACCGCTTTTAAACTTTTTGTTTAATGCGTGGGATTACCTGCAAGCGGGACCTTGGTTTCTTTGTGATTTCTATTTAAAATTAATTCTAGAATAAATTATTGTGTGTTTGTCTTTTTTTGGTCAAGTTACATCATTTTGGGACAACTGTGATGCATCTGCCTCTACTCAACTTGTCCCTTTTCTTTGCCATGTCCATTATGCACACCTGGTACCAATTCCCAAAATCAGTGTCTGTAAAATGTATTGCTCAGTTCCACTTAATTGTCGATGATTGTCGGATTACCATGTGTCCAGAGTGCTTTTCACGCTACATGTTACCTGCTCTAATTTCTTGCCGTTATTTTACGAGTTGAATAGTACCATGGTCTTGCCAAACTTTGTCTGATTTGTGCAACTTGTTTTGGAATCGTGTTCTGTTTCCTCACATTTGCTTCCTGATTGCTTTTACTACAGAGAGAATAAAACAGGAAGTCAATGCTCAATACTTGGTGGTGTTCCTGGCACGCCCACAGAGGCAACGTGACTAATAAGTATGATTAGATTGGATTCACAGGTCATGTCACAAATGGCACCTTATTCCCTACACAGGCCTAGGGACTCTGTTCAAATGTAGTGCTCTATATATAGGGACTAGGGTGCCGTTCAGGACACACAATAAGCTACGTTGTACAGGGTGTCATTTCAACAGAATTCGTTAAATATTTTCTCATTAATCAGCTGTCAACGCAATTATTTGTGTCGCTATGCCCCATTTACAGCACCTGAAAACTGGGCCAGCCGTCACTTTCACTGGAATCTGGTTTCGCGCTGGGAGGACTTGGAAATTCAGATTGCAGCCATTCAGTACCACCGATGTCAGCTTCCTTTATCATGTCATAGAGACTGATAGGGTTCTGAATTCAAAGTGAAATTTGTCAACAGCATGTTTACATCCACAAAGAATCTATAACAACTTGGCTGAAGTCACAAATCTATAGCCGAAAAAGAAAGCCTTTTACCTTTTGTGAAAGGAGCCTTCAATACATGCCTTCACATTAAAGGCCCTGAATTCCTTTTACAATAAATTGTAAGATACATGATCAGACAGTGGAAATGAAGTAGGTTGATGAGACAATATGACATTACAGTCTGACATGTCTCTATGAGTCTTTCTTAATGGTGTGACGCTTCATATTTAACATATGTGTTCCTCATGCGTATGTAAGCCATATAACACTATTAAAATGTATTCACAAAGTCTATTAAAAGTGTCTGACGCTGAGAAGATAATAGGACAGAAGAGATGCCTGTAAAATGAATCCACGAGGAGAAGGTAACAATAGGTCTGAGAATTGAATCATACAGGGAAATAGATTTACTTCACATTGTGAAATGAATGATTAAATTATACGAGGAATGCGGCTTCAATTACACGGGCATACTAGCATTAATTAGACATTATTAATCTTGTCATATAACTTGTGCAGTTACTAAACAGCACGAACAAAGGTACACCTACCAGGCTTCCAGCCAATCAAGGCCCCAGGAAGATAATAGCGAATACAGCTGTATTACAGTATGGAAGAGGGAGACCACAGCCATTTCACTCCAGTTATATCTAAACTGTTGATGATCACTAGAAAACCACTGACCAAGCTAGAAGGAACATTTCTTATTTAGCAAATAGTAGAATGCTGCAATCGCCCAGAGAGACCGGTAATAAAATAAAAATGTAATAAAAGAGAAAGAAATACACATTTAGCGACAAGATTCGCATAAAACATTTGGGTTTATGTGGAGCCCAGTTTAGCAACGATTGGAACTGTGTTAATTACTTTGCTTTCCACACAAACAAACACACACACGCATGCTTCTACAAGCATCAGATTCAAACAGATTTTCAAGCCTCAGCTTCTCCTGTAAAGTAACTGTACATGTTTTACGCCAAACGCAGGTTAGCTCCACATTACAGTACGGTAAACATATTGGCTCTCCATCTCCGTGACAGAGTCACATCAGCATTTTCTGCTGAACCTTCGGCCAGAAGAAGGGAGACCAGGGGGATGGGATCAAAGTTACTTTTTTCTTCAGCTGGCAGCAGAACTCATGGCCACAGATGCGTTCCGACAGACGTCAGTTACATTCTAAAGACCGCCTCGGGATTTTATTACCCAGAGTTCTATCATGGAAGAGAACTCACTGGCAGCATCTCTTTGACTGGATGGAGCTTTATGAAGAGCTGCAGAGATGGACCCTATCTCCTCCACAGCAGCGTCCTCCTACATTTCTGAATGCCACCCGAGTCCCTATGTAGTACGCTATTTTTGGCCACAGGGCTCTGGTCAACATTTTTTCATCAGATAGAAAATAGGGAGTCATTTGGGATGCCCGGTTTCTGGCTCAGCCGAAATGTCTGTACAACACATTAAAGGCTTCTGCAGAGCGGAGACCTCCACTATCTCCTTGTAGTGAATTACCTTGTATCGCTCATATTTTTCATGATATCTGGGTTGTCAGCAACGGCCAGACATGGAAACAGGGTTTACATTGAATTGTTTCTAACTAACAGTGGAGATCCCAATGCAAAATGTATTTGTTTATACATGGCAAAACATATTCCTTCACAAATGCATGCATTCTTCGAAATTAATGTTGGTTTTACTTGGTTGCCAAAACATGAGTTTAACACACGGCCCATTTTTATGTAACAATACAGTTACAGTTACCCCAGTCAATAATACAAGTATGCAACAATACAGTTACCCCAGTCAATAATACAAGTATGCAACAATACAGTTACCCCAGTCAATAATACAAATATGCAACAATACAGTTACCCCTGTCATTAATACAAGTATGTAACAATACAGTTACCCCAGTCAATAATACAAGTATGTAACAATATAGTTACCCCAGTCAATAATACAAGTATGTAACAATACAGTTACCCCAGTCAATAACACAAGTATGTAACAATACAGTTACCCCAGTCAATAACACAAGTATGTATCAATACAGATACCCCAGTCAATAACACAAGTCCTTGGTGTTGGCATTCTCAAGGTGCGATAATGTTATTTATTGCGCCTCTTAACCTCATAAAGCACTTTTGCTTCATATAGTAGGAGAAATGAAAAGTGAAATGACAATACTAACCTACACAATACTTATGGTATGCTTTACACATGTTGTTAAAATCTTGTCAATCAGAATGTATGTAGTTGTGAAAGTTATGTGAAAAAAGGATACTTTGTACCATGTCAGCCAATTGTGTACTACATCACACATTTCATATATTACAAATGTTTCTTTTTTTTTTGTGTAACTTAGCATGCAAATGCATTTTTTATATAAATAATAATTTGTAAATGTATCAAATTGGTACAGTATCAACAAATATACTATTTTAAAACCAAAATAAGCAATGGTAAAGTTGATCTATAATAAATGTGAATAGCTTGGAGGCTACTTACATTAACATCCCATGATAAATACCTACCTGTTCAGTTTGTTTTATCCTTTATTTCACAGTGGAGTGGAATAATGAGAAAAAGGTCTCTACGAATAAATGCAGAATTATAGATTACAAAAAAACACACTCTCTGCTTGTAAAACTGTTTGAAAAAGTAATAATGATATTTTGAGGTTATGCGAGGACCTAGGGGTTTACGAAAACAGTTGCTCAATCTGGGTTTAATTACTTCTCCGCCGTGGCAGATTCGTATTGGACTTAAATGGTAGATGTGCTGTTTTGAGCCTGTTTTACAGGCTGTCCTGCCTCCTTAGTGACCAATCATTCCCAGACATCCCCCAGTAAAACAAACTCATACCAATGGGGCATTAGTGTCCTTTTTAAATGGGGATCCATTATTGCAATTAGGGAGTTTTGCTTTGACCACTCAAATCAGCTGTGGGGATTGGCTGGAGACAGATACAGAACACCTGAGGCTTCACCACACCCTGTGATTCGCTGATTCGCTGCAGCGTTCCTTCCTGTGTAATTGGTGCGTTTGAATCAGAGCACTGTTCCGTAACGTTCCAGTTAGTTTGGGACTCTGTGCCGTGGGTGGTTTTGGAACCGCTCCTAACCACACTTTAGAGTGGGGAGAATTATGTACACCAGTACATAAGCCCGTTCACCCACATTTATTTCTGATTCATGTGTTTTTTCAACCATGCAAGATCTTGTAACTTTATATTCAATATTGGTTCAACAGCCCGGGTGCTTATCAAGGCATGCCATAGTTACTCCAGGGAGTTGGTTGCCTACTAGAGTGTTCTGCATAACAGTAGAACATGGCAATGGATTTCGCAGGGACAATTTCTGTGTTTGAACGCATGCAATGTCAGAATTGTGTGTTGAATCCTATGGGCACGAATACGTTAAAAGTTATGCATGCATGACTACTTTACTACATTGATGCTACATGGCAAATAAATATGAGACATATTGTATAATTCAATTAAAAGAATATATATATATATATGTCTTTCCTGAGGTAGATGCCTTTGTCCTACGTCTTTACTCATTGTGGTGAGTGTATGTGATGTCCAAGGCTATTTGTTCCCCCTTTTTCCTTACCTTATAAATGTCTCTGAAGGGTTCTTGGCTTTCTCCAATAACCTACAAACAGACTTTTATGACCATGTTCAATGGGTTCTGATTTGTGTTCGCTAGACCACAGAGCTACCACGGAATATTGAACGCAAAGATGGATCCTTCAAAGCATTTCTAAAATGCTTTGGAAGATGAAATGGTGTATAATAACTGTCTTCAATTTACTTGGAAAAGGAGGGCAGTTTGTTGACTTTTAGAAAGAATAGTTTTTTGTTCCACTAAAAAAAGAGTTTTCTGTTCCCCTCTGAGATACCTGTGTCCAATACTGCCATCTGACTGCTTAATGAAGGTCCTCTATGGTACAGAGGTCTTAGTCAGTGGTGTAGAGGATGAATAGCACCGGTGAAATGATAGAACCTTGTAGTGAACAGGGAGAGATGGTTGTGTACAGAGATTTCTACAGCAGCTTTTCGTCTGCACCTTTTGACCCATTTAGTGAGGATGGACTGCATACAATGCACTTGAAACCATCCTGGCATATGTTCTAGCCTCATCCAGGTGCTGCAGTTGGATCGCTACATCACCAACCTCTGCTGCTTGTCAGTAACAAATGGTTGCTAGATCAAATCCCCAAGCCAGCATGGGGAAAAATCTGTATCTCAGCCTGAGCAGGCAAGGTAAACCTTAAGAGTTTCTGAGAATTACTATGTTCAAAGTTAACTTACTCTGTAAAATAAGGGTCAGTGAAAATAAAAGTAAAAAAAACAAAAAAACAAATGTGAGTAAGAGAAAATACATGGCGTGCGAGGGCATGGGGTGACTCTTTCTGCAGTTGGAGGAGTATCAACCTTTCAAAGCTCTTCGTTGTTAAAGACGGTAAGACTGTACTCTGTTGCAGGTGGGGCTGCTCTTGGCTCTGGTTTCTCATGTACTGGACATATGGTGTTAGACTTCCATATTGTTTAGATGAAATGTTCTACCAGAAAGTGGTTAAAGAGCTCCAACAAAATCATTACAATTGCTTGTTATTTAAAGGTAAAATACACCTTCAACATCTTTCGCTTACCGCTCGACAACTGTAAGAGACATTTTGAAATTAATTGGGGTGGTGGGCTGATGGGGAGGGATGTCTAGGTTTTGAGGGGCTTGTGTGTGGAGAGGAAGGCAGTCTGTCTTTTGATATGGTTTTTATTTGCCATTATGGAGATTTTACAATTCATTCATTCATTTATATCCACCGTAGGCAAATGTCATTACCTGCCTGCATGTGACCCCCCAGTCAAGGTCTCTGGAGTTCAATTAGATATTCTAAAAAGAGAAAGTTTTAGAAGTTTGGGGGAAATGGCAAGGGACTCTGCTGTCCTAGCTTCAAGGGTAAGCTAGTTCCAATAATTGGAGTGCCAGGACAGAGAACATATTATTCTTCAAAAACGTGTTTTTTACTTCCTCAGAGTCACCACATCTTCCTACTTAAGTTTACTCTGAAGTCTATTACAAACAAACTATGCCTAAAAACTAAAAATTAACTTTCCAAGTTTGTTGGAGACCTCACAAAAAGCTAGGTTTGGCCACCCATTAGGCCATGTATTGTGGCTAGGGCTT
This sequence comes from Esox lucius, assembly GCF_011004845.1. Taxonomy (NCBI): domain Eukaryota; kingdom Metazoa; phylum Chordata; class Actinopteri; order Esociformes; family Esocidae; genus Esox; species Esox lucius. The sequence continues at coordinate 5,079,896 of NC_047574.1, read as the reverse complement.
CTGTATGTTATCAAATATCTTAGATTATGAACTACTACAAAAGGCCTACATTAATGTAAATTTTGGAAATTGTCCACAACTCATAACTTCCACATTTTTTAAGGGGATAGTCTTTCTTCTCGATGAGATAAATATCTAGCTAGCTCAGCTATGTCATTTGATTGGCTGGAAAGTTCTGGTGGCTGGAAAGTTTTTTCCCAGGATGCATTGCCAGTTCCTTTCAGAGTCTTGCCTCCATATAGAGCCATGCCAGTACTGTTAATCTCTTGTCTAAAATAAGGACACATAATGACTACTCCTCATATATTGTGTAGATGCTGGATGGGTAGATGCTGGACTTTCCTTTGCTGAGGTTCCATTAATTTAGTGTCCCCATTAAGACATGCACCCTTCAATTCCATGGCAAAGATACCCCCTTTGCCCTGGTAACGTTTCAGCAGTCAGGGTCCTAGCTAGCTATGAGGCTGTTGAGACGTCTTGTGTCCTAACTCTCAAATGGCACCCTAACCTCTACTTGAGCCCCATATTTAACCAGAACCTGTCATCCTGTACCACCATTTCCGCCTTTTGCCTCCACCAACTCTTAGAGTGCATCAAGAATCCGCCTTTTATCGCTCCGGATGCGGAGAGAAACACAGAACCATTTGCCCACAAATCTGTCGCTATCATTGTCGGGAAATCACGCGGACAACAACGACGGCAACGTAAAGGCTAACTGAGCAGGCAAGAACCCAATACCCAGTTAAACTGTCAGAGCTGCCCATCCGACGATGCCGCTAAGTTGTGTCAATTTGAAACGCTGACTAACTGAAACCGCTGTCCTCCGAGGACCTGCCAGAAACAGCACCCCGTTCCACATATAGCGGGCCCCGGTCCATTCGGTGTACCACGAAGGGAACAGGGCGGCATTCGGGACACGTCCTTGGTGGGCGTCAGGCTGGAATACTCCTATCGAGGTGGTGGGGGGTCTACCAACCTGTCAACTGTGTACCAGTGCATGCTTCCCAATGGACAAAACAGATAAAGTAGAGTCAGAATGCAGGTGGTTCAACAGCAGTTCACTCTGACATCCAGTCAGCGTGTGTGCGTGTGTGTGTGTGTGTGCGTGTGGGTGTGTGTGTGCGTGTGTGTGCGCGCTCGTTGGTATGGGGGTGAGTGTGTTGAACAGCAGTGCAGTCTGACATCCAGTCAGAACCATTTGTCAGACGTTCCCTCTGGGAATTACTGTTGGACACCTCCTGTCTGCTTCGTTCCTCCAACCACACACGCCTGGCACCCCAAACTAAACGGGTGGTCGTGAATGGGAATTCACTTTAACGTTACGCCCCATGACAAAGCCAGAAAACGTGACTCAAGCCTTGCGCTCTGACGGATGGCAGCGCATCAAAGCAGAGCTGATGTATTTCCAGTTTACACATTTCCACGTTGATAAATAAAAACATTTTATTCATATACGATGACATTTATCTTACTGTATTTCATTTATTTACGCTTCGTTGTGTAAGTAGAAAGCATGGGGAAACCCTGCCACGCACACGTGCACACACACAACTGCTGAGGGCGACCCGCCCTATCGATAACAGCACTTCACAGACGGCCAGTGCCTAAATCCGGGGTGGGGGTTAAAAATTATTGCAATTTGGGAAGATTTTTAACGGTTTTAATTACTCACTGCAAACAAAGATGACGCGTGTTTGTGCGTGGGCGTACATGCGTGCGGTTGTGTGTGTGTGTGTGTGTGTGGACTATCGTTTAGTCTAGGGTGGGGTTAAGGGGTTGGGATAAGGGATGAGTACAACAATGTGTGTGTGTGTGTCGAGGAGCCTGAATCTGGGTAATCACCATGGTTAATAGACACAACTGTAGGGGAGTCTCTACCTCGCATTCTCCCCGAGGTTCGGCATCAAGTTCCCCACTGCTAATTTCTTTCTATGAGCCCTCCTCCGCAGGTAGCGTCCATGAGTTCCTGTGTTCTCAGCTCTCTCTGCAGCCATATGTCAGGAGGAAGAATGTTATTCACATTGGCCTGCCTAGTCTTCATGAATAAACAGTGAGATCACTTCACTCCAGGTCTCTCCTCTCTGTTCACTGAGCAATGTTTCTAGGTATTGTACCAAAGGAATAAGCTCAGGTCCATTACGCCAGCAATCAGCCATGCAACCCTATGGACTTCATTACATTAGCCGTAGCGGCTGTATCAGCAGTGCTTTTTACTGAGGTGCTAAAGCGACCTGGATGTTGGCGCGAATCACAACGGTTCACAATTCAATCAGACTTCAGCTTCCACTTGTGCACCTGTCAAGCACAATTCTAAAGAACAGACATTAGATTAGCCCAAAGAACAGGATGGAATTCCCTAAAACGACACTGACCGTACTTTTCTTTCTTATCACAGAGAGACACGTAGCTGAACGAGATTTAGAATAGACGGGGCGACCCGATGCGGATAAGCGGATGAAGACGAGAATGAGAAATGAGGGGGACAAAATGAGTTTGCCTCCCTCCCAGGCCGATGACGGCACGAATCTGCAATGACACGCGCTGTGATGTCCTAGCCCATACAGTACAACGTGTCCAACGAGTGCAGTTTCGGGAAAGTTGGTGAGAGGCGTGGGGAGGCAGACACTGGCCGACTAAAACGTGGTGAATGTCTGGTCCATTAGACTGAAATAGAATTAAACTAGTCGTCAACATCGGAATAGGGACAAACCGGACCCGGGTATTGAGAAGCGTGTCCCAAAGGGCGACTTATTTCTTTAGCAGTGCACTACTTTTTACAACCTAATCAAAAGTAGTGCGCTACATAGGCAATAGGGTGCTGGTTGGGACGGAGGAATATAACTGTCTGAATGTGGTTTGTGAATCCTTCTCTTTCTGCTGTCCCATCCGAACAACAGAGTTATAGACAGCCATTAGGTGCTAATGTTTGGAGCAAGATAATAACAGCGATATATTTTCCCTGCGACTGGGTGGCTCACTGACTGCCACCCTGCCCATTCCCCAAGAGCACTTATGGAAGGACGATTTGATTTGGTTGCCATAAAGAATCCATCTTGGATAATGTGATCTGTCTTCTCTTGGTCACTCTCTCTTTTAGGCAAAACAGTGATGATCTCCCACACACACACATAGACATGCACAAACACACACACACACACACACACACATACTATGGCTCTCTCTATATCTCTCTCTTTTGGTATCCACAACTGTCAGAGGGAAAGAGAATGTGTGTGTGCGCGTGGGTATGTATGTGTGTGTGTGTGTGTGGGTGTGGGTGGAACCCTGCGTTGGCACGTTTGCATTTGCTTGTAGAGATTTCCATCCAGAGACTGAGGCTGTGCGGCTGCCAGGAGAGCACGGGGAAGGTGGCTGTAATCGATAATGATGGCGCGGGCCGTCGGTGGCCCGATGTCAGAGCGGGAGAGAGCAGCCTTAGTCATTCCAAGGCCCTAATGAATCCGGCCCGTCAGACAGTGAGGCGTGCTGATTATGTATGGAACGGCTTCAAGTTAATATGGACTCTCTGCCATATCACTTTTACCTCTCCCCCCTCTCCGTCGTTTATCTCTCACTCTCTCTATTGCTCTCTCTCTCCCTCTCTCCTTTTGTTTCTAACTATCTCTCTCTCCCTCTCTTCCTCTAAATCTCTCGTTCACTCTTGTCCTCTTTTTTTTTCTGTCCATCTCTCTGTCTCTCATGCTCTCCCTCATTCTTCCTCAGTCTCTTATCTCTCCTCTCTCACACTCTCCTTCAGTCGCCTCTCCCTCCCTTTTATTTTTGCCCCTCTTTCTCTCTGTCGTTCTCTGGCAGCTCTCAGTGAGTCTTCTGTCAACAAACATTTTCCTACTTTGTCTCCTGTTCTCACGGGCTTACCTCCCAAACTACTACTTTTTTTTTTTTAATAATACACTACACAGCAAATTGAATTTGTACAATTCAACAATTTTTCATGTGTTTGGCTTGCAGTCAAACATGCTTCTACTTATTGCCTAGCTGGCAGCTACAGTCTTTGAGCTTTGAGCTAGAGAGGTGCAGTGTAAAAATAAATACAGTCTATTACAAATCAACCAAAAATATGAACCATCAGCATCTCAACATACAATACAATTTATTAAATAATACAGGTGCAGACACACTGTATCCACTTAAATTCTACAATACCTGAGCCACAAATGACCGCGGAAACCCTCCCCCTGCAATACCAGTGGGGCCCCTTGTTTGTCATTGAAGCATGTTGTGCTAGGCAGTGCTATGCCATTGCATCATAATGATCCCTCCAGACATTCCTTTTATTCAGTCCTCATATGATTTCATTTGAGAACCAAAATCTCTCTAACTCACAATACGGAAACCTGGCTTTAAAACACCCCGAAATATGGCTCAGATATCCTATTATATGGCTAGAATATTCCCAAATATGCAAACAGGTAAGACATGGATTTTCAAAACAGGCTTATCTGTATCAAACTGTTTTGGCAATACAGATTTTACAAGCAGGGAGAGTTATCAATTTATTGTCAACTTATTGAGGTGAATGACAAGGGATGCTTATATGTCCATGCTAATGAAGTAATAAAGCAGTTTTTTTTATCCAAACAGACATAATAAGAAAGAAATATAATCAGCCCTGCAGCAAACTGCCTGAAGAATTATTTTGGAAAACCAGCCCTTCATTTTTAAAGGGAGCCCACAGCCTTTGATATATCCACAGCAGTCAAGTCTTGATCTAAAAGTAGATTCACATCTTCTGACAAAATTGGTAAGATATCCTTCAGACATCAATGGTCTCTGAATTACATTGTGAATGAGAGGAGTATACAGATATTCTGAATGTTTTTTTAATTTGGTGTGGCTCAACAGTAACATCGCCATCTGTTTTGTTTCATTCTCAAGATAGCTCTGTCTTCAGTCTCCTTTGCCATGCTAGCAATCTAATGTCTAAGTTATCCACCTGGCAAAGCATAAATGGTATTTATTAACCTAACGCATGCTATGCAAATGTTTAATATCTTTTAGTTCATCTTTAGCGTTCTGTTTTAGTAATGGACATGCTATGATGCTCCCTCAATTGTACAGTGTTCATGGTGTCCCAACACATTCCCAGTGCATATCGCTGATGGAATTAATAAAACTCAATATAAGTCAACATAATGATCATGTGAACAAATAGCCAATTGGCGGTTTGGATGTTGATACAAATGATACAAAATAATTTTCTTAAATAAAATGTGTGTATGGTTGGCTTGGATCCCAAGTCTTGATTATTATGGACTAGAGCATCAAGTCTTGACTATTATGTTTCCCTTACACAGATAATGCCTAATCCACGGCTAAAATGAAAATCACATGGAGATGTCCCATTGAGCTTTATTTATAGTCCAAGACTAGGATTAATCTGTGACTGGGAAACTACTCACTGGGAAACTCACTGGGAAACATCACAATGTTTCACTCTTTCATTTTCAAAGAATAAAGATCCCAATAAAATATGTATTTCTCATTTTGAAAATGCATGCTCATTCACATCATTGCATATGTATATACACTCACCTAAAGGATTATTAGGAACACCTGTTAGATTTCTCATTAATGCAATTATCTAATCAACCAATCACATGGCAGTTGCTCCAGTGCCTTTAGGGGTGTGGGCCTGGTCAAGACAATCTCCTGAACTCCAAACTGAATGTCAGAATGGGAAAGAAAGGTGATTTAAGCAATTTTGAGCGTGGCATGGTTGTTGGTGCCAGACGGGCCGGTCTGAGTATTTCACAATCTGCTCAGTTACTGGGATTTTCACGCACAACCATTTCTAGGGTTTACAAAGAATGGTGTGAAAAGGGAAAAACATCCAGTATGCGGCAGTCCTGTGGGAGAAAATGTCTTGTTGATGCTAGAGGTCAGAGAATGGGCCGACTGATTCAAGCTGATAGAAGAGCAACTTTGACTGAAATAACCACTCGTTACAACCGAGGTATGCAGCAAAGCATTTGTGAAGCCACAACACGCACAACCTTGTGGCGGATGGGCTACAACAGCAGAAGACCCCACCGGGTACCACTCATCTCCACTACAAATAGGAAAAAGAGGCTACAATTTGCACAAGCTCACCAAAAGTGGACAGTTGAAGACTGGAAGAATGTTGCCTGGTCTGACAAGTCTCGGTTTCTGTTGAGACATTCAGATGGTAGAGTCTGAATTTGGCATAAACAGAATGAGAACATGGCTCGATCATGCCTAATAATCCTTTAGGTGAGTGTATATGTTGATGCACAAAATAAATAGAAATGACTTGAGGGAGAATGTCACTTTCCACACCTTTAGAAACGTGGGTGTGCAAACTAACTGGACTCATCAATCCCCTGATATGCTGAACCAAATAGAAGGGGGTTAGTGGTGTGAATTATAAATGAAATAGCACTGACTGACTGTAACAACAAGCATGTGTTTCTGTGACTAACTCATTAGGCTGTTATCTGTTGTAGCCTATGTTAAACAAATGGGATACCCATTTCCACACTTTTCATAAAAAAGTATCGGTAACGGGTATCTTTAGCATATTTCAACTTCCATTCAAAATGTCTACCAGGTAACCGCATCAACTAGGTATTCCGTGAGAGTTTAACAAACTGACATTTGGATCACTCGCTCAGTAATTTCAATCTGAAATGAGAACATCAAAATGTTCTAACAAGCTAACGAACACAGCTCTTTTATTATCCACATCAACAACATTCTGGATAAGGACGTCTGGTTAATAACTAAAATGTAAATGTTATAGCTCCCTCTTTTGATGTGGTTGTCCTCTACCAGATTCACAGTGACTTGATCAGAGGTCTTTTTTCATCCATTATTTAATCATCTTCAGTGTTTGCTAAAGGATGATAAATCGCTGCAAACGGATGGAGCTTCAGCGCTCTGTAACAATTACCCCTTATCAGAGAACACACACGTTCCCGTTTATCTCTATTCATTGACAAAATGTCTGCTACTTTAATTTGGCGGCAAACATTTACAGAGAGGATTAAAACACAGCTTGAGACCTGACACGACGACAGTCAGTTCAAAAGAGTAAATCCAGCGTGTCATTTGTAATATTTGATTGACTTAATTCCTGTTTGGGAGCATGGTTGTTAACCTTCTGCTTTCTAACAGGGAGTCAGATCGGTACCTGAGCATGCATCTTCCATTTCCCAACGCTGCGTTAATGATCAGCATCTTTTAAAACCCAAATACACTGTCATGCTTGCCTAGCTGCCCATCCGTGTCTACTCGCCCGACCACCGCACCCACTTGAGTTTCTTCTTTCAACAAAGCAGGCGGAAATAAATTCAGGGCGAGTTGTCGGCCTACAGTTACGCATTTCGTGTCACCAGTGCTAAAACCTGAAGCTGAGTTGTTCTGAAATTTCAGGCAGGGCCTCTGTTAATGAACTGTCTCAGAGAAAGAGGGGATAGGATCAGGTCCCCCTTGTGCATGTAATCATATTCCTTATGATCTATAGCAGTGGTATTCAAATCTGGACCTCTAAGCCAACCCCCTAACCAGGGACCTATTTAGACCTGGGAAATCAGGTGTGTTCAATTTATGATGAGGTAAAACAGAAAACCAGCAGGTTCCGGTCCTCGTGGGGTAGGATTTGAATACTCCCGATCAATAAGGTTACCCTGATCCTAGATCAGCACTTACTGCGAACGGTCAATTTTTAGGTGACATTTTACCAGGCCTGTGTTCATCAGGAGTTTATATAATTATAATAATTTAAGTCCAAAAATACAGAATCAAGACAAGGATTCCATCCAATAACTTTTTGCACAAACAGCTGATTCACTGTCCTTCTATGAATGTGGATGTGGCACAAAAAACATGATCTACAGCCACTGTACATCCACAAGTCCCAATGACTGGTCCCACTTTTTATGCTTATTCTGTAGGATTCAACACTGGCTGGTCCCACTTTTTTATGCTTATCTTGTAGGATTCAACACTGGCTGGTCCCACTTTTCTATGCTTATTCTGTAGGATTCAACACTGGCTGGTCCCACTTTTTTATGCTTATCCTGTAGGATTCAACACTGGCTGGACACACGTGTGTTTTTTAAATGCTTCCTCGTGGAATCTCAAGTTTAACATGTCCAGCTTTTTAGTTCCGTTCATGGATTTTAACATGCCCAGGCTAATAGCTCCATTTCGTTTTATTAACACGTCCAGACGTAGAGCTCATTTTTATCCTGCCCGACCTACACAGTATCTACAGTGCTGAGTTTTAACATAGTCCCGTCTGAGGCTTTTCTTCCTCACACTGCAGCTGTTGCACCATGGGACATCTTCCTCACACTGTAGCTGTTGCACCATGGGACATCTTCCTCACACTGCAGCTGTTGCACCATGGGACATCTTCCTCACACTGTAGCTGTTGCACCATGGGACATCTTCCTCACACTGTAGCTGTTGCACCATGGGACATCTTCCTCACACTGTAGCTGTTGCACCATGGGACATCTCACCTCATATAGTGTACTGTGTCCTTTAGAGGATAGTTCTGTACAGTGTTGGGCTTTAACCATGTAGCTTCTCTTGCAGGAACAGCGTTTAACTTGTACAATAGGTCAAATTGTCTAGCGTCTGGTGTTTATGTAATGTTAGTCATCTCCCCATTAGGAAGGATGGAAGCTTAAGTGCCATGGGGAGAGAGGGAGATGGCAATCGTTACCGCTCTACTGCTCTGAGAAGCTCCATTGGCTGTTACCGTGTGCTACAGTAGAAGAGTGTTGTCCCTTGATGTTGTTTCAGATTAAACGGACACTGCAAACTGCTTGGTTCGGCCACGGAATGCTGATTGGCTGAAGGCTGTGGTGCATGAGATTGTATACCACATCCCATCCAATTCGTAGTGTTCAACTTGAGTTGGTAAACCAGCTCATAACACTAATAAGGAATCTCTGGTGTTTGCGGTAAATGGCCAATATACCATGGCTACAGTAAATACAGACTCTGATCACTTTGCAATACGTTGTGCATAAAAATAGATCAGCCAGAGACTACTGTCCCTGGTGTCTTATTGCTGGAGTACATTAAATGTACAGGTAGTCTGTGGAATTCATCCCATTGTTCTGTCATTTTAAGGCCTTCCTCTTTTTGTCGGCTTTCTGTTGTTTTTGTACCTTGCAGTTTAGCCGCTGAAGCTCAGCAGGTGAAGTCTTCTGTGGAGAGAAGTGGCCAGCACATCCACCTCTACTCCCCTGGAAAGTGTCAGTGGTCTTTATGGAGTGTTTATCTTCTTCATCATGCCAAGTCCTCTCCAGTCACCCACAGCAGAAGTCTTCCATGCCCTACCAGAGAGTTGGCATGTGAGTTCACCATAGCTTTCATACTTTTTAATTATGTTTTTTTTCTTCTTCTTCCTTTAACCCTTAAAAAATGCATTGTTTAAGAAAACTAATTGGGAGAAATTGAGAAATATAATTTGCATCTTAAGAGAGACATAATAAAAACCAGTGCGAACCTACAAAATTAATATTTTCTGACCACACGTTTTCATAAACACTTGCTTTTGGTGTTGGCTGTTTTTGATCTTTTGGTTTTCGCCAAAAAATGGATTCCTTGACTTTCAAGAATTTCGTCCTCATATTGACAGACATAAATTGTGGATTCCAAAGGCAAACGGCAAGCCTTGGATCAATACAAGAAGTTGACAGCTCTCCTGTGACTGCACAAATGATGTGACAGAACACACTTGACTAAATGACACCTGTCTTGTCAATTGTTCAGATATTTCTTGTGCCCTAAAATTGTCAATGTATAAAAAGTAGGCCTATATGTCTAAGAAGACAGCGACAGGGTGCTGACATTTTTTTTTTGCCATCTAGTATAAATACTAGCCAGTGTAGGAGGACAGCCGACTGATGCTGACATAGTTTAAGCTCTTCAGGATAGAGACCCGACCGCAGTTGAATATAGTGGTGCCTAATTAAATGGTTCAATCCGCCTAGTAAGTGTCAATTATTGGACTGCGCGACGGTGCTGACACGTAAAAGGAATGTTGCATAGCTGACCACCGATCACTCTTTTAAGGGGTAAGGGGCCGGCAATAGCCCCCCTTGCAAAAAACAAAACAAACGAAGACACGATTGTAAAAGTCATGTTGGTTTTGCGGTCTGAAATAACACGATTCTCATTGGTGTTTTGATAACTTTGACGCAAATAAATGCGGGATTGAGAGCTGGACAGACGACACCCCAGCGTAGTCTGTTCCAACAGAAAATGCGTTATGCTCCCTGTCTTATATGCTCGTATATATGTATAGGCTACGTTGCATTGCCTCCAGGCTACACATATTTCTCACTGATAAACAGCAGCATAAAACGCTCGGTCAAAGTTTAGGCTGACAGGTATGCTGTAAATATCCCCAAAGGGGATCAACCCACCATACCACCAACAGATGAAATGCTATAGTGGTGTATTCTGAATGGTCCTGAAATCGTGAGTAATATATGTGATTCATGCGATTCGATTGTGTTCTGTGCGCCTTGGCATAGGCTGCGCGAAACCCGTGATGCGTTGCGGAGAGAGCGGAGAGGTGGGCAAAATAGCAACAGTGGATACTGGGTTGCTTCTCAGTATATTGAAAAGCAGTTAGAACTCCACTGAGGTATCGGATGATGCAGTGAGAGAAAGAGAAGGTGTTTGTGATTCACGTTGATTCGCCGTGAATAAGTTTTTTAGTCACTCAGGAGTGTTTTCACGTTTTCACTGAAGGAACTTTTCCGAACGGTTTAATCTGCGTTTAGTCTATCCTTTTCATATCCTATTACTTGATCAGGGGAAGTGAGTGGGGTTAGCCTTCCCTCTGAGCCGTGTGGTGTCGCGTTAGGGGTGGCGTTCAGACTCAGTCAGAATCAGATTAAGAAGAGATTATCCGTGACAGTAAAGAGATAAAATATCTCCTATGAGTATGGGCTTCTCAATTTTCTGACAAACCGCCACTCAAAGACCTACGGTCACCGTGCGCTGTGGAGCTTAATAAACGAACGAACGTGTCCTCAGAGCTTCTGTAGCCTATCTACAGACGGACAAGGCTGCCTTTTTGGAGTAATTTTCCGTAGTAATTTCTGGATTTCAGTTTTTTTTAATTTTTTTTTATCGAATATTCAAATGAAAAATGTGATTTTATAGTGTAAATAATAGACGTTCGATGATGATTGTGGATAACTGAAGGGGTTGATACAACGCATTATAGGTAAGTTTAACGACATCCGATTCCGTTCAAATACTTTAATAAACTTTTCGTTCAAACTTGGCTCATTGGTTCTCATATATATGCATGCCTGAATAAATGTGTAGGATATTTATTTAATTTGGAGTGAACGCATTTGAATGCGCACAATACTGTAGCCTACCGCGGCTTGAAAAGATGCTTCTGACGCAGAACAAGGAAGGGATAACCGAATCCCTGAGCGTTTATCATTTATTTATGTCAGGAAAATATTTTCGGGGATTACACAATTTTTTATGAACTTTATTAACGTGCAACAAAGTTGTATATTACCCTGCCAAAAGTGTAGCCTAGAAAATATTATACAAACTAACGTAGCGGTTCTTACGACAAACCCTAGCCCTTCGTCTTGTCCAATGTTTTTCCAATCTCATCACGAGAAGGACCCCCCTACCGTATTCATGCAAGCGCTAACACACTTCATTTAACTTGTCAGCTACACGTAATTATGAAACCCATGCATCTGATGCGCGAATCAGGGTGCGACGTGGTTGTGAATCGCCCGGGTGCGTGTCCCCAGGATTGGTATTAGTTTACTGTCAATTACAGACTCTGGAATATATTCTTCTTATGGAACCCAACACAACCACAAGTGCGTATTCGAGAACACCCGCTAACGGTCCGGCGCTGTAATTTGGATCCCTACCCGTGTTACTCAATGGAGGATTGGATGTATATGTGGGCTATATACAATATGTATAATTATTACCATGCCCTCACCACACCCTAACTGTACACTGCAACCTCACAGTATTCATACCTACATGTGCTGTGTGTGTGTGTGTGTGTGTGTTTGTGTGTGTGTGTGCAAGCGTGCGTACACGTCAGCCTTTCTGCTTCCTTGCATCTGCGTGTGTGTGTGTGTGTGTGTTTGTGGCTGTTTGTGTGTTTAGGAATGTGCCCCTCATCAGATCTCCCACACTTCACTGCACCGCCAATTCTGAAACATTTCCTCTCCGATGTCCAGGCTACCTACCAACCTCCCGGGTGTGTCGCGGGCGTCTAGGATGTAGGGATGATCCCCGTGGGACGACTAAAGACTCAGCCACAACTGTGGCAGATAGAGAGAGACCATCACCCATGGGTGTGGATGCTGCCCAGCCCTGCTCCGGCCCCCCCCTCGGGTCTCTGCCGAATGGGCGCCGTGGCCCCGACTGCCGCGCCGCACCATCACCCCCCGTTCTTCCTCGCCCCCCACCGACATCATCCTCCTCCGATGTTCCAGACCGTCTCCAGCTGGCAGCTCTCCTGTGATCCCTACCTGCCACTGAGGATCCCGGCACACACGGCCGCTAACCCAGGGATGAGTCAGTTCTCCCCGCAGAACATTCAGGTCGGTGTCTGGTGGCAACGGCTGTGCAGAGAATGGATGTCGTGAATGATGGATGATGTTTGCTCTAGATGAGGGACACTGTTTGTATACACGTCAATAGGAAGGCACGCACAAACTCACGCTCAGACACATAAGGTGGACAGACATGGAAGCTTGTGGGTGCCCACGTGCGAGCAAAAGATTGACGTGAACGGGCACGTGTCTGGGTTAGTTGATCCGTTTGACATTTTGTTGGAAACAGGCCCATTTAACAGTCTTTAAGTGTTTCTGTCTGCGTGCAGATTTCAGAAAGATTGAGTTCTACTTCAGCTGTGGAAGAGTTGCTGCTCTATGTTACTGAAGAAAGAAATACTTTTGGACAGCTTATGCATTTGTTAAATAGGGTATATGTTAGAGTGTCACTAATAAGGAAAGTCTCCAGTGATATCAGCAGCATTTATTTTTATTCGCTATTGATGTTGTTTCTGAATTAAACAAGTTAAGGCCTGTGTCATGTATGACCTGTGCTGTGTAATTTAATTATTTGTTTTGTCCCTAGGTATTATTGTAGTGTTTCTGGAGATCCAAAGGTTATATTAGTATTTTGAATATACTATACTGGGTTTAATACAATTCTCATACCCATTTACACCATCTGTCCAACTGTCTCTGGCAAGGATCCAAATGAAATCTGGATCATGCAGTGTTTGTTAGGCATCTGCAGACTAGGTGGTTTATATACTGTCTTGTCAGAGGGAGTTGTTTTTAGGGCATGCTATGATGGTTAACTTGTTCTGGCTCAAAAATCCACTGCTGGCTAACTTGACTTAGCTAGTTGTTTTTTGACCAACTCAACTCGTTTAGTGTGTTATTTAGATCCTCCTACACTCTTATGGCAGTTGCTAACATTAGCTAGCTAGCTGAGCTTATGTTACCTGTGCTAGCGAGCATTTCAAAGGTGAAACATGTCAGGCTGTGTTCGGCATGGTGGCACACCTCCTCCTTTTTGATTCTTTGAATTTGTGTAAACCACAGCTTTGGCTTTTTTTGGTATATTTTACAAATCCAATTATTTAAAATGTCATCTGAATTTGCTGTGCTTTAAAGAGAAATTGCCCTCTAGCGTCCACAAGGGAAATAGCAAAAACAATATATATTCTCCTCTAGATAGCCTGAGCAACTAACTAGATGACAATTATAGAAATGTGACATTAAAGAATGTCTGGTTATTAATTCCTATTTTTATACACAATTCTGCCCGAGGTATAACTAACCGGGCCAGTAAAAGCTTTTTGTATACGTGTCCTGAATTAGTGGCACAGTACTGAGAAAGCTTCCTAGGTTAAGCCTTAAAAGTTAACTAGTTAACAGCTAGCTAGCTTGGCATTCTAGCTAAAGTAATAAAACATGTGGTTAGGAATTCCAATTTCCATAGCCAATCCTATAGCCATTTTATGCCAGACCACGTAAGCAGAACTGGCCAAGAAGAGCAAATGTCTCTTACAGAGTGAGTGACTACCTCTTGTTAAGGAGCGTAGTGGTTAGAGACACAGACTCTCATGCAGGTGACTGGTGTTTGCGCCTCGTGGCAGTCAAATAATGCAATTCAGATTAGCATTTGGACAACCTTTCAGAAGCTACTTTATAGTAAGCCTAAAATAAAACTGTTTACGGTTGTATTCTGTCTTATTTCTGGTGGATTATTATAGTACAGATCCGTGCATGCTTTTTGGGGTAGTATAAGCTAGATCACAACCCCTTGGGCAATAAAAGAGGAGGGGTTTCCAGGATTCTGTCATCTTTTTACTTGACGAAAAATTAAGTTATCTTCACCTATATTGCTAGTCATTGTATCAATGTCATGAAAAATAAACAAGTGTTGTTGTGCCATGAAATGAAATAGGTTTGGCAGTGTAAAGTTCATCTTCAGTCTCGCTAGCAGTTGCTCAATTCTTATGACTTTTCCAAGTAGTAAGTTAGTAGATACAAGTAAGCCTATTACTGACTAATGAGCTGTTAAAACAGCCAGTGGCAAAAGCCATACAGTTCATAGATGCTATTTGTTCATATATATTGTTTCCCGCCACTGCTACAGAATGAGCTTGGCCAGTGCAGCTCGGCATTCAATGTGAACTTTCTCCTTGATTGCTCTTGCTAAGTGATCATTCACGCTTCTGGTCTGTTTATTTCTGATAGATTTTTAACTTAAGGTGTCTAGCAAGCGCAGATTCTGCATAATGCACGTTTTGTCAATATCCCAGCACAGTGTTATGTAGACATGGGTGCACATTATCTCAAATGCTTGTAAATGAGGACGTCTGAAATGTTGCTGTTTCTCGTGTGGAGTGCCCCCCTGATTCCACTAGAGGTGATTCGGTTTCCTCTCTCCATCCTGATTCCATTAGAGGTGATTCGGTTTCCTCTTTCCATCCTGATTCCACTAGAGGTGATTCAGTTTCCCCTCTCCATCCTGATTCCACTAGAGGTGATACTGTTTCCTCTCTCCATCCTGATTCCACCAGAGGTGATTCTGTTTCCTCTCTCCATCCTGATTCCATTAGAGGTGATTCGGTTTCTTCTCTCCATCCTGATTCCACCAGAGGTGATTCAGTTTCCTCTCTCCATCCTGATTCCACTAGAGGTGATTCGGTTTCCTCTCTCCATCCTAATTCCATTGAAGGTGATTCGGTTTCTTCTCTCCATCCTGATTCCACTAGAGGTGATTCGGTTTCCCTTCTCCATCCTGATTCCACTAGAGGTGATTCGATTTCCTCTCTCCATCCTGATTCCACTAGAGGTTATTCGGTTTCCCCTCTCCATCCTGATTCCACTAGAGGTGATTCGGTTTCCTCCATCCTGATTCCACTAGAGGTGATTCGGTTTCCTCCCTCCATTCTGATTCCTGACTATCAGAGCACGTTTACCCCCCAATCCTCCAATCCCACTCACACAGCCAAACACAGTGTGACATTTAATCTGGGGAGAGAAGGGAGCGGCCTTGATCAAGACAGCCCGGACACATTGCCACTAATGTAGACCTTGACTTTCCACATCATTAAACACCATTCGTGAGGAAAGGTGCTGCAGGAGCTGGCTACAGTAGGCGAGGGACAGAGAAGAGAGGAAACGAGTGGGTGTGGTGTGTGTAGGGGATTGGAGAAGAGGACGATGGGAGCGTGGATATGAGGTGGAAGAGAGTGGACAGAGGAGAAGAGGGAGGTGGAGAAGTAAGAAGGGGTGAGGGCGGGTGGGAGGGGAGAGGTACGGGAGGATGAGTACAAGAGGAGAGGGGTTGAAAATGTAGCAACAGAGACAGTAAGTGTTTGAAGTAAGCTTTTGCAATTCAAAGCTTTCAGAAGAAGCTTGTGATTGATTTTTAATGTGGCGGGTGTAGGATGTGATTTTTAATGTGGCGGCTGGAGGATGAGTCAGCGCGTCTCACGCAGGGGAAGGCCGACGTCTTTTGTCTGTCTGGATCCATTGCACATTTCCACACTGTACCCTGCATGGATGGAGTGGTGGAGAACCAATCTGCCGTTCCATGCTCAGGGAAATGATGCATCTTTTATTACAGTGCTCCTTTGTGAAAGATCTGGAGGGGCCCCAGATGGAAGCCAGGCATTATCATTGGATGTCAGAATGGTTTGTCAGTCTGTGTCTGACTGTGAGGTTGGTTTGCTGTCCTCGCACCCCAGTGGTTGAACTCACTTTCCCTTAAAGCTAGGACAGCTGAGTCCTTGACCATTTCCAGAAAAAGTATATAACTCCAGAGCCCCTTACCCTACTTTCCCTTTCATGAACTAAGGCTTGCAGTTTGCTGTTTTTCTTTGAATGTATTTTTTCCCCTGCACCTAATGCAGGATAAAAAAAAGGCAACACATTTTCTGTTTGCGAGTCCTTATAAAATTTCGACTTTGAAATCAGCCACTTTGCGATTCTACCAACAACTGTTCAGGTAGTCACTCCATAACTCCATTATTGATAATTCCATGGGCTGACAGTTTTTAAGGAATTGAGCAACAGTGTTGTAAATTAAACGATCTCCGACGAAAGGATTAAAACATGTTTGAATTACTGATATAGTGGTTGGTCTATTTTTAATGATGTGGTACTTGTTAGAATCTGCTCAGCGCACCGAAATTGCTTCTTTGAACATTGGGCCAAATGTAGAAGCTCCCCTCCCCAACCATGATACGATCTGCTCAGGTGTGCTGATGACTAAACAATGTTATATTTTACAATTTTATATTTTAGTTATTTAGTGGGCACTCTTATTAGCGTGGAACTGATGTTCTCAGGCGCATGGAAAACAAAAAAACATATAGGGTATGAGCATTGCCTGAAGGTAATTAGGAGAAGCTGCTCCTGTTGTTCCGTGGGCCTGGGAATGCTGGGTAGTGTAGTGTACATGCAAGTCAATAGGAATCAATAGGAAACTAGTGAAGAAAACGCAGTTTGACCAGGCAGGTGTTTTCCCACAATCCTATTAAAAACGGTGACATCTTCTTTCAGTGGGAGCTGCCATCTCTACATCACGTGGTCGGGTTTCAGCCTTCTGCCAACGTCGAACTCGTGCCTGTATTCCCCCATGTGTACCGCTCGCTGCTTCCTCCTCACCTGGGCAAGGGATGGGTGGAGAAACGTGTCCCCGACTACAAGGTAAACGAACCTCCTCATCAATGGCACCCTGTTTTCCTGCATGACGTATTACCCTTTTGCCCTTACAGAATGAGCTCTGGTCAAATGTAGTAGTACTTTGGAGGGAATAGGATGCCACTTGAGTCCTTGGTCTCAGACCAATAAAATATCTACTTCAGCCAAACAAGGTTTCCATTTTGAGTGGTGATTGGGCTGGAACTGTTTGCTGGACCCTGTAACCCTGCATATAGATGCACTTTAATCACTGTAACAGTCAAGAACAGATCGCCCTAAATTTGAGAGAGCCTATGGAGATTTCCCTACATCTTATTTTCTTTTCCACAGTTGCAGAACTGCCTCTCCTGGGATTTGAGATGTGCTGAAAGAGGTTATGTTGCTGACCGCTGTGATTCTAGGTTTATATTTGCATACTTAGCTGACCGCTGTGATTCTAGATTTACCTAAAATATACTCTGTAGAGTTGGTGGTATTAGTGCGCCCGAACAACATCCTGTCTCACTGGGTATCTGTTTATAGTCACAGCTGCCACGCTTTTGAGGGCAATTCCATATCAATTCTAGTCAATTCAGAAGGAAAACCATTTCACCCTGAAAAAACCCATGAGCCGCAACGCATTGATGCAATGTTAGATTTTGAGACAGTTGCTTGTAGAGTAAAGGCTTTTATTTCTTTATTTTTTCCATAAAAGAGAGTACCTTGGATTTTTATTTTTTATGGAACTTATTTGGTCTCAAGAAGTTATTGTCTTCACATTTCATGCCAAAGCAGTGCTTTGCATTCTGTAAACCATTTTTGAATGTTTACTTATTGAAAAGCTTTAAAGGTAACTGTAATTCATTAGTTCTGTGTGACTGTTGTATGGTGTGATACCTGAATGCCATCTTCTTACCATAGCTCACCTGCCATGGTTGTGTCAAAGCAACTAGGTGCAGTAGCTACAGTAGGGCATCAGAATGATGGTGAAACATAGAGAAGTCTTCGGACCAAACAGAAATCCACCAAGATGCAAAGCACAGTTGACGGAGAGACGGGTCAACATTCAGAATTTTTGCCAAACTTCAAAAATGTAATTGTTTGACAAATCCAATTGAGTAACTTTTTTGGTCTACACTACATGTCTTAAACGGAGGTCATACAATATAACAGCTGTTTAAAATATCAAACTGATGCACGCAGTAACGCACTTCACGCCTGTTCTTTCCTTGTGCTGCTAGGTGTACTTGAACAACACTCTCGCGCTGGACACAGCCTGGCTCACTCCAGAGGAAATAGGCGTGTTCCAGCGGCAAGAAAAAACGCTGCTGATGACAAATCAAATGGCAATGAGTATATCTAGGCCAGCAGCCGCCTCCAGGAGCCTCCGTACTCTTCTCGTGTCACCCAGACGCCTGTCAGGTTAGTGGTGGAGCGTATTACCCTGAGTAGCTACCTGCTCTCTACTATAACACGCATGCGACAACATACCGGACTGCACAAGTGTTCCCCCACGAGGACATTTTCACATATTCCTGCTGTTGTGTTCCAATCTGTAACGGAAATCACAGACTCAATTGCGATTCTTTCTCGTTGAATAAAACACCACAGATGGAACACCGAAGGTGGAAAATATTGTTTTAGTTTCGAGAGAAAGCTATTTAGGAAATATTTTCTTTGGTTAAATATTTAAACCCCATGGGTCCTCACAGCTTTGGTTCTTTTTTGGTAAGTCTCCGCCAGCTTTGCACATGTAGTTTTTGCACTTTTTGCTTGATCTTCTTGGCAACCTTGTCGAAGACTGGATGGGCTTTGTTGGTTAACAGCAATTTGAAGTCTTGACACAGATTGTCAATCGGATCATTGTCTGGGCTTTGACAGGGCCATTCTTGTTTGTGGGTTTCGCATCATTGTCTTGCTGGAAGGTCACTCCCCTCGCAGCCCAAGGTATCAGGGCTTATTTAAGTGTGTCATAGAAATTTGGTTTGAGTTCACATTTATTCTGAGTTAATGAAAAAGGTAAAAGTACATTTATAATGGCAAAATTGCCATTATACTTGAAAATCCATTTTAGTTACCATTTGTAACACAACACCTTTTACAAAGAAGTCCTTGGGGGTGATTACATATGCAGTCAATTGTATCAGAGTTTGTCCTCATAGTGGTTACCATACCATCCAAAACAAACCATTCAATAATGTTGTGATCCAAAAGTTTAATCACCTCTCAGTCTGTAGGGATTGAAGCAGAACATACTTGACTGACAGGGGGAACTAGGGAGAAACCAAACCCCCTTTATGTCAGCTAGTTACAGCTAGCCAGACATATTTATATATGTATTTATTCATTTTTGGAAAAATCTTTACATCTGTCTCCCAAACAGGACCCTTTCCCCCATACAATAACCTTTACAAGGGCCCTAGGACACTACATTTGGAACAGGGTGTCCTTTAGGACACACCCTGTCAATTTGCATTTTACGCTACTCAATAAAACTTTTATGCAAAGCTGTACCATCTGTAAGTGTGTAGGAGGGAGTTGGTTTGGACGAGAGATGCGTGAATAGGAAACCTCATTAAACACAATTGGTTTCAGATACATTGGTTTCACAGCTGCTGAAGTGGAATTGTTCAATCGTTAATGGGTCAAAGTGTTCTTATCTATCGTAAACGGACGGGAAAAGGGTTTGTTTGGTAAACTAGCATTGTGATGCAAAGAACTGACAAATCAGCCTGGTGTGAGGTGTAGACACATTAAATGCAACTATGATGATATGATATTTTAGGTTACTCCACCAATGAAATGACAGTCGTACAATATGTAACAATACATTACATTTTATGAATTCCTAGGTTCCAAGGAGTTTGAAAGTTACATGTTTTATTTTTCAATTCCATGAGCTGTATC
This sequence comes from Esox lucius, assembly GCF_011004845.1. Lineage (NCBI taxonomy): Eukaryota > Metazoa > Chordata > Actinopteri > Esociformes > Esocidae > Esox > Esox lucius. The sequence continues at coordinate 5,059,770 of NC_047574.1, read as the reverse complement.
ATGTAAAATAAACTTTAATTGCTCAGATTCACTTTTCCTCAGCTGGTATGAAGCTTAGCTACTCATTGTTAATGCCAGTGTATACAGTATGCTTTGTTGATACTTCAACCTCCACCCTAATTTGAATGTGTGCCCTGAGTTGCCCATCAGTTGCCACCACAATTTCTGATTTAGCTACAGCTAGCTAGCTACTGGGTCAGACAGCTAGCTAGCCACTGAGTAAGGAAGGAAGATAATGGACCACTGTTACTGTGTCAAGGCTATAAAAGGAATTTACAGTTGTTTGTAATCCATTTCAACAAGGGACAAGTGGTTACAGTAGTTTCACAAGCTTACAGCTTTTATCTGTGGGCCTGGATGCTGTTTCATCGTTTCCTTGCCCAAAAATTGCATCTGAGTCCGAGCTTCTAACTTTGCTTTCCTCACAATCAGGCAGTAGTAATTGCTGCTGTGAGATGATGACAGCAACTTCAACAAGAAAGCGTTATGTCATTGCGCCTTTGCTTGGTCTTTTGAAGGTTGAGATGCAATTGATGTCCAGCAGCTTCACGTCTGTATAAAAACATCTGGGGTAAAGAAGGTAAAGGAAAACCATTTTGTGAAGATGTTGGTAAATGTCTCTTGCCTCTAATTAAATTTTTAAGTGGTCTTTGACATGTGTGGTAACTCTTCTGCTAACTAATTAGTGTATGTGCAGGAGATAAGCAATAGCACACTCTTACATTTAATAAAGCTTTTGAAACAATTACCTACACACAATATAAGCCAGTAGATCTTATGGGCATACTCGTCTTGAAGAAATCCATCTATTTTGTAATGACAAAGTATATATTTAATTCAAAGTACACAGTATGTGACCCATAGACAATACCAGAGGCTGGGAATCTTCCTTGGTGATGTTCTGCCATGCCTGTACTGCCATATTCTGTTCCTGTATGTTTTGGGGTATTTATGCATTGAGTTTTGTCTCAATGCAGAGGATGAGGGCTCAGAGGTGGACTCGTCCATCACCCGGGCTGAAGTCACTGAGGTGGTCAAGAAACTCCTCGGTGGCAAGGCACCGGGGGTGGATGAGATCCGCCCTGAGTACCTCAAGTCTCTGGATGTTGTGGGGCTGTCTTGGTTGACACGCCTGTGCAACATCGCGTGGCGGTCGGGGACAGTGCCTCTTGGATGGCAGACCGGGGTGGTGGTCCCTCTTTTTAAGAAGGGGGACCGGAGGGTGTGTTCCAACTATAGGGGGATCACACTTCTCAGCCTCCCCGGGAAAGTCTATGCCAGGGTTCTGGAGAGGAGAATACGGCCGATAGTAGAACCTCGGATTCAGGAGGAACAGTGTGGTTTTCGTCCGGGCCGTGGAACACTGGACCAGCTCTATACCCTCTACGGGGTGTTGGAGGGTTCATGGGAGTTTGCCCAACCAATCCACATGTGTTTTGTGGATTTGGAGAAAGCATTCGACTGTGTCCCTCGCGGCATCTTGTGGAGGGTGCTTGGGGAATATGGGGTCCTGGGTCCTTTGCTAAGGGCTGTCAGGTCCCTGTACAACCGAAGCAGGAGCTTGGTCCGCATTGCCGGCAGTAAGTCAGACTTGTTCCCAGTGCATGTTGGACTCCGGCAGGGCTGCCCTTTGTCACCGGTTCTGTTCGTAATTTTTATGGACAGAATTTCTAGGCGCAGCCAGGGGCCGGAGGGTGTCAGGTTTGGGGACCACACAATTTCGTCTCTGCTCTTTGCAGATGATGTTGTCGTGTTGGCCCCTTCTAACCAGGACCTTCAGCATGCACTGGGACGGTTTGCAGCCGAGTGTGAAGCGGTGGGGATGAAAATCAGTACCTCCAAATCTGAGGCCATGGTCCTCAGTCGGAAAAGAGTGGCTTGCCCACTTCAGGTTGGTGGAGAGTGCCTGCCTCAAGTGGAGGAGTTTAAGTATCTAGGGGTCTTGTTCACGAGTGAGGGAAGGATGGAACGGGAGATTGACAGACGGATCGGTGCAGCTTCTGCAGTAATGCAGTCGATGTATCGGTCTGTCGTGGTGAAGAAAGAGCTGAGCCGCAAGGCGAAGCTCTCGATTTACCAGTCAATCTACGTTCCTACTCTCACCTATGGTCATGAGCTTTGGGTCATGACCGAAAGGACAAGATCCCGGATACAGGCGGCTGAAATGAGCTTTCTCCGCAGGGTGGCCGGGCGATCCCTTAGAGATAGGGTGAGAAGCTCGGTCACCCGGGAGGAGCTCAGAGTAGAGCCGCTGCTCCTCCACATCGAGAGGGGTCAGCTGAGGTGGCTTGGGCATCTTTTTCGGATGCCTCCGGAACGCCTTCCTGGGAAGGTGTTCCGGTCCCGTCCCACCGGGAAGAGACCCCGGGGAAGACCTAGGACACGCTGGAGGGACTATGTCTCCCGGCTGGCCTGGGAACGCCTCGGTGTCCCCCCGGAAGAGCTAGAGGAAGTGTCTGGGGAGAGGGAAGTCTGGGCATCCCTGCTTAGACTGCTGCCCCCGCGACCCGGCCCCGGATAAGCGGGAGAAGATGGATGGATGGAGTTTTGTCTTCAGCAAATTAAACGGATGCTCAATTTCAGGTCGGACGATTGAATTGGCCTTCCACAAGAACCTTCCACAAATAAAGGGCAAGTCTTCACTATGTTATATGTGTCAGGGAGGGAAAACAATTGTTTTGCATTAACCAAAATGTTCTTGTATTCGTGGGATGAGGCGTCAGTTGTTCTTTTGCATTATTCCCTTATTCCCTTTTCCAATACTTGGAGATCTTGTTTAATAGCTCCTTTCACCTTGGATTACACCTTTTATTTTACACTCCCACACCAATGAATGTTGTCTCCTTGCTTAATTGTGCATCTCAGTGCAAACGCGGTTACATTCCTATAGAACATTCACATCATGTTATTAAAGAGGCAGTGATCTGTAAGTTATCGGAGGAATGTTTTTTTCATATCCTTCACTAATAGGGAGTCCTCCTTATGAGGTTCAAGTGAAACATGTTAGGTTTTCTTCATAATTGGGACCTCAGGGACCTCTGGAGAATAATACATTTAATATTTTATCTTGGGCTTTACGCGCATAAAACGCTTTACAGTTGCTCATATATAGTATCCCCTTGAAATTAACAAACTCAGCAGCTTTGCAAGTTTGATTTCTTTTTAAATGCCTTCCCTGCTGCCTTGCTTTAGGAGCATGATGAAAAACAACTACACTACAGAGAGTTTTCCATTTAAGATACTGTGCAGGGTGTTTTTTCCCCCAAAGTCCCCTTTAGTGCATTTCTCCGGCTAGGCCATGGCAGCCTGTGAATCACCTGCCTATCCATTCCCTTCATCAGCAGCAATAGTCTTGGCTTTGTATGAGCCTCCAGGCTGAAAGCTGAAAGCCCTTGGACAGGAGGATGTTCATGTATTGCAGTGTTGCGTTGTAATTAAACAATCAATTACCTGTCGGGGTGACTGAAACGTTTGTCATGGTGTTGCTAGCGCTTTAACGCCGTTCCGGGGCTACTGGAGACGTATTTCTCCTTAATGAGCGTCTGTTTCTCTCAACAAACCACTGACTGGGTGTCCAGGCTTTGATTCCAAATGTCATCCTATCCAACCGCTGCGCTCTTTGTTAACTAGTTAACAGGAGCTTCATTTAATGATTGTGAACGTGCATCGTTGGAATGACTTTTTTAAACAACCTGTTTTTTGGTCCGTGGCTTGGGTCCCAAATCCTTTCTCTCCACCATGTGCACTGTGACAGTGTACTACTTTAGACCGGGGTCCATAATAATGGGCTATACTGGAGATGCAGTTTGCGATACAGACCGCTTCTCTTTGATTGTTGATGACTCCTCAAGCACAGCAGGTTATGGCAGTGGAAGTCCCACCTCCACCTCCTTCGCCCACCACTTCCCCTCCTCTTCTCTCCCCTCTTCTCCTTCCCTCTCCCCTCTTCTCTCCTCATCACCTAGATGATCCCCCCTGAGCTCAGTTCTGTTTTTACGGATGAGAACAGAAACATTGCGCCTGGCAGCATTGTGCTGCAGTGTGGAAGTAGTTTAACTGTAGAGTACTGTAGCACTTCCATCTTAGCAATATTGTTTCTGAATAAAAATTTATTTTGACATTCGACACACCATTTTTGTCTATGAGCATTAAATATCTGCCGTTCGGTGTCCTTCCTTAGGATTCTTTGCTCATGGTTCATTTCAGTCTTTACAAGTCCGGGCTTTCTGGAACACTTATCAATATGATATTTATTAAACTATGACTATAGTGCCTTTAATCAGCAAAGTATTTCAAGATTGTAGGAACTCTCAGATGTTACAAAGATGGACCAGAAACAAACAAGAAATGTATCATTACAAACCAGCAAAATGAAGTCAAGTCTTTGAATGCTGGACCCTCCGAGAGGGAGAAAAGTTGGTCGAGGTTTCCAATGGAAAGCGGTGGTCAGAGGATGGTAGATGATGGTGAAGTCTTGGAAATGTATTTCAAAGCCACTAGACTTCTCTTCTCGTCTGTGCAGCACCCACTGTTATGATACCTACGGGACACGGGGCAGCTTCTTTCCACTGGCTGTAAGGCTGCTCAACTCAGGGACCCCTCTTCCCTTCCAGCCATAGTCCGTGCACACCTGTCACTTTATATCACACACACCTGTCACTTTTACATTGCACGACGGTTGTATAGTTGTATAGTTATTATTATTGATGTGTGTTTTTGTTTAGTGTTATTGAGTGTGTTATCTAATTTTTTTAAATTATTATTACTATTATTTTTTTTACTTTTAACTGCACTGTCGGGAGTAGGAAAACCAAGCATTTCATTGCTGCAACCTGTTATTGCAAATGACAAATAAACCTTTTGAACTTGAACATTGAACTTGCCAGTTCCGCTCTAGGCGGCTAGAAATCTCCCTGAAAAAAGTTGAGTTGCTAGTGGTCCTCACTGCAAGTCCACTTCCTCTGCTTTGCTGTATTCCTCTAACTACGCCTATTCCTCCCACGCTTCAGACATATGTTAAAATGAATAAATACATAAATAAATATGGCTGGCTAGCTGTAACTAGCTGACATAAAGGGGGTTTGGTTTCTCTCTAGTTCCCCCTGTCAGTCAAGTAAAATCTGGGGGTTCTAGAACTCGGCTACAGGTCAGTTTGACCTTTTCACCTTTGGTTGTTTTCTATACCTCTAGACCCGATCTCACCTCCTATCTGCACTTCTCTTTACCTCCACTATCCTCCTCAACTCGCCTCTCCTCCTCACCTCCCCATTCCACACCTCTCACCTCCCCACTTCTCTGGGATCCTCTCATCTCTTTCGTATTTTACGGATGAAAACACGGTGGCCGCTGCCTTGCTGTGTGGTGATATTGAAATTATAACAGCGGGGGTACTATTAAAGAGAGAAAACATTTCTGTCGTTGCACTCTTCCAATGACAGACTCTCCACAGATAATGAAATGTTATCATTCAGCAGGTGCTTTGATTCATTAGTGATATTTAGAGATAATGTAGTGGGCGTAATGTTGTGAGTAAAAATGGCCATGGTAGTGGTGATGAAGATAATTATCCATCAATCAATCACATTCATTTAGTCCTTTTCACATCAGCAGTTGTCACAACATGCATAAACAAATACCCAGCCTACAACTCCAAAGAGCGAGAATGGATTTTCAAGCACAGTGGCTAGCACAAACTCCCTAAAAGGGCAGAAACCTAAGACCTAAGTATTGCATTCAAAATAAAAATGTTCAGGCTTTTCTGCTTTATTGATGAAGACATTGTGAAAGACAGTAAAGAGTTTTGCTGAAAGTCCAGTAGTCCGGATTCAATCCCATGTGTTGCAGCAGTACATGGGCACTGGAGGCAGCAGTTCATGGGCACTGGAGGCAGCAGTACATGTGCACTGGAGGCAGCAGTACATGGACACTGGAGGCAGCAGCACGTGGGCACTGGAGGCAGCAGTACATGGGCACTGGAGGCAGCAGTTCATGGGCACTGGAGGCAGCAGTTCATGGGCACTGGAGGCAGCAGTACATGTGCACTGGAGGCAGCAGTACATGGACACTGGAGGCAGCAGTACATGGGCACTGTGTACATAGATAAAGATAAATCATGTCAGAACTTTTTCCACCTTTAATGTGACCTACAACCTGAAGAATTCAATTGAAAAACAAACTGACATTTTTGGATTAAATTCTGGGCTCTGGCTGGGCCATTCCACAACGTTAATCTTCTTCTGGTGAAGACATGCTTTTGTGGATTTAGATGTGTGCTTTGGGTCGTTGTCGTGCTGAAAGGTGAACTTCCTTTTCATCTTCAGCTTTCTAACAGATGCCTGAAGGTTTTGTGCCAAAATTGCCTGGTATTTGGAACTGTTCATAATTCCCTCCACCCTGACTAAGGCCCCGGTTCCAGCTTAAGAAAAATAGCCCCAAAGCATGATACTGCCACCACCATGATTCACTGTGGGTTTGGTGTTCTTTGGGTGATATGCAGTGTTGTTATTGCGCCAAACATACCTTTTGGAATTATGGCCAAAATGTTCAGCCTTGGTTTCATCAGACCATAACACATTTTCCCAAGTGCTTTTGGCAGACTTGATATATATACAGTGGGGAGAACAAGTATTTGATACACTGCCGATTTTGCCGGTTTTCCACTTACAAAGCATGTACAAGTCTGTAATTTTTATCATAGGTATCATAGGTTCAACTGTAAAACAAAATCCAGAAAATCATATTGTATGATTTTTAAGTATTTAATTTGCATTTTATTGCATGACATAAGAATTTGATACGTCAGAAAAGTTAATATTTGGTACAGAAACCTTTGTTTGCAATTACAGAGATCATATGTTCCCTGTAGTTCTTGACCAGATTTGCACACACTCCAGCAGGTATTTTTGGCCCACTCCTCCATACAGACCTTCTCCAGATCCTTCTGGTTTCGGGGCTGTCGCTGGGCAATACGGACTTTCAGCTCCCTCCAAAGATTTTCTATTGGGTTCAGGTCTGGAGACTGGCTAGTCCACTCCAGGACCTTGAGATGCTTCTTTCGGAGCCACTCCTTAGTTGCCCTGGCTGTGTGTTTCGGGTCATTGTCATGCTGGAAGACCCAGCCACGACCCATCTTCAATGCTCTTACTGAGGGAAGGAGGTTGTTGGCCAAGATCTCTGGATACATGGCCCCATCCATCCTCCCCTCAATACGGTGCAGTCGTCATGTCCCCTTTGCAGAAAAGCATCCCCAAAGAATGATGTTTCCACCTCCATGCTTCACGGTTGGTATGGTGTTCTTGGGGTTGTACTCATCCTTCTTCTTCCTCCAAACACAGAGAGTGGAGTTTAGACCAAAAATGTATTAAGATGGAGATTGACCGTCATCTTGAACTTCCATTTTCTAATAATTGCACCAACAGTTGTTGCCTTCTCACCAAGCTGCTTGCTTATTGTCCTGTAGCCCATCCCAGCCTTGTGCAGGTCTACAATTTTATCCCTGATGTCCTTACACAGCTCTCTTGTATTGGCCATTGTGGAGAGGTTGCAGTCTGTTTGATTGAGTGTGTGGACAGGTGTCTTTTATACAGGTAATGAGTTCAAACAGGTGCAGTTAATAAAGATGATGAGTGGAGAACAGGAGGGCTTCTTAAAAAAAAAACATTAGAAAAACTAACAGGTCTGTGAGAGCTGGAATTCTTACTGGTTGGTAGGTGATCAAATACTTATGTCATGCAATAAAATGCAAATTAATAATAATAAAATCATACAATGTGATTTTCTGGATGTTTGTAAGTAGGAAAACCTGCAAATACTTAAACCTGCAAATAAAAAAACATTAAAAAAAAAAATACATTCATAGGAAGCACACACATTAAGAAAACCTATTACAGTTCACAGCAAAAAGGTCTTGTATCAGACATTTTAACTGCCTTATAGGCACCAATGCTTCTAACTTCAGTTTACTCTGCAAGGCATTCCACTAGTAAGAGGTGTGGTAGTCAAAAGCAGTTTTGCATGATTCACTGTAGGCCAACGGTATCTCCACTCCTAGCCAGTCTTGTACATTGTACATTTCACTTGCTGACGTCGTACAGAAGTTGCATTCTTTTTTTGCTTTTTTTTGTTGGGGATTTAAAATATTGCATCAAGGGCATTGTTTTGTAATTTTTCAAGGGCATTGTTTTCAGATTTTTCAAGGGCATTGTTTTCTAATTTTCTTGAACAAAGAGCCATTAAGGAACCAATCGAGTCAGCTCAGTAAAAAGGCTAGGAATGCCCATCAGTGAATCAAGGTCATGCACAGGGAATAGATGGACCAGTTATTAATATGGTTCAGTATGTCAGACCTGCTATTTGTCAAAATGACAGGTTCTAATTAGCAGTTTATTATGTTTTATTCAACTTGAAGTTATGGAGATTGATATAGACACCGTACATTCTTACAGAAAGGAAAACATGACACTCTTGTTCAAACAGCCTAAAGCGAAAAAGGATATTCAGACTTCATCCAGTTCCCCAGCACGGACACATTTAGCCTTTTATATTTGACAGATATGAATCTCGACATAACAAAATGTCTACCTTAAAATATGACACACGCATGTTATTCTTTGAAGGGGGAACATTATTTCTGTAATTTTGTGCCATTGTCATTGGTTTAACCCAAAGACATATGGGTTATATAATTTGAAAACGATTTCCTTTGAATGTCTACCCAACCTATACTTAATACCGTTGGCTAACAAATAAGATGATACTGATAGCACTGATGCAATATAGTTACGGCAGGACCTAGTGCACGCTAGTTACTAATTATGAAGCGCCTGCACACAACAACATATATATTGTTGTTAAAATATATATATTTATATATATATAACATGCTGTTTAAGTTGCATTGTGTTTGGCCTGTGAACTACTTCAGTGACAGATAAACTGTTCTGAAGGTCCTTTGCAGAGACCTGTGGGTTCTGCTGTATGGGTCTGACCAGTTTTCATGCAAATCATTGTGATTCTTCTTCCTTTGACTGGCACTGCCCCAAACATATCCATTTTTAAATCCAGGTTAAAAACATTTCTCTTTTTGCGTGCCTATGACTAAGCGCTTTAACTAATCCACACCATTGTCCTTACAGCTTTTATAGTGACATGGATTCCTCACGGAATCTACCAGTTTAATATATGTTTTTATTGTATTTAATTTTTATTGTATTTCCATTTGTTTATTCTATGTGAAGCACATTGAATTGCCTATTTTATGTATGTTTTATATGTATATTTTTTTGTTTGTTTATTAAGCACATTGAATTGCTTCTGTGTATGAATTGTGCTAAATAAATAAACTTGCATGTACTGTTCAATTTTACAGCAATGTTCTAGAAAGTTGAAATTGGTAACTGGAAATTTTGAATTTTCTCTAGCCTGTTGCAGAAAGCCATGAGGTCAGGTCAACATCTGTTTACGGAAATACTAATTGATCCAGGGGTGCCTGGAACAAGTACATTTTAGAATTCTAGAGTGATAACGTGGTTATGGAGAAACATAAGTGCCCCCGACTTGCAGTCTGCAAGTATACCCTCCTTGAAGTCTTCAGTGTGTCAAGTATGCCCAACATGGTAAACTTGAAATCTGATTGGTTAAAGAATAAGACAATCAACAACATTGTCCCCATTTGTTTCAACAGCAGAGGGGATTCACTCGAAATAATGAAGGCCTCAGGGTAGATTTTCACCCGGAGACAGCACAGGTGAAAAATCTGATTGGATAAAAGCTCTGATTTATATGAGCCACAATTGAGGGACAGAATAGCAATGAAATTAGGTTAATTGACTGATGGGAACCAAATACATATTGCACAAATTAAATATAATGCTATATGTAATATACATATATCATTAATGAAAACATATGAACATGTTCTGATTCTCACTAGGCCAGCAGAGTAGGCCATGCTGGCCCTAATGGCCCGCCTCTGAACCTGACATTGGACAACAACATACATATTACCCAACGATCATCATTGCATATCTGCATATGAAAATACCAAAGAAAATATGAAATTATCCATTTGGCATGCATCGTTTTTTTTTTTTTTATAGATCATGTAGAATAAGAATTTCATTTTGTTATACATAATGTAACTATACCCAAGGAAAGGATAACCATGATGGAGGAGGGTTTGCCTTTTCGAGGGCGTATAGCAAATGGCCCCATCATTGGGTTAATGTGAGTTCTTTGAATACAGGTGTATTTCTAAGTTTGCTACCAATGTGGTGACTACACTGTCTGTATCTACACCTCTTGATATCCTTAGTGATGTAGTCAGGCATGCATTATTTCATTATTGTTGGTCAGTGAAAAACTGAAGTCACTTAAAACAAGTATTTCTTCATGGAACCAGAATGTGTTATTGCACTTCAGGTACAAACAGAAGAACCCTCTATGGCTTCACTGTAAGCAGCACGTTTGTTTAAAAGTTAAGTCTTAAAGTTCAGGCTTCTGCTGACAACTTGCTGTGTGGAGATAAGGTTAAACAGGCTCTGGTATTGTCCTCCCGCGTTTTACAGTGGATTGCTACTGTCTACACTTGCAGGTTAATGTGCGTCATAAATAGTCCCACCGCGCAGATCGGCAGAGGGCTTTTTAGAGGTGAACCCTGTGTGTTCCCAGGTGAATCATTGGGCTGTTTTTCACACACACTACCCATACTGTGCGTCTGTAGCTTTTAGGAGATTTGTTTAGCCGCGCTACAACAATACACCTCAGTGAAGAGCAAGTGGTCAGCCAGGAAGGCTCGGTGACCTTCATAACCTCATGGACTGCGTTTCAAACAGCGTGCTACCGTCGACCAGGGTTCAGTAAGCACTGGTCAAATGAGGTGCCCAACACAATGTTCTGTGTGACGTCTCTATATCCTCTACCTGCGGCCAATCACAGTGTCACAGCTGACAAACAATTATAGTAGCGCTGGCGCGTTTAAGAGTGACCGTTCCTATGACAACAGCACTATATACTGTATGGAGAACTGTTCTTCCAGGAAGTGGAAATGATTAGAATTAAAAGGGGCTATGGTCACATGGTTACTGTAAATTCTGTTTGAATAGGATCAGACAGGGTTGGTATAACAGCAATGGTTACTTACTGTAAATTCAGTTTGAACAGGATCAGACAGGGTTGGTATAACAGCAATGGTTACTTACTGTAAATTCAGTTTGAACTGGATCTGACAGGGTTCATATAACAGCTACGGTTACTTACAGTAAAATCAGTTTGAACAGGATCAGACAGGGTTGGTATAACAGCTATGGTTACTTACTGTAAATTCAGTTTGAACAGGATCATACAGGGTTCATATAACAGCTATGGTTACTTACTGTAAATTCAGTTTGAACAGGATCATACATTGTTCATATAACAGCTATGGTTACTTACAGTAAAATCAGTTTGAACAGGATCAGACAGGGTTGGTATAACAGCTATGATTACTTACTGTAAATTCAGTTTGAACAGGGCCAGACAGGGTTTTGTATAACAGCTATGGTTGCTTATTGTAAATTAATTTTTAACAGGGCCAGGCAGGGTTGGTATAACCAGACTGGTCTCAGGGGGCATTTGTAAACTATTTTACATCAGTCTTCATAAAATATATTACGTTACGTGAAGTAATATTAAAGAGCCAGTGGCGAGCGCAGTAAGGCCTAAGTAGAGGGGAATTTTGGTAGGAGATGGTGGATGGACAGAAACATCCCTGAACTTCACAAGTTGAAATCCGACCAGAAGTGGATTGTTTCTAACCTCAACCCCGGTACTGAAATACCTAACGTTTACCAAACCTATTTGATTTCGTAACCTTAACCCAAACCTCAATCCTAGTGTTGTGATATCTAACGTTAACATTCAAATTAATTTGTAACATTCATGGCATGCATTTGGGATTGGGACTCACAGTAATGCCTGGAGCGGAAGGAGTGGACTGGTGTGTAACACACACGGCCCTACGGCGTTGAATTCCATTCCATTCACTCCGCTCCGGTCATCACAACGAGCTGCCCTCCTCTCAGAAACCCCCTGCTGTGGCTGGTGTTTCCGTGCAGTACAGTCTAGTTCAAAGCCGCATGCAAACAACAGCAGCAGCAACAGGCAGAAAGAAACTACGTGAGTGTACTGTATAATTTAACTAGACCTGTCTGCTTGCTTAAAAGCCTGTTCTATGAATAGCTTTATAATGCAATACACTATTCATGAACAAAAAAAACCAAAATTATTTTGCCTGGAAAATCCTCTGATCACTCTTCTGTTTCTGAGTCTTGCAATGAGAAATGAAAACTTTTTTTGGTTAAGATGTACTGTGTCACAGACTTGAAGCTGTTTAAGGGTAGATCCTTATGTGTTAGAGTACGTCTGACCCAGAACACAGAGAAATCACACAGACCACGTAAGGTAGGTTCAAAAAAAGGTTTCAATGGAGAGCCAGGGTACTCAGAGAAAACAGTGTAGGCAAGTCCGAAGCTGGGGGAGAGCTGACGGTGAAGGCTGGGTGGTGAGGCCAGGAGCTAGTAGGCGCAGCAGAGGAAGCAGCAGGTCTGAGCAGGTAACAGGAGAGAAACACAGGGTAAGTACAAACTCAGGGAACAAAGGCAAAATAGAGCACACGGATGATAATAGCAAGTAACTAGAACTGAGAGCCAAGTACCACATGGGTAGTAGATAACGAACTGGCGCCGAAGAGGTGATCAGCCCGGGTTTAAATATTGCTGGAGTGAATAATGTGGATGAGGTGCAGCTGCGAAGAATGGCTCTGCAGTGAAGACTCTGCCACGCCCCTTGCCCTACTGAACACACCCCCAGCACTCCAGGTGAAAAAACAAAACAGGGACCGAACCACCTGACTCAGGGCGGAGGGGAAGCAACCCGTAACATTATGTTATCCCTAAGTAGCCCAAACACCTTTTATTCCAAACAGGACCTAATAGAATGTAAAATATGCTTGATTCCACAAGAAGCGCCCATGAGGCTTTGGTCATTTGGAGTGCACTGGATTACAAATATTTCAGGTGCAGACTTGTCAAAGAATCTCAGGTGCTTGGAAAATAAAATGTGAAGTTGATTGGTCCATTTAGACGATAAGCAGGCGAGCCTTTGGAGGGTCCCTCTCCCCTCATGTATAGACTGGAGAAGTGGGTCCAAAGGACCCCTTTTCCTCCTTTGTGCTGCAGCGCACTACTTTTAATGATATCTCTATGCAACATGCTTACAGTCTGTGCACTATGTAGGGATCGTAGCGTTAGAGAGGATTTCTCAAGGTTAATATCCCCGGCTTGATGGCCTGAATGTCTCGACACGTAATGCTTTCGGACAGTAATGTCCTCCCGGTGAAAATGAAATCTACTGTGTAACTGTTGGCAATGAAGCAAGAGCACCTCAATCAGTCGATAAGAGGCGGTGAATGCTCTATTGTGCTGTATACTGCATTTACTGTATACTTAAGTAAATCCATACACAGATAGTGTTTACACTGGATTAGGTAGCAGGACCACAATGTTGGCACTAGTCGGCAAACAGAGGACTTCCTAAGGACATCTAGGGGACCGCGGCGTGACCTGGCATTTCGGTATGTCCGAATGAATCACGGTTGTTTGCAGGATCTCCCTTGTGGTCTGTTCAACCAACTGAGTCAGACACCGTGGGTGTGGATCCTAGAAGCGAGATGTGAATATCTTCTGGATTATTATTCTCTCCCGAGTCAGACACCTAGAAAAGCTGGCCTGGGGTATAGTTTTGTGTGCAGCAGACAATGTTTTATTAAGCTCCTGTAAAGCTTAAACAACACATTTATAAATATTTATTTCTGTATAGAATGGCGTGTCTGAATGTGGTTTTAGTTGGGGATTTTACCCCCGAAGCAATTTAAACATTTTTGAAAGCAACTGATCACATATGGTGTGTGCAAATTCAACTTTGGGGCCTATTGTGTGCTAGTCATTGTTTAGGTTGTGATTGTGGAATCCCCCTAAATATTATTTCCAATATATAGTGCTGTACATTGGACAAGGGCCCCACATGGCTGTTTTGCTCTATAAAGGTGATAGTATGCTATTTGGAACGCAGGTAAACTGCGTATTGGGAGTGATGCAACAAAAACCGAGGACAGGAAGTATAATCCCTTCCCAGTCCGTCTCAGAATGACTTCCTCCTAAGGTGAGCTTTTAGTTCCCGCATTGATTAGCTAGAGAGGAGAGAGACGGGGAGGAATTGATTTCTGAGTGGCCTGATAATGCTGAAACAAACACAGACTCCAACAGTTATTACTTAATTACGTTATTGTGTTAATACGGCCAATAGGATCATTCCATTAGGGGCAGAGAAGAGTGGCGAGGAATACAATGAAAGAAATGTAGATTTCCCAAGAAAGCAAGAGGCTGAATGGAGAAGCCTGTTTATTATCTTGGATAAATAAGGGCAGAGGGAGTGAACAGCGCCCTATTTCTTTTAGGACTCTGGTAAGAGATTGTGAACTACAAAGGGAATAGGGCGTGATTTAAGACGCAGGCAGTGCTGATGTGAACGGAAAAGAGCACCGTGGGTTTTTGTCACGTTGTATAAGACCCCCCCCTCTGTCCTACGTGACCTGGAAACGAAGTGGCGGAGTGGTCGAGGAGATGTCAGTTTGTTAGTGCGATAGTGGGAGAGTGTTCTCCCCTCGACTTCTTTGTAGACACTGATGTGTATCTGACTGTGGGAGAGTTGTTCAACTCGCACCACTCAGTATCAGCTTTCGTTTGGTTGGAGAAGAAAAAACCTTGCACGTTCGCAAGAGGATTGTCCTCTGACATTTATGTATCATTTCATCATGACATATAGAATACGGATTCATTTTTATTGTATAATTTGCTAGCTGGGCAACGCCTGATGTTTATCCGTTGTCAGGAAACACTGGTTTAAGACAATTAGGGGCAAATGGCGCTTGGCCCTGTTATAATCTGGTTATTGAGTTCTTTGAATGACAAATCTCATTGTGTCATTGTGTCATTCAAATCTGCGTTGTGATTTTATTAGAGAAACATTAAATGAAATGAAATCAAGGCAGACTATTATAAAATAATAGGACATTTGTAAATAATAATATAATTTGCCTTTATTAACTAACAATTATTTTCAAATAATAACAGGAATGTAGGGGTTTTACTTAAGACTAAAACAGTCAAACTAAGAGCCTGTAGGCCTACCACTCCCACACCATTGGGACTACACGTAAATGGCTTGACTGAATTTAACAACCCCTTCGATTGGGGCGGTCCATCCCCTGGGGTGGTTCAATACAAATATTTTAGCCTTTGTTAGCGGGAGATATATAGCTTACAATGATGAACTGTCACGTTCCGAGGGATATTCTGTCACACCTGACAGAATATAAGAATACCAAACGAAAGCTGATACTAAGTGGTGCGAGTTGAAAAACTCTCCCACAGTCAGATACGCATCAGTGTCATCAGGTAGGATCTGTACAAATATCCAGCATTAGCTCGAAGATCGAAATCACTTTTCAGGTGTTACCGTCAAAATGACCATGTTTCATTGAGATCAATGAGAGCACTGCTCGTTTCCAGCACCAATCAGTCTCTTTTAAGACGAGACATACAGTTAGCTTGCTATCACCTGAGATCAAAGTGCGCTCACCGGTGCTGGTTTTGGACAGCTGGAAAACGGGCTGAGAATTTTTTTAACGAGACAAGGCATCACCTTGCAACCTTGTATGTCCAAGGGGGGTTGAAGGTTTCGGATATTCAAGAGAGTTCATAAGTAGTCTGGCAGTTAGATTAGATAAACGCTGAGTGTTTTTGCGCGAAGCTCGTTGCGGTTACAAATGGACTGTGACGGACTGGGCACGGACCTTTACCTCCGGATTGGCTGAAATGTTCTGTGGCTATCCAGTGTCTTTTGGAAGGTTGATATTCTCAAAATGATGATGGATAAATCATTTATAGAATGAATAGAGTTGGACTTAGTATTGTTTAAGTTAGCATATTTCTTACATAACAGTTCTACACAGACCGTGCGTAACGGGGCATTGATAATGTTTTGCCTCCCAAAACTGCTTTCCAAATACTGTGCTTAACTTATTACTGTTGCGAATGCACCTCTCTTACCTTCATCTGCAAATGAGATTGAATATGCTGTTTATGAAGTCATGTGGTGAGTAAGCTACACAATGTGTAACTACTGCAGTTACTAAAAGCTTTCGAATTTGACAGCTATTTGTAGCTATTATATAGTCTCAGTAAGCCATGCATGCTAAAATTAGTTGCTTTCCGTCCCTCGTGCTGAAGTTACTTTACTACATTGGTAAGTAGGATAAACGAGCCCGCCCATGGAAATCAAAAGCCCGTCCAACACCTGATACTACTTTTGGATTGGAGAACTTATTGAAAGAGGAAATCATTCAAAATGTCATGCCACTTTTACGGTTCACAGCTATGAAAGCACGAGTACTAATTTAATAAGTTTTGTGAAAGGGTAAGATTAAAGGGGAAAAGTTTACAAACAATATACTATTTATAATTGTATTGAGAATATGTCTTGAACAAATACTTTATATTTCCCTTTATATTTTGGACAGTCATTTTAATTGTTTTTTTTAAACCTCATACCAGGAACAAAAACTAACTAAAATGTATATTATAAATAAATATAATTATCCACGTTCATTTCTTTTGATCACTTTACACCTTATTTTGGTTTCCACCCCAGTGAACAGAATTGCTTGAAACTTGATTGATGATGCACATTTGAGTAGCGTGACTTTAGGTTGAGTGGGACATCAGGTTAAGTGGGACATTTAAGCTCATGGGCAGTGTGCTCTGCCTATTTTGTCAGCCAATCAAAACAAATCATTCTGTTGTGTTTCTGAATATGTGGCTGCCATTCTGTCAATTATCAGGGAACAATAAAACCTATGGTCTTAAAATAAGTTCATAGTGGTTATGTTTTAAAACACAATGAAAATGTATGTTGAGTGTTATCATATTTCATACAAATCAGATTTTCAACACTGTCCCCCACTTAACCTAAAAGAACAATAGGAGGAATGAGGAGGAATGAGAGAAAGTCATGTGTTCTGATGAGACAAAAATAGAGCTTTTTTGTCTAAAGATGAGTACAACCCCAAGAACACCATCCCAACCATGAAGCACGGAGGTGGAAACATCATTCTTTGGGGATGCTTTTCTGCAAAGGGGACAGGACGACTGCACCGTGTTGAGGGGAGGATGGATGGGGCCATGTATTGTGAGATCTTGGCCAACAACCTCCTTCCATCAGTAAGAGCATTGAAGATGGGTCGTGGCTGGGTCTCCCAGCATGACAACGACCTGAAATACACAGCTAGGGCAACTAAGGAGTGGCTCTGTAAGAAGCATCTCAAGGTCCTGGAGTGGCCTAGCCAGTCTCCAGACCTGAACCCAATAGAAAATCTTTGGAGGGAGCTGAAAGTCCGTATTGCCCAGCGAGAGCCGCGAAACCTGAAGGATCTGGAGAACGTCTGTATGGAGGAGTGGGCCAAAATCCCTGCTGCAGTGTGTGCAAACCTGGTCAAGAACTACAGGAAACGTATGATCTCTGTAATTGCAAATGAAGGTTTCTGTACCAAATATTAAGTTCTGCTTTTCTGATGATCAAATACTTATGCCATGCAATAAAATGCAAATTAATTACTTAAAAATCATACGATGTGATTTTCTGGATTTTATTTTTTTGATTCCCATCACACAGTTGAAGAGTACCTATGATAAAAATGACTTCTACATGCTTTGTAAGTGGGAAAACCTGCAATATCGGCAGTGTATCAAATACTTCTCCCCACTGTAATTGTAGTGGTAAGGAGCTCATAACATCTAAAATGACTGAAAAGATGGTGCCCACACAGCAAGGAAAGGGGCCGAAAAGGAGGAAGTAGGAAGGAGAGGGAAATGACAAAACAAACAAAGAAAAGAAAGAATAGAAGCCTACTGGCAGGAAAGGAAGGATACTTAATCCATGGAGTGAGGACAGAATGAGAAGAGCTATAGAGGAGTATCAGGAGCAAGTGGAAATTGGGCAGATTCCTAAACTTAGATTTTTGGTGAGGGCATGGAATATCCCAAATTCCACACTATAAAGATGTGCTAAGGGACTGGTTAAAGGCTCTCACCATGCTTCAGGTAGAGATACCTGGGTCTCACCAGAAGCTGAGAGGCTAACCATATCTGAATGCTTGCCCAGAGAGGCTTCCCTATTATTCTGTAAAAATGTGCAACTCTAAATTGAACATATTTGCAGTTTGTTTGAAATCCAATTTACTGTTGAATGGTATATACAAATCTTTTAAAATCTTTTTAGGATTTCAGCAAGCCTAGTAATGGGTATTTAATCAGAAAATACTGTCCCACTTTATCCTACCAATGTGTCCCACTCACCCTGAAAGATACGTTTTATAAGAGAGTGCGTCAGATGGTGTTTAAATGGATGTAGCATTCATTGAAAAATAACTTCATTTCCCCATAAACATTAAGCTAAGACCATATTTAAATTAAATGAATTTGAGTAGGTGATTGACCCATTTTGATTGTCTTTGTTGCGATTTACCAAAAGGTGTCCCACTTTACCACAAGTGACCCTAAGGAAAGGAGATGGCATTTCACAACATGGAATGAGGTGAGGAAATGAAATGAAGTGTACTTTCATACAGAACCAACTACACCGCAGCCACATGCTGTTTTTTCAGTAACACTATACACTGGACAGCTCTAAGGTGTTGTCACAGCCCTACGGCACGACGCAAATCTCCATGAGGTAGCTAGATTCGGCGCCAGCCGACAATGGAATGGCGCCATGTTATTTGCTCAGCTCAGTTGTCCTGTTTCGCCACATGACGATGGACAGCTCCACAGAGTTCCTTCACGGTAGGGAGCGCCACCTTGTTCTGATTCTAGACAGGTGGAACCTTTGGTGGAAT
Source organism: Esox lucius (assembly GCF_011004845.1). Lineage (NCBI taxonomy): Eukaryota > Metazoa > Chordata > Actinopteri > Esociformes > Esocidae > Esox > Esox lucius. Next base: position 5,040,782 of record NC_047574.1, on the reverse strand, counting down.
CGTATTAACAACTGTTGGTTGTGTGACCCCTGCTCTGTCAAAGGGCCATGCAGTGCTTTCTGGGAAATTCTGGGACAACAGGTTAAGTACTTAAAGGAGTGAATGGGAGCCAGTTGGGTGCTGGCTCAAAAACTTGCCATGTCTTAGCATTTTGAAATCGCCACATCGCAGACTTATTGAGAACGTGCGCCGATTTTCAACTTATTCCCTGTTTTTCTGCAAGGTATTTCGTTACGGTTGGCTTGGCAACCATAATGCAGCTTGACAACAAAAATGCGATTGGTCCTCAGTCTGTTGGGCGGCACCGTAATACTTTCCTCCAGTCGCTATCCGCTGAGATTCTGATCTCCTTTCTGTAATATCTGTGTTCTGTAGATATATCTGTACACTTCCATTTCCTATTGATGTGCTCTCATTTCCTAACGCGGAACTTTCTTCACAGAAACTCTAGCTGCGTGTGATTATGTCAGTTTGAAATGCCTCTTGTGTTTCTTGGCAGCTATTCAGAGGTAGTGAGTTGAGATATTCAGATACAGGCTTTTCTAGCCCCCCACCCCCCCCCCCGCGACCTGGATGATCTTCTGTGGCACTTCTGAAAGAGAGAGGGAGAGATGTGTTGGCTTGGGAGTCAAGTAGAAAACAAGTTCAAACAATGAGGAGGCAGACTTCACATTTGGAACCTCTATGTTAAAGACGTGCCTTTGAAGATGTTACCTTTTATTAGTAATAGGAATTCATCCTGGTGTTAGAATAAATCCCTGTCATGTATAATTCAATGAGCCCGAATCGGAGAGACAAAAAGTCTTCAAAGGCGTCGTCCCCCAAAACAGTAGTCGTTGTCACATTGTTTATTCATCCAGTCTAGCATCAGCTGTTCAATATGTCACGGAGGGTTGTGCTGTTTTAATTTGTCAACGGTTTAGTGCCTTTAATGGTTACTGGAGTCCCTTCCCCTCCCCAACCTCTAATGGGGGACAGTCTTTTTTTGTTGTTTTCTTCTCCAGCTCTGCAGTCTTTCTGCCTGGTGCTCTGCTCTGTTTTCAGTGGAATTATTCCTTTGGTAGATTTCCCCGGTGGCCTTATTGGGGAGAAGGTTTCCTTCCTCACTCGCGTGCCTACCACTGCCTTAGATCTTCCCTCTCAGAGCGATTAGATAAAGTGCTAGTCGTTTTAGAGGCGCACTGATCGGTTGACTCGCAGGAAACACTTGCATGATTGTTTTAAAGGTGTCCTCGGGCCTTATCTCTTTAACCGAGAGCCAGCCAGGGTCTGTCTCCGTGGCTCCACCGCTGCCCGGGAAGCAAGCAGCCAGGAAGATAATGAATGTGATGACTCCTACGTTTGAGTGGGAGGAGCGTGGCATTGAGAGAGCCAGCGTGGCGTCGTATCGTGGTGCCGTTCCTCTCTCTCACACACACATTTCCCGGGGCCAGCAAATCTTGTGCCTCTGCGTTGCGTTGCGACGCGCGGGGGTATCAGATGAGGCCTAAAGCCGCTGTGCGCTTTCACCAAAATGTTTTTCCATTGAACGTAATTTAATGCGAGCGAGAGGAGCACTTACCGTGGCGCCGCAGGCGACATTTGGCCTGTGGCCGTGAATGTTTTAGGAGACCTAATGGTGGATTTTAAATGAGGCACGTCACGGGGTTCTCCTGGGTTCGAAAGCCAGGTTAGCCTTATCTGTTTTTCAAATAAAAAAAGATTTAGCGTTTGATGTGAATGTTTGTTTAACGTGTGACATGTAAATGCAACTGACTGGAATTACAAGGTAGTTGAGAGAGAGAGAGAGAGAGAGAGAGAGGGAGAGAGAGAAAGAATATGGAGGGGGGGGTGAGAGAGAGAGAGAGAGACAGAAAGACGAAAGAAAATGAAGGAGAAATATGCTTCTGTTGGATGTGACAACCTTTCTTTGTGGCACAGATTCCATATGTGTTGGGTTGATAATCTTTCTTCCCCCATGGGTCCAGTTGAATGCTTCAGTGGGCTGTTAGCTGCTATCTGATACACCATGGATGCGTCTCTAATACCAACCAGGTTTCCTATTTTGTACCCTACATTTGACCGGTTCCTGCTGGGGATAGCCTGCCGTTTGGGAGGGCCCTGCAGCGTGACTCCATGGGAGATTAAAACCCCAGGGTAAGCAGACGTCTAAATTAAACAGGACAGTGCAGGACTCGTTCAGTAAGACGGAGCTTAACAGCTGTGGCCGTGTCCAAAACCACACCCTATTGCCTGAAATCCCACAGAGGGCTCTTGGCGGTAATGCACTTCGAGTTATAGGGCACTGATTGGGACGCAGGCCGGGGCTGTTTCATAATACCTTGTTGACTATATGCTCTAATGCCTTTTAATATCCTGGCAGAACCCCGATGATTTATCCAAGGCGTCGTCCCAAACCGTGCCCGACACCACGCACTGTTTTGAGCTGAAGTCCTACTGGATGTGCCCTGGTCTAAAGTAGTGCGCTTCCTATGAAAGAGAATGGTGTTTGAGACGTAGTCCGTAGCTGAAATATCACATTTTAATATCATATTCCTGTCTGTTGGCTCTTTTTCGTAATATCCAGCCAAGTAACCACGGACTATTCCCATGACTGACTATATGAATATACCAAGTCAGCGCACAAAATAAAATGTCCTATTGCTGTGTTGGTAGCACAACCTGAAACAACACTGGATCCTCCTGCCCCAGGCCAAACTTGGCAAATATGAGCTAATAAGGCTGGTTTGAAATGGTGAAATAATGGTCTCTTGGGTGCTTCTATTTCCTTCACAGCCATACACTAGGACGTGCAAGTGCCTGTTATGTTGTAGTGGGCTTGCAGCAATCCAGAATGTTTTGTTCAGGTTGAGGATAGGCTGAGGATATGGTTGAGGACAGGGTTAAGGACAGAGTTGAGGATTGGATGGAGGACAGAGCTGAGGACAGAGCTGAGGATTGGATGGAGGACAGAGCTGAGGACAGGGTTGAGGATTGGATGGGGGACAGAGCTGAGGACAGGGTTGAGGATTGGATGGGGGACAGAGTTGAGGACAGGGTTGGGGACAGTTGAGGACAGGGTTGAGGATTGGATGGAGGACAGAGTTGAGGACAGGGTTGAGGATTGGATGGAGGACAGAGTTGAGGACAGGGTTGAGGTCTGGATGGAGGACAGAGTTGAGGACAGGGTTGAGGACAGTTGAGGACAGGGTTGAGGATTGGATGGAGGACAGAGTTGAGGACAGAGCTGAGGACAGTGTTGAGGATTGGATTGAGGACAGAGTTGAGGACAGGGTTGAGGATTGGATGGAGGACAGAGTTGAGGACAGGGTTGAGGATTGGATGGAGGAAAAGTTGAGGACGAGGTTGAGGACTGGGTTAAGCACTGGTTGGTTTTAACCTTAAGCTAATAACCAAGCCTTAAGCTGTAAAAATGAAAAGAAAAACACTTTTGGAGCTAAAAATGCAACAAATCACACATAACATTATTGAGTGGATGTACTTTCTTGTGTTTAAAAAAATCCAATAAGGATATGAGAATTGTCGTGCCATATTGTAGCCGTCGCCCAGCTGCATCCACAGTGCCCCAGCGAGCCAAAGGAAAGGCTTTACTAGGCAGAGGCCCTCATGTTTCCCCTGGAAGACATTACTGGGGGTTGGGGAACGTTCCGGTTCCACTTCTGTGGTGTCTCACTGAACGCTAACGTCATTTAAATCATGTTGCAATTAAAACGGCAACACAGGCCATTATCTACAGACAGCAGACAGACCCCCGCGCCACACCTGAAACACCCAGAGACGTTGGATCTCAGCTGCTGTAACGTATCAAGATGGGGTTTCCTTTGGAACTTGTGCTGTTCCACCCAAAGGTCAAACACTCAGCGTTATGTGACTCAATATCTCTCCATTTGATGGTGGGAATAGAGAGAGAGAGAGAGAGAGAGAGAGAGTGAGAGTGATGAGGTAGATAATGGGCCAATTAGTAATTATCTGTGCTCTCTGTCTCTGTTCCTATCCATCTATTTCTCTCTCCCTCTCTGTCTCTGTCTAGGTTGTCCAGTGGCCATAAAGAGAGTGGGCAGCAACAAGAGAATTGCTCTGGCAGCAGCTGCTATGATGGCCATGGAGTCAGATCCTGCCGGACTCCAGGGGCCTTCACCCTCCTCGTCTTCCTCTTCTTCCGCTCCTTTCATCCATCCCCTCCACCTCTTCCAGTTGTCACCTATCAAGATTCCGTTCCACCTGACTCCACCAGGCCCAGGTGCGTAATAACTCACTCTGTAATTCCCCTTTAGAACCAGACCCATTCTTCTCATTTGGTGTGGTACTTGGAGCACCAGGCCTGTGTAAAAGGTAATGCACAGACTGGGGCTTTATTTGGGTTCAGCACTGGTTGTGTGTCAGGTCTGTTGTCAGTGTTGTGTCCCCGCTGGTTGTGTGTCAGGTCTGTTGTCAGTGTTGTGTCCCCGCTGGTTGTGTGTCAGGTCTGTTGTCAGTGTTGTGTCCCCGCTGGTTGTGTGTCAGGTCTGTTGTCAGTGTTGTGTCCCTGCTGGTTGTGTGTCAGGTCTGTTGTCAGGGTTGTGTCCCCGCTGGTTGTGTGTCAGGTCTGTTGTCAGTGTTGTGTCCCCGCTGGTTGTGTGTCAGGTCTGTTGTCAGTGTTGTGTCCCCGCTGGTTGTGTGTCAGGTCTGTTGTCAGTTATGTTTTAGGGTCTGTGTTTGCAGTCAGTTATGATTTAGGGTCTGTATCTGCAGTCAGTTATGTTTTGGGGTCTGTGTCTGCAGTCAGTTATGTTTTAGGGTCTGTATCTGCAGTCAGTTATGTTTTAGGGTCTGTATCTGCAGTCAGTTATGTTTTAGGGTCTGTGTCTGCAGTCAGTTATGTCAGTGTTGGTCAGTTATGTTTTAGGGTCTGTGTCTGTGTCTGCAGTCAGTTATGTTTTAGGGTCTGTGTTTGCAGTCAGTTAGGTTTTAGGGTCTGTGTCTGCAGTCAGTTATGTATTAGGGTCTGTATCTGCAGTCAGTTATGTTTTAGGGTCTGTGTCTGCAGTCAGTTATATTTTGGGCTATCTATCTGCTGTCAGTTCTGTTTCAGTCTGTGGACACTGGACAAATTGCAGTGTTTGTTTGGCACGTTGCCGTCAGGATCTCCACTGAGATTGTCATGTCCTAATTGTAATTCCAAATATTTGGCATTATGCTAATATTGAAAAATAAACAGCTGACGTTTTTTTAGACTTTACAAAATGTCTGTCCACAAAACTAAAACTACAAGCATTTCTTTTAAAGGGGCACTGTGGTTCATTGTGCTCTACCACTGTCCTCCCTCTCTTCACCTGACCCTGGTAGGTCCTCGTTAATAATGAGGAAAGAGAATTTCACGTTGGCGAAGTGGGCATGTTTAAATCAAGGGTCAACATGTAATCATTGAAATCAGGAAACACATTGAGTCTGGTACTGTAGGTCATTACTTGGAGAGACCTACAGCTCACTATGTCTCTGTTCTCGCCGTCTCTCGCTCTCTCTCTCTTTTCCCTCTCCACTCTCCTCTCTCCTCTCTCTATCCCCCCCCTCCTGCCCCCCCCCCTCCTGTCCTTTTCCCCCACTCCCCTCCTGTCCTCTTTCCCCACTCCCCTCCTGTCCTCTTCCCCACCCCCCCCCCCTCCTGTCCTTTTCCCCCACTCCCCTCCTGTCCTCTTTCCCCACTCCCCTCCTGTCCTCTTCCCCACCCCCCCCCCCCTCCTGTCCTTTTCCCCCACTCCCCTCCTGTCCTCTTCCCCACCCCCCCCTCCTGGTCCCCCTCCCTGCCCCCCCCCCCCTGGCTGATAGTGCTAATTCCCTCCAGGGTGTAACTTCTGGGATGTGGATTGCCTGCTCTCTTCATGTTAACATGAAAGAGGTGTGGTATCTGGCGGCAAGCTGGGAAGCAAGGGAGGATGGAGAGAAGAGTAACACACACACACACACACAGCATGCAGACACGCACACCTTCTGCACACACATACACATTCACACCATGCCGACACACACACCTAATGCACACACACACACACACACCGCCTTGCCTGCGAGGATCGAGTACCACAGTCTTCTGTAGGCCTGCATACCAAACCGCTCCCTATTCCGTATATGGTGCACTCATTGTGATCTAATGGTCCCTGGTCAAGGGCTGCACTCGGATGTAGGGACTAGGGAGCCATTTGGGACACGGAACAAGGTGGTTCTGCTTTCACCACGATGGGAACTTTGGGTCAGTTTGTGAAATAATTGCTAATCTTGCTCCCTGAAACCCATGTACTTATCTGAGATTGGATGATTTCTTTGGTACATGGTGTTTCCGTGCTCCTCGGGGCCCACTGCTGTGTGTGTTTAACGCTGTCTTCTATTCTGATTGTAGACGGAGATCTAATGTAAGTCTGCTTTTTCTTGGGTCCTCATTGCATTCGTTACATCAAACAAGACAAAGGGGTTCCCTCCTTTTATCCGGAGCCTTCATTCAAAGCGAGTGGCCTAAATTGGGAACGAGTTTGCCATTTAGAACACTTGGAATGATGAAATATCGATTGCATTGCAATCCCTTCTCACTGTGGCCTCATACAGCACTGTGCAGAAGTCTTAGGTACCTGAAAGTCCAACTAAAGTCGTTTATTTGGGTTATTTGTAAAAACAAATATTATAATAATAGTATATATTATATTCATGTATTTATCTATTACACACAATTATTTATGTATTGTATATTTTTTTTTATTAAAACACAAATGAATGGCTTAGATGAACTGTGAGGAGCCTAAGACTTTTGCACAGTACTGTATATTCACAGCCTAGCTGACTAGTGAAAATAATGTAACGCTGATTTTCAGTTCAATCGCTTATATTGATAATGACAGCCTCGTAGAATAAACAGTGTACACTGGATGTTAATGGACAGATCTTGGATGATGTTTTTTTCTGTTAAGTCTTCGAACTGCTGGTTGGTTTTTATTGTCATTATTTCACAGATTGATTCTGAGTGGTAAATGCTTCTTCAGGTCAGGATTGATTATGAGTAAATGATCATAGCTTTCGGGATAGTTTTTTCCCCTTTAGAAAGTTAGTGTTCTAAAGCAGTTAACTGAATTAAATAATATCACTTGTGGGGTTTATTGTGTTTCCAGCCAAACACTTCTTTTCAGTTTTGCACACACTGCCTCATGCAGTTTTCTGTCGATTAAATCCTTTATGATGCTGACAGCACCTTGCTATAGTTGCATGTATTAGGGTGTCTTCCCCACCTGTTTCTCCTCTCTGTCCATCTGTCTCTCCTCCCAGACTAACGTTCTCTCCTGCTTGACCACCTGTCTCTCCTCCTTGACCACCTGTCTCTCCTGCTTGACCACCTGTCTCTCCTTTCTGACCACCTGTCTCTCCTCACGGACTAACTTTCTCTCCTCCCTGACCACCTGTCTCTCCTCCCTGACCCCCTGTCTCTCCTCCCTTATCACCTGTCTCTCCTCCCTGACCACCTGTCTCTCCTCCCTGACCACCTGTCTCTCCTCCCTGACCCCCTGTCTCTCCTCCCTTACCACCTGTCTCTCCTCTCTGACCACCTGTCTCTCCTCCCTGACCCCGTCTCTCCTCCCTTACCACCTGTCTCTCCTCTCTGACCACCTGTCTCTCCTTTCTGACCACCTGTCTCTCCTCACGGACTAACTTTCTCTCCTTCCTGACCACCTGTCTCTCCTCCTTGACCACCTGTCTCTCCTGCTTGACCACCTGTCTCTCCTCCCAGACTAACGTTCTCTCCTCCCTGACCACCTGTCTCTCCTCCTTGACCACCTGTCTCTCCTGCTTGACCACCTGTCTCTCCTCTCTGACCACCTGTCTCTCCTCCCAGACTAGCTTTCTCTCCTCCATGGCCACCTATCTCTCTTCCATGACCACCTGTCTCTCCTCCATGACCACCTTTCTCTCCTCCTTGACCACCTGTCTCTCCTCACACAGCCATGACCTTTCTTGCCACTGACAGTATGTTGGATAAGGCAGAAACACGGATGACAACTGTTAATAAGAGCTCCTTAATGGTGGTGTCTGACCATCACTCGGGTGAATAAGACGTATTAACCATGTTTGATTCACCAGCCTTTAATAAAATGTTTCAAAGATGTTTTTATTATATGAATTTATTATATCATTAAAATCAGTCATCATTATGACATCCTCGCTCAGGAGCAGTTCTCCAGCCACTGGTAGCCGGACAAGCATTTAATGCATGTAATGATATCTGCCTGTTACCCCGTTAGCTAGGCTACTAGCTACTAGACCTGTCTGAAGAACACTGTTTTATTCTGCAAATTGCAGTCCTAGGTTCAATATTGCACAGCAGCTAATGTATCGGAGCTACCCAAATCCGTGTCCTCCTGCTCTCATGTGATCTGTGTGCTTTATATATAATTATATTTGGTCATTGTTGTTGATTGTCTTTTTTTCTGCATGTAAAGTGTTTGTATGTAATGAAGTTCTCACATTTCTTGCGTCTCGACCTAGTTTCTTTTTTTTGTGTGTTCAACAAAAAAAAAAGACCTACAAATACAATGAATATAATTTACTGAATCAACGCTAACCGATATTATTTTTAATTTTTGGATACAAAATATATATATAACATAACTAACACGGATCCTGTTATTGTAAAAATAAAAAAAATATTTTTTGTATGGAAAGTACTGAAAAATTAACTAAATAAATGCAATAATTAAATACTTAATCGATGGTATTTGCAAATAATAGTATTAATATGGATTGGGTCATCCCTAACATTAGGTTACCTGTGAAAAATGGGTTCGAACAACAGCCCATACATGTAGGTGGGAGAAGTGTGTGGTTGGGAAAAGAGGTGTGGCGTCTGGAGGACAAGACCAATGCTGATGAATAGAGTGAGCTTCCATCTCCTCCATCTGGTCCAACTGGCCTAATCGTTTTCATGCATCCATAATGGCACACTATTCCCTTTGTAGTGCATTGCCATTGACCAGGACCCGTAGTGAACAAGATAGGGGACGTAGTGCAGTTCAAAGCTTCCGCCACTGGGAGCCAAACATTGCTGACCTTTTGAAAAGGAAGTACGTTCACCAGGGCTGCTGTTTGTTTCCTGTCTTGAACTGAAACTGGTTCCGTCAAACTCCCATGGACCCCTGTGGAGCGGGAGGAGACGAGTATGAGACGAGCGGACAGGAAGGGAGAAGGAGAGGAGGGAAAGGGGCTGGCGGTAGAGATCGAGAGGAGGATGGAAGAAGACCAAAGTGAGAGCGGAGGAGAGCAGGAGGACAGGGAAATAGGAGGAGAAGAGAGGAAAGTGGAGGAGAGCAGGAGGACAGGGACATAGGAGGAGAGGAAAGTGGAGGAGAGCAGGAAGACAGGGAAATAGGAGGAGAGGAGAGGAAAGTGGAGGAGAGCAGGAGGACAAAGGAGCAGGAGGGAAACAAGAGGGAGAGGAGGGTGGGGGTGGAGTGGTGAGGGAGGGAGGGAGGGCCTTGCCAAGAATACTGGTGATGATTAAAGAAAAGGGCTCCTGTGGGAGATGAGAGGTAGATAGGAAATACAGGGGAGATAAATGAATCCCTAATCGGATGGCGAGCAGACTGAGAGGAGGAGGCGAGGGAGTAAAAGGGGGGACTGTTCACCTTTGCCTTCCTCAAACGTGTTATAGATAAGCTGCCCATTATGAGAAGAAAGTGGGCTGATATTATTAGAATATTAGCTTCACAGCTGATGTCCGTGACTGTGAAGTTAACTTCCAAAACTTTCATTGTTCCTTTTCTTCCTGAAACGACGGCTGTTTGAGGTTGGACTTGAGGGGATTCGAGGAGAGGATTAGAATAAATGTGTGCCAAACAATGGAAAGGGCAACATTGTCGGTCAAATTGAATTTGCAAAGACAGGGATGGCATCACGGAAGGAACTCCTCAGTCTGGATCACACAGACACCGTGACGGTCAGCCCATTCAACCCCCGGCCCACAAACCCGGACCGGGACTCCTCCCAAACCCGAACAGACCCCTATTGATCTTGATTAAAACCAGTTTGTTTTGACTGATGTTGATGTAGTGGCTCTGTAAAGCCAGGGGCTGTTTTGCTGTGGGGGTGATATTGGTTATTGACCACTGGTGGAACGGGATGTACAGTACTTCATCCAGCGCGAGATGTTCCCGCCGCCGTGACAAGAAATTTAAGTGGACCCAGATGCGCACAGCCGCACACACACACTGACTCGCAGATACAAAGACACACACTGACTCGCAGATACAACAGCCAAAGTCCAGGACTTAGTGTCGTAGGCTTGATGGGTTTTTCTTTGAATACAGTAAGTACTTAGTGAAAGCATGCAAAGACACTGATGTATTATCAGGCTGACTGTCTTAGAGATGCAGTCAGCTGGTGTTTGTTTCGGCACTCGTTGCTAGGCAGTGACTCAGGCCTTTTGATACAGCGAAATGGCCTCATTACTCCGCCAGCAGGCCTCCTGTGAGGTTGCTAATGAACCCTGAACTTAAAAGGATCTGGTTGAAATATACTCCACTATTGATTAAGCGGCCTGACGAAGAGCACCTGATATACATCGATAAACATAGTTGGATTTGGAGGGACCTAGGGGATTCTCTCCTCTCAGACACATATACTGTCCTCACAGGCAATGATAGGCTATTCCCAATGTCTGTCTGTCAAATTAAAATCGAGCTTCACTCTCAGAGAGCGTACACACTGGTGACTTTTTCATGTCCGCCGCCCCCACTCATGTCCTAAAGGTCAGTTGTCCATTAAACTCGTTTTCACCTGGAGGCAAGGCGCCCGGATTCCAAGCTTTCAAAGTAACCAGGCATGCCGAAGCCTGGTCACAAGCACTGATGAACCCCAGTGATTGCACGGCCTTACATGTTGGCTGGCCGTGAAGAATCACGCGAAAATATGCGGTGCACATTGCATAACTCAACAGAAGCGCATTACTTTCTGTCGTTTAATTCTTTCTTCACATTAGCCCTTACGGTAGTCGAACCCACAACCCTGGCGTTGTAAGCAACATCCTCCACCAACGGTACAACACCTGGTCTCTTCGGACTGCTGTGGAATAAATTACCCTGTGAAGGTGTAACTTGGATTGGTTTTTCAGTTACACAGTTAGTGTCAGTGGGCTGTATTAATTGCCTCCAGCCTCGTGTTTCTCTTCTGTCAGCAGAGCTACTGTAGGCTACTACACCTTCTGTGCAAACATGATATCAGACATCCAATGGGCGCGATTCAGAGCCAAGATAAACATTCGTTCTTTCGGTGCAGTCTCTTTCATTGATGTTGTTCGGAGACCATTTTGTGCAGGTCGTGTCAGAATCTCCCTCAGCGAGTTGTATTTAGGGACTCTTTGTAACCCCTACAGACAGTCTTTTGAGATTATTCCAGATGGTATCAGGAATGAGTCACCTCTGGGAGTTGCTTCAGGTGATTAAACCCCTTCTGCCCTCAAATGCCATGCCTTCGTTCCAAATAGTACATTACTCTCTAAATCCTGCTTAGGGGACTGGGGCTGGGGTTTTCAACCTTCTCCTCAGGGACTGCCAGCCTTTCCATGGATTTGAACTATTCCAGCACACCTGATCTGAAATGTCAACTATTCATAAAGCGGTTGTTATAGATAAATCCGCTAGTTCAGGGCTACAACAACATTGTGAAACATCTGACAGTTGCAGAGGAGGGGTTTGAGAACCACTATACAGTCTTATAAAAAAGGTTATTTGGCTGTCCCCATAAAATAACCCTTTGAAGATCCTTTTTGGTTTAATTTAGATCTTTATTTGGTTAAATACAGAAACCTTTCCAAACTCAGGTTTGAGAAATGAAAATTGGGTTTGGGCTGGATGAGCCAGAATGGACAGCAACCCTGTTACTGCCTCATTGTGACCGCCATATCAAATGTTAGCCCATATAGTGGTCCAAGATATGTGCATCATTTTTGACAAGAAGCTGTGTATCAGGGTAATTAGATTCATATCGTTACTCTGGGTGTTTTTATGGCTGCGGACACGACCAGACAGGGAGTTGGACCTTAAAACTAGAGTCCATCACAAACAGGTATTTAACCACATGTCCATTCCGCCAAATTGACAAAGAAAGCCTCAGTGCTAAGCCGCGGCTGCTCCCTGATAAGCTCCTTGCCAACTCTTCTCATCATTGTTTGTCCAACTTGGTCTCAGGTTTGCTTGGGATTTCTTGCCAACTCTTATGTCCATTGCTCCGGCAGGAATGACTCAGAACAAATTTTGGCGAGACAGCAGAAAGAGATCTGGACCAGGCTAGTTGCAGTCCAGGCCACTGTTTGGAACAGGAAGAGAAACAGGATGACTGTTGCTGTTTGGAATAGTGTTGTTTTCCGATCCAGACGAGAGGATCTTAATCCGCAACCTGTTTACTAAGCGGCGCACTTCTTCTCACAAGGCTGTGTAGTGCACAACAGGGTGCCGATTGGGACGCAGACAGTGTGTCGGGGAGTCAGGCATGCAGCTGGATGATAATGTTTATGGGTAAAATAAGCTGTGTTTCACTTCAGCGCTAGTCGTCTCTGAGGATATCAGCTCCCGGTCTCACAGGCTTATTCCACGGATCAGATTACTCTGGTGATTCACTGCATCAGCACAAACGCAGTCTTGATGAGACAGAGGGAATGCGCAACACATTTCAGAGCGCTGCAGGGAGACGCGTAGTGTCCTGCATGTTAACGCATCCCTTTAATTCAACTACGTCGTTTCATTTTTCATAATAAGAGTTTTTGAGAGAAAAACAAGTTGTGTCTGCGTTGCAGCCAACGGGCACGATGTACAGACAGCGCCTTGGGGTTCCGCAAAAGGGCAGTTCAAAAAGCCTCAGCACCATCAGGAACGGATGCTTGGGATTGGATTAGCCCCGTCACGCTCTCACAACCGCTTCGTGTGCCTTCGAGCTTACTCGTTTACTCTGTTTCAGATTGTGGCGTTGATTATTTTCCTTTCCGTTAAAAATGCAACATCTTCTTCAGATGTGAGCAGTGAATAAAAGTCACGTATGAAATAGATAAATCATGTAGGTAACTCGTTAGGCTAATGCTGTCATTCTAAATATTGCCTTGATAGAGTGGATGAGCATTTGCACTCATTTGTACACAGCTGCTATCGCTGTTTCGCTACCCTATTGTCCGTAGGCAGCCCTGTTGGCCCTGGGAGCTTGACCCTTTAGTAGAACCCAATAAACACTGAGCCCCAATATCAAACTGATGGCAGGTGGTCAAACTGCAAGGCTCCGTAGTTCTTAAAGACAGAAATAGACGAAGGAGTGGAGTTGAGAGAGTGAGGGATGAAGAAAGGACACATGTAGGAGAGAGGGAGTAATGATGTGAGGAATGGTGATGGATGGAAATACGGATGAAGGGACGAAAGGGACAGAGGCTTTGCCAGTGAGTCAAAGAAAGTGAGCTTAGGGTCATCTTCATTCTTCTGTTCTTTCTTTGTCTTCTTTACTCCTAGTTTACTTTCCTCCTAAAACTCTCAGCGTTAAAATACTGTGAATAATTCAAAGGTTAGTTGAAGGCCGAGCAATATGCTCTATATAATCTGGGATATGGTATCTGATTCCGAGGAGATCCCTCTGGATTTGGGAAAAGGGTACAGTTAGCATTCTGGAATTGTAGAAGAGAAGATGTCAGCGCGGACACTGATTCATATAGGATAGCTCCGGTAGATGACCTTGTGAAAGTATTCATGTAAGGATATAGCATTTTTGTGCACCTCACCTCAATCAGATAAATCATCTGTCACTCCACTCCCTCCATAAAAATTGTGATTTATTTAATAAAAAAAACTACAGCTTGGAAATTTGTTTAAAGATATATATATATATATATATATATATATACTTGCTGTTTGAAATATGATGCTGTACCTTCAAGACACAATGAGATAACTAAGAGGACATGGTTCTGTGATTCCTCCTCCTGATTTGCCCTCTATTGTGGCTCAAACGTCCGCAGCACTGTCACGTGTTTGCAGCGCTGAGGTTCCTGCGAAACACACAGTGCAACGTCTGGTACACACACACACACACACACACGTGCGCACTTCCGACTTTCCGACTCGTGGCGAATCTGTATAAGTTTTTGGGTCCAGGGGTCATTTTAACTTTTTTCTCAGGAAGTCCGACACTTCTTAACGAGCGCTACATTTCCCCTACAACATCTGCGGAGCGTGAAACGGACTGCGCTGTTTTCACTGTGGCATTGTAAATTAGAAAATCACTTTTAAAAAGAGTTGACTTGATCATTATAGTTGTCCATTATAGCTGGCACAGATGTGCACTATTAGATACAACAATGGAGGGCTTTCATTCCAATCTGCACCCTTTTCCCTAACTAGTCCACCACTTGTAACAGGGCCAATGGGGCTCCAGTCGAAACTAGTGAACTACGTAGGGAATAGTGTGTGGTTTGAGAAGCAGCCTTTGTCTAATTCTTAATCCTCACAGCTACTGTAGAAACCAGTGGGATGTGGGCGTTGGTTAGATACACTTGCATTTACCTCCTAACAGAGTGTTATTTTCTTTGGTCGGGTTGTCTTTAAATGTCTAACGTCATTTGACATTCTTATGCTGGTCTTTGGCGCAGAAATACTTAGTGTGAGTGAGTAAGTGGAGTAAGTGTAACTCTTCACTTATTTTACGTACTGACATTGTGTGGCATGAATACCAAATGGCAGCCTATTCCTTATATAGTGCACTAGTTTTTACCAGGGCCTCAATAGACTTTTGTCAGAAGCAGCGTACCAAGTTAGGAATGACACTTGGGACCATGACTGTGCTTCTCCGCCACAAGATGGAAAAATGCATTACCTCGAAATAATGTAATGCATTTCAAGGGAATTAGTTTTTAATGGAATCTTTAAGTAAAAACATTTGATTCTGAATGTGTGTCCTGTATGCTAAGAGGATGAAACATTGCAGTCTATGGTCAAATCCCTTTGGACAGTTTTTTTCCCCGTTTTCGAGCAATTGTGTTGGCTGTCAACAGTGTCTTTAGTAGACTTCAGCAGTACAGCACAATATGTACAGACTGTCTGAGATATCACATCGATACACTACATGTCTTACAATCAGTGGCGTTTTTATATGTAAACAATTGATGGGCCACAAACCATTTCAAAATATAGGATACATACTAGTGAAGTTACAAAACTTCCTCTTGCTACTGATGTGTTTATTTAACACATCAACAAACAGTGTGGCTCCACAAAACACTTTTAACGACAGAGCGGCTTGCTTCTACCAGGTGTTGTAGTACACATACTGGAGAGAGAGAGAGAGAGAGAGAGAGAGAGTGAGAGACCTTCTTGTGTAATTGCTCTCCTCTCTCACACACATGTAAAATTACCACTGTTACATTTACAAACCTAAATTAGGAACGCAACCAAGCTCAACCAATTGTCATACGCAAACAGCAATGAGCTCAACACCACTGAAGGCCACAACGAAGCGGAAAGACAACTTTTTAGGGATACAGATCCATTCTAAGACAACAACCTTAATAGATAAGTATGGACACACTGACACTCGTCACCATCTATATCAATTGATCCACGTAAAAATATGACCAATGCATGGACCAGCACCAAAAAGGCAGGATGATAAAATATGCTTTCACTCACCAAGGCTGAGGGCCCACTTGAAGAGAATGGTGGCACAGCGGTTTTTCCTCTGGGCAAACCTTTCGATGACTTTGGGAATGAAGTCATGTAGCTGCTGATTCAGCTGGCTTTCGATGGACAACATGGCCAATGTGTTGAGTCGCGGTTGTCCCATGATATTCTGAGTGAAGGTTTTTACCTTCTTCAAGGTGGAAAAGTTCCTCTCTGACTTGGATGTCGTCATAGGTGTTGTTATGATCATTTTCAGCAGAGTGACGGTCTCAGCAAAAGCCTCCTCTAGGTTGTTCTCATGGATGGATCTTAACAGAGACAGGGCCGTCTTACCAGTGTGAAGCTCAGTGTGGCGGTACAGAGTGGTCAGCTCAAACTTAAACCTTTTCTTGTTTCCTGGAGACCATAGTTTCACCGCACAGTCAAGCTCAGATGTAGGGAATGACAGGACAAATTGTGAAAAGAGCGAAATGTCAATCAGCTTGGCAGTGATCAGGTGGTCACTTTGTGAAAACCTCTGCTCCACCTGGGAGATGACTGTGTCACATGCCTCCTTCATCACCGGCGCTGTGTTGGTTACTCGTCGGCCTGGCTTGTCTGTTCCATCGTTAACGGTGGCAGCCCATTCATCAGTTTGCTTCCGCATATTCTGGACATTCTCCTTGAAACGGGTGAGCGCACTGCTAATCCTAGATGCATCGATGCTCAGTTTTTGCAGAGTGTTGTATAAAACATAAACCTCTGGCATAAGGAAGAAAAAAAATTCCAGCATCTGTGGAAAGGCTCATTCTTTCCACAGAGTTTCTTTGATAGGCCATATGCCTCACTTATGGTGAACTCATCCCATCCTGGTTGTGTGCCTATTTCCTCCATACACAGGAGCAGCGCAGCGCGGTTTTCCCAACTTTTAAATTTCCATCGTACACTCACCTAAAGGATTATTAGGAACACCTGTTCAATTTCTTATTAATGCAATTATCTAATCAACTAATCACATGGCAGTTGCTTCAATGCATTTAGGGGAGTGTTACTGGTCAAAACAATCTCCTGAACTCCAAACTGAATGTCAGAATGGGAAAGGTGAAGGTGATTTAAGCAATTTTGAGCGTGGCATGGTTTTTGGTGCCAGACGGGCCGATCTGAGTATTTCACAATCTGCTCAGTTACTGGGATTTTCACGTGCAACCATTTCTAGGGTTTACAAAGAATGGTGTGAAAAGGGAAAAACATCCAGTATGCGGCAGTCCTGTGGGTGAAAATGCCTTGTTGATGCTAGAGGTCAGAGGAGAATGGGCCCGACTGATTCAAGCTGATAGAAGAGCAACTTTGACTGAAATAACCACTCGTTACAACCGAGGTATGCAGCAAAGCCACAACACGCACAACCTTGAGGTGCATGGGCTACAACAGCAGAAGACCCCACCGGGTACCACTCATCTCCACTACAAATAGGAAAAAGAGGCTACAATTTGCACAAGCTCACCAAAATTGGACAGTTGAAGACTGGAAGAATGTTGCCTGGTCTGATGAGTCTCGATTTCTGTTGAGACATTCAGATGGTAGAGTCAGAATTTGGCGTAAACAGAATGAGAACATGGATCCATCATGCCTTGTTACCACTGTGCAGGCTGGTGGTGGTGGTGTAATGGTGTGGGGGATATTTTCTTGGCACACTTTAGGCCCCTTAGTGCCAATTGGGCATCGTTGAAATGCCACGGCCTACCTGAGCATTGTTTCTGACCTTGTCCATCCCTTTATGACCACCATGTACCCATCCTCTGATGGCTACTTCCAGCAGGATAATGCAACATGTCACAAAGCTCGAATCATTTCAAATTGGTTTCTTGAACATGCCAATGAGTTCACTGTACTGAAATTGCCCCCACAGTCACCAGATCTCAACCCAATAGAGCATCTTTGGGATGTGGTGGAACGGGAGCTTCGTGCCCTGGATGTGCATCCCACAAATCTCCACCAACTGCAAGATGCTATCCTATCAATATGGGCCAACATTTCTAAAGAATGCTTTCAGCACCTTGTTGAATCAATGCCACATAGAATTAAGGCAGTTCTGAAGGCAAAAGGGGGTCAAACACAGTATTAGTATGGTGTTCCTAATAATCCTTTAGGTGAGTGTATAGCAGGTGGCCATGGAATGCGTCTCTGTGTTGCCTCAGCAAGTGCTGCAACACGTTTTGTAGTGCCAGAGAAAAAGGTGGCAAAAGCAGTTAAATCTACAAAAAACACCTTCAGAATGCTCATCCTTGCTGAACAAAGTTGCTGCAAGGTCAGGTTCAGCTGGTGAGCATAGCAGTGAACAAACTGGGCATGTGGGCATGTCTCTTTCATTAGCATCTGTACCTCTCAGATGTTTCTACTCATTACAGCCGCACCATCATAAGTCTGAGCGATCAGCTTTTCTCCCAGCTTCAGTAGTTCCAGCACACCCTTGATGCTATTAGAGAGGCCGAGTCCAGTTTTTACTTTGACTTCCACAAACTCCAAAAACCTCTCTGTCACTGTATTGTCAGGCATCATGTATCGCAACACAACCGCCATTTGTGATTTACAGGAGACATCAGTTGTCTCATCTGCCTGTATGGCAACAAATGATGTCTTGTCCACGTGCTTGGCCAGCTCCTCCCTGTCCACTTCATACATACAGTCTAACAGTTTGTTTTGTACAGTGCTAGATGTCCCTTTGAAGATGGGCTGAGCGTCATAGTGCCTCTGAAGTCTCGAACTGCCCTCACACATCTGAATATTCCAGGATTTAGGGAGTCCACTGACTCGTCGTGCCCCCGCAGTGCGGTTTCACATTTTCCATACAGTTTATTACATGTTATGATCCGACTGAGAACGTACCTGTTTTCCTCCACCTGTTTGTTATGCTGCTCAATGGAGTGCCTGTATGCAATGTCAACTTGGGCTCCGACATTTACCCTGCCAAGTAAGCCCAATTTCACAGCATTGTCCAGATGACTCCCGCTGCTCTCATGTTTTGCAATCCTCTCAGAAAGATGTTTCAAATCTTTGTAACCCGTCCTCGACCAAGTACCATTTCCACCAAATAGCAGACATGGAAAACAGAAGAGTACCTTCTTTTGTATGCTAACCGTTAGCCACTTTCTTTTTCAAAAACCACTCCATGTTAAACCCGCGGTTACTTTTACCAGCAGTTTGAGTGATGACAATATCCTGAGGCTGATGGTCACCAAGTCGCTTTACTTCAAGTTTCTCCTCCAAATTAAGGGTTTCAGACCCGTGCCCGAGTATTAATTTTCTCAAGTTATTTGGTGTTTGTGAAGCTAACAAGCTAGCTAAGACAATCTACCCTCCTCACTCTTCATACCGACTAATGTTGGCGGCAGACAGACAGCCAATCAGGTCTGAAATACATACGAAATGATGCTGTAGTGGGGCTACCGGCTGACAGCCCCACTTGGCATCAAATTCATGTGATCTACATTGAACACACTAACATTTTGAGCATGCGTATTAATATTTTCACACGTACAATTTACATTGGATTGTGAGAGAGGGGATAGCCCCACATGCACGCTTAGTCTATGGCCTACTTTGAATATATCATCCATAAAAATAAACCCCTGGTGCTTTTTGGCTCATATTGTTTTATGTACACAACTTGCAAGCCTGCTTACTGTATAGCGGTTTTGTTGTGGCTTCTTATTCAGCCCGACAGGTGTTTTGGTTAACCCAGAGCTAAAGTCTTACGTAGTGAGTCAAATATTTTAAGTACTGTAGCTCTGGGTGCGTTTGGGTTAAAAAATATCTGACAAGAAATCAGTAGCACCACTCCGCTTTTTGAAAACTACCGGCAGGTATACAGGCCAAATGTCCCTTACCTTCCAATAATGGAAAAACCTGCGAAATTGTGATTTGTAATCAACACTGGAACCGACTGTTTTTATTCCCAATGCAGGTCGTTGTTTTTTCTACAGGTCCACAGCTCCATTTATTGTTTTATACTCTCACAATGCTGCCAGTTGGACGCGCAGAATCCCTTCTCACATTGTATATAGCAGAGGTCGTATACAGCAGAGATGAGGCCCTGTTTCTCCCGGTTTACAGTGAGAACACGAGAGACCACCCCCCTCCTAAATTATTTAGTATTATGTAAAACAATTCCAATGCAGTGACTCAATAGCAGTATAGCAACACACAGGTGTGTGCCTGTGTGTGTTTGTGCCTGTAATACATTGCCAGGAACACCGGGGTGTCCAGTGTTGTTGGTCATTATATAGCAACCCCACTTTTGTTGGATGTGAGTTTTGATTAATTTTTAATTGTCTGTAACCCCTCAGCTTCGTCATCTGTTTCCCCGGCGATGCTGAGAGGCTCCAGTGTGAAATGAATCCAGCGCGGTGAAGTTTCACTAGTAATCGATCCCCAGTCTCAGACTGCTGTAATGAAATAACAATGCCTGCGTTTCCCGAGGGAGGGACTAGACTAGATATAAATGGAATGTGCCCCAAATGGCAGCCTCTTCCGTGAAGTCCACTACTTTTCAGCCGGGAGCCTGTTTGAAAAAAGTGCACTGCAATGGAGTTAAGGTGGCACTTGTGACGCACGCCAGGGTCTTCCTCATCGTCTTCATTCTGGACACTTTCAAACATCTGTGTTATCTGCTGAGACCTCATTTTTCATACCGCAATGCTCTGATAGCGTCTCACGGCTGAATACAGATTCCAGAACAGAGGGTGTTATGGTTTGACACTAACCAGGCAATATGCACCGACCGGGTAAAACAAAGGAATTATGCTCCCGGTATAATCAATACCATTTCGGAATCTCAAATAAACCCATGAGGCTCTGGCCAGACGGGCTGTCAAGGTTACGAAAACATCCTCCACGTTGGTGCTGCGCCACAGCAAGCTGGTATATGCGTGTCGACTCGCCCCTCTCCCTGGTGCACCGCTGTTCGCTCCACTCAGAACGCCATAACTTTGTCGTTCTGGTTTTGACGGGCGCTCATCGATTGGTGGATCTGTTATCAGTTGCTGTGTCAGAGCCAATGACATGTTTTTAAAACGTCGCCTTAACTCAACGCGCGTTCTGTCTCTTGCCCGACCCCTTCGGTTTGTGGGACCAATCAGAGTGTTTAGATATTTTTTCCAGTGTTGATGAAGTACTGTAGGAATCTAACATTAGTGGGCGTGGTGGCACGTGGCCTCGGCAGCAGTGTGGGTTACGTGGCAATGCCATCAGTGCATCTTTCCAGGGTTTCGCCAGGATTATTGAGAGGTCTTTCTAGGGTTTCACCAGGAGTATTGAGAGGTTTTTCTAGGGTTTCACCAGGAGTATTGAGAGGTCTTTCTATGGTTTCACCAGAAGTATTGAGAGGTCTTTCTAGGGTTTCACCAGGAGTATTGAGAGGTCTTTCTAGGGTTTCAACAGGAGTATTGAGAGGTCTTTCTAGGGTTTCAACAGGAGTATTGAGAGGTCTTTCTAGGGTTTCACCAGGAGTATTGAGAGGTCTTTCTAGGGTTTCACCAGGAGTATTGAGAGGTCATTCCAGGGTTTCACCAGATGTAATGAGGTCTTTGCTCAGTGTCTCCAAAAAAGAAAATGAAAAGCTTAATGTAATCTCACCTTATTTTAAACTCTTCAAACTTTGATGACCTATTATGTGAAGATGCCCCGACATTCTGCTTCTGAGATGCTACGGGGACAGATTCACACAATAATTATGGTTCAAATGGCATACTATGCTCTGTAGGCCTTGGCCAAGCGTCTTGCACTAAACAGGGAGATGGGGTGCCATTTGGGACTCTGGGCTTTATTCTAGTTGGTTCCTTATCGCTCAGTATAGCCCTGAGACTGCGAAGGAGGTTTTCACACGTCAATTTAGGTTAGAGTGATTGTTTGGAGATAAACTGTTAGTGCCGGAGTGAGACTACCAGCGATGAATGGTAAAAGGGTTTGCTTTGTGGAGGTTGCAACACCCACTTTTTAGGATATCTCTTTGTTCATCCTGTGTTCAGATGACCTGCCAGGAACACACCAAATCCCTGACAGGAAGGGGTGAATTGAACCGAGAGAGTGTGAGAGAGAGACAGAGACGGAGAGAGATGGGGAGAGGAACTTGAAAAGAGAGAATTTGTATGTAAATTATGTCTAGCTTGCTGACTGATTTTTTACTAAGAGCAATGCTCTAATCGGCCGCAGTTAGTTCAGTCAAATCACCATTCTGTGCAGAGAATGAGATACAGCATGAATACATCATATTGTCGGGGATGCTTCTTTTCAAAATATATGTGCAATAGCTTTTGAAGAGATGTTTTATAGCAGTGATTATCCAACTTTGTGAACCCGGGAACACCTTACTGTGAATGAATGAATAATCCCCTAATCATAACACTATTGAGGGTGATTAAAAAAAGTGTGTCCAGATTTTCTATGACTGCAGGACCCCATTTATTCAACCAGCCATAATTGGTACCCCATTTGTTTTGGGGGTACCAATTTCTCACGCCCCCAACTCTCTGCAAATTCTATGACACAAATAAATATTTTGTGCATTTTAATATATTTCAACCAATAATATTCAGTTGTTGTCCATGCAACTGTGGACCCCTATTTTGAGATCCACTGTTTTTTTTCGATCATGTTGAAAGGATTTAGTGGGAAGAAGACCAAGGGTTAGTAAGCACCCATCTCCATGTAGAGTGTACCTCAAAGCCATTCACTGAAAAACAAGATAGAAAACTGAAAAAATTGCAGACTGTATCTCCTGCTCAGAACACGTTGAATAGGCAGCAGGATTATTTCAGGGCATGCTTTTCTACATGTCAGAAAGGCGAGTGCATTGACGTTTCCATCCAGGATATTCTCTGCTTTCTTTCGTTTTGTTCCTTTCATTCACCTAATCTCTCTTTCAAATGTTGATTAAAATAGATTTTTTCCACCTTTCTGCCTTTCTTTTCAACGGTTAGAAAAGGTGACAGCTTTAGCTTTTGAATTCCTCCTCACGCTTTCCATTTGAGTCATTTTCCTTGGATGTCTTCTTGCAGACAAACGAATGCTCCTCCAAAATTGCCTCCAAAATGGCACCCTATTCGCTTTATAGTATTTTTGACCAGTGATATTTAGGCCCTCGTCAAAAGCAACTTTAATGTGAATGTGTGCAATTTTGGACCAGCCCTAATTCCATCTGCATTGAGAAGTGATGTGAGGGTGTGACCTCGTCCTTCTGTCTGCCGTGTGATTTCCTGACACCCCTGAGTAGCCCCTTCTCTCGCTCATATCTGACCTAACAGCTTGTGCAGGAGATGAGAGGAGGAGAAGGGGAGCGGTGGGGAGGGAAGGAGAGAAGAGTGCAGAAGAGGAGAGGAAGAAGAGGAGAGACAAGGGAGAGGTGGAGAGGGGAAAGGTGGAGAGAGAGAAGAGAAGTGGGTGAAGTGGAGAGAAAGGAGAGGCGGAGAAGGGGAGAGGGAGAAGAGGGAGAGGTGGAGAGAAAGGAGAGGCGGAGAAGGGGAGAGGGAGAAGAGGGAGAGGTGGAGAGAAAGGAGAGGAGGAGAAGGGGAGAAGGAATAGAAAAGTGGGAGGGGAGGAGAGAGGAAAGAAAATAAATAGGTCTGTCAGATGCTTTTTCTCTTACCTGCCGCCTTCTCTCCATCTTCGACTCTTCATTCTCTCCATCTTCTACTCTCTTCGTTCTCTCCATCTTCCTCTGTTCATTTTCTCCATCTTCTACTCTCTTCTTTCTCTCCATCTTCGACTCTTCATTCTCTCCATCTTCTACTCTCTTCGTTCTCTCCATCTTCCTCCCTTCATTCTCTCCATCTTCTACTCTCTTCGTTCTCTCCATCTTCGACTCTTCATTCTCTCCATCTTCTACTCTTCATTCTCTTCATTTTCCACTCCCTTCATTCTCTCCATCTTCCTCCCTTCATTCTCTCCATCTTCTACTCTCTTTGTTCTCTCCATCTTCGACTCTTCATTCTCTCCATCTTCTACTCTTCATTCTCTTCATTTTCCACTCCCTTCATTCTCTCCATCATCTACTCTCTTCTTCAGAAGAACTGTCTCATTCTCCCCCCCAGAGACCACACTATCAGTAAGCTGTATAGTTCATTAATACTTAAAGAGTTGCTGTTCTGCTGGTATCAGCCCTCAGATTGTTAGACTGTGGGCAGCAATGCCAGCGTGATGAGATCATTTTCTTAAAGTTACTTGGTCTTGACTCTCCGCCAGCTCAAAACACTGGACATGAATCCGTGCAGACAGAGAGGTAGTAACAACTCTGATATTACGTTGGAAGTCCCCCGCTGAGACCGACTAAACAGACACAGACAGAGACACAGACACAGACAGAGACACAGACACAGACAGAGACACAGACACAGACAGAGACACAGACAGAGACACAGACAGAGATACAGACACAGACAGAGACACAGACAGAGACACAGACAGAGACACAGACACAGACACACACAGAGACACAGACACACACACAGACAGAGACACAGACAGAGACACAGACACAGACAGAGACACAGACAGAGACACAGACACAGACACATGGACAGAGAGAGTTAGAACGAGTGAGAGATGGAGGCGGTGTTAGAGAGACAATGACAAAAACAATGAGATAGACAGAAGGAGAGTGACAGCGAGAGACAGAAACAGTGAGATACAAAAATAGAGATAGAGAAATACTGAATCTGGGAAATGGCAGTACTGAGATAGATTTCCAAACCCTGCCTTTATGTGACCTGTCTATCTTCATCTGGTTCACTCAATGGTCTTTATCACTACTTTCACTGGTGCACTGCTTTCGCTGGTGTCAATGTTTGAAATAGTGTACTGTGTAGGGAGCAGGATGTCATTGGTGACTTGGTCTGCAGCCTCTACAGTAAGCTCACATGTGGTGTGTTAATGAGACATCTCCGGTTTTGACAGTACACTGTAAAGTCACGCCATGAGCGAACCATTAACGAGTTGACAATCAACATAAGTGTAAATGTCAGAGGAAATAAACACCATAATTATTGTAATTTTTTTCATGGCAATAGGATCGACTCCGATGGTGATCGCGGTTGTGTTCCCGGGACGGATGAGGCATGATTTCATAATAGCAAAACTGCACTGATGCAAGAGAATTGCGAGGGAGGGTTCTAGAATAAACACATGTTTTTGACACGGTTTTTCACGGCTTTCATAGTGTCAGGTTATTTGATATATGTGTACACCATCTGGACCAGAGGCTGCTCTCTCGGAGAGCACAGCCCCTAATCTATCTCCTTAATGCCGACTGCCAAGCAGAGACACATCGGTCACGTCGTTAGTGTTTGTCACGGACAAGCAGCGAACCTCGCGACCATCTCCGGGCGGGCGCAAGGCCATTTAATTGGCATACAACAGTCATTACAGTATTGCTATGCAATGCGATGTTCGTCAGCTAGTTAGCGGCCGTCCGCGCCTCGATAAATGGTCTGTCTGGAAATAAGTTAATAAAAATCTACTTTGGCCCCTCCAATGTTGACATTTTGTCTCGTCTAACTGGTTTAGGGAGCAGCCAGAATCCGCTCACTGTCCTCTTCTGCTGTCCATCATGGTCCAGAGATAACCGTGTTATATACTCATTCTCATCCTGCAGCGCTGTTTGTTGCCTCCACTAGGGATGTTGACAACATAGGGTTGCGTCCCAAATGGCACCCTATGCCCCGGTGCGCTTCATCCAACCCGAGCCTTGCTGTATCGGCCCCGGTTGAGTGTAGCACACTAAATACAGCAGCCGTCCTCTGGTTGGGACCCCTGGCGATTTAGGAAGCCTGTTTGAGAATCGCCTGCTGCTGTCGTGCGGTGGAGGAGTCGGCCGTCTTTCGGTGTCGCATTCTCGGCATGAGCCCTAACGGCCTTGGGACTGTGCGTGGTCTCCATGGTTCCACACAACAAATGGAGCATGATTTAGTTGCCACCTCACGTGCAGAGGGTTACTCCTGGAGTTGTTTTGCTCAAATTCCAATCAATGAATGCCACATGGCGTGGTGGTGGGTTTGATTATGTGTGCGTGTAGGCGTTTGCTCGCTCGTATTCGGTGTTACCGGGAAACCCCAGACAGCTGGACAGGCATTTGACCGCGACCTCACGTCATTTAGGCTGTGAGTACGTGCGGCGTATGGCTTTGACCAGCAGGTCGCCCATGTTAACACCCTCAGAGTGAATAGCTTGTTAACACGGGGCTTTTCGAGTGGACTCGGGTGACGGGGGAGGTAAGCGGCGTCCAGTAAGCGGCGCCCCCACCGCCCCCACCCTTGCCAAGTGCACTGTTTTCAAACCCGAGCCCTAACCAGCGCCCTCAGCAGGGAACGAGGGGTCGTTTGGAACACCGGTCCGTTCAGTTCACCTCACGTCCTTTGGTGTCACACAAGGTGTTATTCCACGAAGTCTGGCTGAAAAGAACAACACATACTCACCTCGCGTTATGAAAAGGTCACACAGCACAGAGCTGGGAACAATGGACAGTAGCGACTTTTTACGTCGTCTACTGCAGGAAAGAGTCTGAGCAGAAATGTGTTTGGGACTAAGGGGGTCACACGGATCGGGCTTGTAAGAACCACGGTAAGAGACTGTTGTAGGATTACTGTAAGTAAAGGCCTATTAGGTTAAGCATGTTGGATGAGAAATATTACATTCTTAAACACATAATCCAGTTATAAAAGAGATAGGAAAGTGTGGAAGGAGAAATATGCCCTTTTTTTTACCAGTTAAGTATGCTGAGAACACACTCTTATTCACAGCATCGACCAGGATCCAGCTAGGGGAAACCAATCTGTTCTTAAGCAAGACAGTTAACCCTAATCGCTTCTGTAAGTCTCACTGGTGTAAGTCTCACTGGTGTCATAAATTATTGAGACTGTGATATTAAAATAAGGTGTTGTTGTCCTTCTTAATAACATGTATATTGTGGATTGGTCTCCATTTAGTCGGTTATTTAGTTGGTATGTTTGTTAGTCACACATAATATGCCAGACTCCACTGGTGAATAAGACATTATGCCATTTCGGGAAATCACACTGATTGGCAAAGTCTGGACGGAACGAAATCAGTCTGAAAGAAATGGCCATTTCAAAATACAAGTTTCAAAGTGATTGGATCACCTTCAACCAATCAGACAAAAAAGCCATAGCTCTGGATTTTGAGGAAGTAAGCCTTATACAGGCAACATGTTTACTGTTTTGTAGTTCTAGCCTTGGTCTAAATTCCATAGGTTATTTAGGATATTTAACATTCTTATTCAATTGACAAAGCATGGTGTTGTAATTCCGGGATTCTGGGTTTGGTTCCCTCTAAGGGTAAGGAAATGTATGCATTTGCTAATAAAACTAATCTGTGTTTAAGGTGTTTATTGGTTTAAATTTAAAATGCAAAATCGGCCTCCCAAATGGCATTCTATTCTCTATATAGTGCTCTACTTTTGACTCGACAAAAGTAGCGCAGTAAAGAAGAGAATTCCATTAGAGATGCATCGTTGCTATGTTTACCCATTAGCAATACAAGCAGGTGTGACCTAACCCTGTTCCTGTTCAAACCATGTTAAAGGATTTCCATCTTCATGGCCTTGTTAGCGAATAGTGATGGTGTTGGACGTTAAAAGGGGATTTCCCTTACCGCTATGCAGTGGCTCAGCTGTTGCTGACTTTCAAAACTTTTGCTGTTTTTCTAACCGCTACTTGCAATGTGTTAAAAATATCGTATAACGTTCTTTATCTCACCGTGTTTATTTAGCCGGGTAAGTCATACAGTTACAGGAGAACAATACAAAAATATTTACATGTATAATGCAAAAGAATTGCATGACCGATTTGGCGGTTGGTCAGTGATTGTCTGGGCAGGCATATCCTTGGAGCATCGCATAGACCTACATATGCTAACCAATGATAGCCTGACTGCTGTTACAGTAGTACAGAAATCCTCAGACCCATCGTCAGACCTTACGCTGGTGCAGTGGGCCCTGGGTACCTCCTGGTGCAGAACAATGCCCGGCCTCATGTGGCCAGAGTGTGTAGGCAGTTCCTGGACGACAAACTCATTGATGCCAGTGACTGGCCCTGATGTTTCCCAGTTGAGAACCTCTGGGAAGTTATGTATCAGTGCATCAGACGCCACAAAGTGGCTCCAGACTTTCCAGGAGCTCACTGATGCCCTGATCCAGGTCTGGGAGGAGATCCTCCAGGACACCATCCGCCATCTCATAAGGAAATTCACGCAAGTTGGGACAGCCTGTGATTTCAATTGTTTACTTAGATTTTCGGAGTTTGAATCCAGCCCTCTTTCGGTTGGTGAGTTTGGTTTCCATTGATTGTTATTACGCCATTTTGTTCTCAAAGAAATACACAATGTTCAATAAAGTTTTTGGTCTTTATTATATTTCCTTCCTCGTGATCCAATGTGTGATTTCAGTGTTCCATTAATGTTTTGAACAGCCTAAATCCAAATTATTACTATATATGAAAGAAATAAACAAAAGTAGAGAGCAGCAATTCACAAACATACCGATGCTGTGGGTTTGACGATTCTCAGATGAGACATTCCAGTTTTAATCTCTTTTACACAGAAATCATGATGTTTGTTCATGGATTAGGCTGCACGCAAAGACAAACCAGGAGGGCAGCTTTGCAAATTAAAAGGTTAATTGTTATTATTGCAAACAATGCATTATATTGCTCAAGAAAAGCGCTGACACATTAAGTAAATATACACATATGCCTGCATCAGTGTATGTGCGCACACACACACACACACACAAACAGAACACAGAGAGCATCTGCTATGTAGTTCTGCCCAATGAGTCCAGATTGAGATGCAATGCTTCCTGCCTCCTCAAGAATGTACATTCTGGGGGAGCTAATCAGAACCCACAACACAAGGTGTCCCAACATAATTCCTCTATGAATGCCAAGAAACAATTCATTAGAACCTTGTAATAAATATACCTAAACAAATTGGATAATTTAAAAAGGGAAATTAATGTTTCGCCCTATTCTTTGTCATGGACTTATCTCGCTGACTGCAACCCAGTCCACAACCGGACAATGTCCTCTTATCATGTTGTTTTCAATTATATTTTATTACATTTCACAAATGTTTTTTTTTTTTATCTGGGCACTTGAGATTGTGCAAATTTCCAGTGAATAAATGATAATCTAACACTTCCATATCCTGCTTTGCCAGTGGGATCACACACACACACATTTTATGTGTCCTGAATATCTCCCATTTGAAATGTCTGACACTAACAGATCCCACTAATGGATGCCCCATCTCTTTATCCAGTGGAATGTCATATATTCTGCTCACTTGATTTGTGGAGTTTAGTTTCAATGACTTCCTCCTCCGAGAAAAGGCTCAAGTGCTTATGGATGACAGGTTTGTTGCTTACAACATTCATGCATGATTTATAATTGGATTATATGAGAGGAGAGTATTGAGGGTAATATATTTAAAAACGTCAGATGAATGGAAACCAATTATTCACCTATAGTTTCTGTGTTAAAAAGTGAAATGTGGCAAATGTTATTTGTATACATTTTATTTTACAAATAATTTTGAAAACAGAGCTTAGGAAATTGGAAACATTTTATTTGACAATTGGGCATATGTGATTTGACCTTTTTCTGACTGGATGATTTACTGGGCGGAGCAAAGTTGGCACTTGACTACAGGTAGTGAACCTTCTAAGACTCTACTACAACTTTATATTTATGCTGAAAAACTATAGAAGCACATCCCAAATTGAACCCTATGCCCTCTACATCCCACAGCTACAGTCTAAAGTAGTGACCGATGCTGTGCCCAGTGTCTGGGCTGTGCCCTGGACTGAGATCCCATAGCTAGAGTCTAAAGTAGTGACCGATACTGTGCCCAGGACTGAGATCACTGAAACCTTTTGCTGATACATGGTGAACACACTGGTGATTTCAGTGCGTTTTACTTTTTGTTGTGAGTTTCCCCGCTGAGATTTGGTGGAAATCAGAAACATATTAATTAGTGATAAAGCTGCCTTTCTGATGTAATTCATTGCAAGGTTTAGTAAAAATGAAAGACTCTCAAAACAAGCCATGTCTTGATGTGCATAATCACCAATGATATGCTGGTGTCCTGCTGGTCTACTGACATACTTCGACAGTTACTTGAATACATTCTTCTGATGCTAATGATTACTGTGCATGTTATACTGTGATGCTCTGGTTCCTGCAGTAAGCAATGCAAGGATCCTTAACATAGTTAATAGTATACCTTTCTTAATCAACTGGTCTGAAGCATTTGCGAGGGGTTCAGTATCGAGATCGACAACTAGATTCAGACAGGTTTTGTCACAGTTGTTGGACAGCTTTAGGGTCAGGGGTTAGGTTTAGTACTATGCGACATATTTCCAAAATGTGATTTGTGCGCCGTAAAATGACCAAGACAATAGCCCAAAATATACACACAATCACACAACGTGTCTTATTTCGTTTGTGTGAATACTTAGTAACGGATTTCCAAAAGGGTGCCAGGGGCTCCGCGTGAACGAGCTAATTCTGAACGTACTTGCCTATGACTGTATTCGTGTGGAAGTCACATTGTTAATGTAAGTAGTAACGATATTTACAGTAGTGTTAGAAATCGGCGGTTACATATAGTGGTCAAATTATGTAGAACCTGTATCAAATCGAGGGAGAAGTTCGCTCAAGTTTATTGGAAAATTGCAGCACAGATTCGGAGAACATTCCATTATCTTCTCACTGTAATGTTAGTTGCCAGCTAGCCTATACATTAAGGGCATTTCTACCTAGCACAGATCGTGTTTCTAGAAGTTAACCCCCCATGCCAGATGGTCACTGTTTACATTCCCGGGGCCTCCCCTGGGTAGGGCCACAGTGTCGCCGGACCCCCCCGTCTCAGTTCCAAGGTCTTACGCTGCTATACTATTGTGCTGGGGGATTGGGTCAGTTCTCCTTCCCCACTAAGTTCTCCTTCTCCACTATAAATCGTTGTTGATATGAGGAATGCATTTTCTGAATTTTCTCAGTCTTCCCGTTTTAAACTTTAGGAGGACATGAGGTCCTGGTCCACACCTGCGGAGTACCTGGTCTTTGTCCATCTAGTCATACTTCTGACCTAGTCTAAATTTAAATAAACTCTGGATTTAGCCCAGATACATTGATTCATTATTCCAATTGGACTCTTAATATCTCACCCGGCACAGCCATAAGAGGACTGGTCACCCCTCTGAGCCTGGGTCCTCTCTAGGTTTCTTCCTAAAATTCGGCCTTCTTAGGGAGTTTTTCCTAGCCACTGAAATTCAACACTACTGTTGTTTGCTCCTTGGGGTTTAAGGCCGGATGTCTCTGTAAAAGCACTTTGTGACAACTGCTGTTGTAAAAAGGGCTTTATAAATAAATGTGATTGATTGATTGATCAGAGCGCAACCTATAGAGAGATAATCTAAACAGAGATGTTTCTGTTGTTCTCATTATCTAGGCACATTCACTTCCAATGAAACGTACATATTGTAATTGTTAATGCTCAGATTCCATAGTAGTCATTGCATAGATACGATAAAACAACATGTTACTGCTGAACACTGCTTAATGCCTCTCATGTCTGCGTTCGACAGAGCAATGCCGTTCAGGGCCTACACTGGACAAGTTGCACTAAAGAGGAACATCACTTACTCTTTCACGTGATCTGTGTCAGACACCCTACAGATTCATTGTAGCTACGGGCTCTGGATCGATACGGGGCAGGGCCCTTTAACACGGATTTCCCCGCCGAGCAGACAGGGACCTGGAAACACTGTGGTCAGCGTGACCTCAGGGTGGACGATCTACGCCGTGGCCTGTGGTGTGTTTGTGGTCCTGGGTTCTTGTGTGAGACAGGTCTCTCACTGAGAATGTTGGTCAATGATTGTACATGTTAATAAGTACTCTGTTAGCTTATTACGTGTGTACCGTAAACATAACCTGTGTCCACTTTCCTCACAGTGATCGGGTTTAGAGTGCCATGGCTATTTCACGCACGTGTCCTCATTGTACATACAGCACACGGGTGTCTACGTGTGATGGCTTTCAGAGGTCACCAGGCCTAGTGTTGCACCTTGGGTAAAGGTTAGGGCAGGGGGCATGTTCTGTTTGTCAACACTGACGTAATCGTTCGGTTGTGGCGTTCAGGATAATGTAGTTGCATCGAGGTCCCTCATCAGTATTCAGTTATGTGTTTGTGATCTGATGCATTGGCACAGAAAACTGTTAATGGAAGATTTGTTGCATAATTGTACATAATATGGCATAAACATTTAAAAAAATCCGATCCCCCCCTCAGCTGATCAGAGATTTGAAGCCGACTCTGTTTACAGACACAGGGTTGCTACAGTAACTGCATTGTTATTTGTAGTCGTAATCATAATATTTACGTTAATGTCCATGGGGGGGGGGGGGGGTCCTTTTACAGTACAAGGGAATTGTCATCTGTAAATGGTCATGTTGGGAGAAGGGATGTTTTGGTACACATCCTCACAAGACAGGCAAATATTTTTTCTATCTTGGTGTTTTCATTTCATTTCTGCCTCTGCGTTGAACCCCTGTGTCTGAGCAGGCTTGCTGAGCGGTGTGTTGAACTGAAGGACCAGTCTTCCTCTCAGTTTTCTCCTTCTCTGCACCTCTGCCTGTTTATCATCTCTGTCTCTCTCTCTCTCTTTAGATGCCTGTCTCGTCTGTCCTCAGTCATTGATCGTGATGTGCAGCTCATTTCTGATGCGTCTCGGGACTTAACTAGAGCACCGTTCATTCCTTTGATTCTTTGTTGCTGGGTGTTTGGCAGTAGAAGTTAAAAGGGGAGATGGGGATTGTGATGCTTTGAAGTCATTAGCACTCCAGTTGCTTTTTGTAACGAAGCACAATCAGAAAACAATCCAAATGCTTGTTCCGCTCGCTGCATTGTCAGGATACGTCCCAAATTGCACCCGAGTCCTGTTCAGTGCACTACTTTTGACCAGGGCTCAAAGCACTCCCAGTGAATAGGGTGTCATTTGGGTCTTAGAGGTTAGTATATAAGGCAGGAAGCGAAAACTAAACATTAGTTGTTACAAGACCACTTTGTTTATAAGGGTGTGCTTAGAGAGGAAGATAAATTAAGATCAAAGTGTTGGTAAATGCTTGTTTTTACAGCATGAATCTGTGAGATGAATTATGCAATGTATCCTGAAGACCGACCAGAAGACACCCCACTCCTCGGTTTAGGGAAAGATTTGTTCAAATTAAGTTGTAGGCCAAAAAAAGGACAGTTATTAAATATACAGTAGGTCAATCACAATTTCTACAATGTACATAGCACACCCTACTCCCTGCATAGTACACCCTACTCCCTGCATAGTACACCCTACTTGCTACATAGTACACCCTACTCCGTATATTGTACACCCTACTCCCTGCATAGTAAACCCCTAATCCCTTCATAGTACACCCTACTCCGTATATTGTACACCCTACTCCCTGCATAGTAAACCCTACTCCCTACATAGTACACCCTACTCCGTATATTGTACACCCTACTCCCTACATAGTACACCCTACCACCTACATAGTACACCTACTCCCTGCATAGTACACCCTACTCCGTACATAGTACACCCTACTCCCTGCATAGTACACCCTACTCCGTACATAGTACACCCTACTCCGTACATAGTACACCCTACTTCCTACATAGTACACCCTACTCCATACATAGTACACCCTACTCCATACATAGTACACCCTACTTCCTACATAGTACACCCTACTTCCTACATAGTACACCTACTCCCTGCATAGTACACCCTACTCCATACATAGTACACCCTACTCTCTACGTAGTGCACCCTATTCCATATTTCGTTAGATTGTTTGAGTGTTAGAAACCTTAACCATGTAATAAATCATAGAATTGCTTGAAAAGTGCCGGATTTCCCAGGTGTATGTAACTTAGCGTCAGGCTGGCTAGGTTGGAGTATTTAGCGGTGCCACTGTACCACGTATGGTTGAGACCTCAACAGGGAGAGGTGTACGGCTTGATGACCCTCAGGTTGGGGTCAGACTCCTGCAGATGCTAGCTCACGTCTTCAGCCTGTCGAAACTTGATTGACTTCCTGGTTGGATGTGCAGAGTTTCTGTGGCAAGATAGAGTTGCAAGTGGAATTAGAGAGGGGGGCATCCATCGTCATTGTTTTGGAGTTGGTTGGTCAGTGTCTGTTTGTCCTCTGCTCCAGCCTTGTGGTGGGTTTGCTGCTCAAAGGTACAAGGTTTGGGAACCTCTGTTCTAGACTAATGCCAGAGATCGTGCTATAATAATGCAATCCTCTTCCTTCGATTACACAATCCAATTCAGTTTCAAATTCTTTCTTAGTGTATCCCTTGTTTTTGTAGAATGTGTAAGAGCTTGGTTTTAATTCAAGCTTTTTCTGGATTAAATATTTTGGTACGTATTATGTTTGAAGCTTTAAAATATATCAGAAGTGAAGTGTGTTTTCAGGATGCTTTGAATCCAAACGGTTTAACAGCAGAGATTGTGTGGCGACATAGTCAACAAAAGTGACAGAATGTCAACCTTACAGTATAAGCCTGTGGAAATAAAGTTTGATAAAAATCTGTCGGCTGTCAGGAAACAATTTGACATTGTAACGGAAGACAAGAGGCTCAACACAAAAGCAATCAGTGTGTATCCATGCGAAGTCTGAGCCATGCAAGTCATTTGTCTAGAAGGAAATGTGAATACAGGCATTTGTCAAAGGGACATTTGAAACCTGTGCCCTTGGTGCATAGAAGCCTGGTACCTCTCTCTCTCTCTCTCTCTCTCTCTCTCTCTCTCCCTCCCTCCCTCCCTCTCTCTTTTCATCTAAACATTTGATGTTATACAATTGTCATTGTATGATAAATACAATAAATGATTGCTAACAATCAACAATATCATTAAAAGTAAAACACATTAGTGTTTTTTAACTGGCATCACTCCTCACGCATCGAACAGAAAACATCAAACACAAAGAAATTGAACACAAAGACGCAAAACACAGAAAGACTAAACACAAACACACTAAACAAAGAGAAACTGAACACAATGACACAAAACACAAAGAAACTGAACACAAAGAAAAGCAGCTAATGCGTTCATAACTTTCATCCCACTGCATGAACACAGATGAATCTATTTACTGTCAATCCACCATTCAGGGTTACTCGCCTTGTTGAAGAGAAGGGTTACAGATTGTTTCACTTTTCCGTTTCACCTTGTTGGCCCTGGGATTTTATCGCACCACCTTCTGTTTCCACACCCAAGCCTCCCCATCACCAGCCCTGCCAGCCAGCTAATGATAAGCTGAGCATGAAAAACCCTAACCCATTAGTCTTTTAATCGTTAAACGGGTTTACCATATGTTGTCACGTGTCAATAGTCTTCTCCATTAAGAAATGCTTCATCCTAGACGACGCCTTTTTGCCACGAGACACGGCTATTGAGTTCCAGTCCTGGAGGGCTTAAACACGTCCCTCCAGGAACGGACAACTTCTGACCAGACCATTACACTGTTAACGCTGTGCGGTAAAAGCCGTGGGAGTCATGTATGTATGAGTGATGCAGTATAAATGACGCTTGCGCACTGGACTACCACTCTCCTAAAAGGGAGGGCATGAGCCGAGTGACAGTTGGCACTACAGAAGGTATCGACCAAATGGACTGTCTCCATGACACAGCCGCCCTGTCGCAATTTTCCCGGCCAGGAAGGATGGTTCGGCTTTATTACAGGCATTACTCCCAGGAACACAGAGTTTCATAAGTGCCTCTGAAAAGTGGCGGCCTGAGTGTCCAACCCTGTTCTCTACCCCCACACAACACGCTTCCACCAGGCACAGGCGGTGATTCTCAGTCGGCACGGTAACAGCCCACGGGCCCCGCTCAGGAAGAAGTGCACCGGATACAAAATAGCGTGTCACTTGGTTCAGAGTAACCACGGGCCACTCCAAGAGACCTCCTCTGCCTCTTGTGATTGCGATTCCTACGATACATTACAGACGACGTTGTCGTGTCACCTCGCGTCGCCTGTTTCCTGAGTTACACGCGTCGTGTCCATAAAAACGGCACCCTGGTTACCCCACGCTACATTGCGAACTTTTGATCAGGGCTCCGGTGAGTTAGTAGGGTCCCTAAAGAGTGAGCAGGTTTCCATTTGTAACGCAGGCACTGTGTCCTGAGCGAAAGGGAGGGTCCGCCGGTGTTTACTGGCCCTTTTCTGGTTTTGCCGTTGGGCCGCGCCATGCCTCGCGGGCGCCGGGAGTTTGACAGGCTCTAAAACGATGGGTGTTTTGTCCTGTTTCCAACCGACGCCTTTTATGACTCTGTCAGCATCTGGTGATATAAATGTCAGGTGTTTTAAGCAGACACGTAACCTTTTCCTTCTGTTTGGGATAATGTCTTTTCCCTGTCTGGCGGTGGCCCGCCACCTACTCACAGCGGTCCGTTCCGTAATTTGCATCGTGATGAAGTCTTATCGTTGTGTACACTCGTCTTGTCGTCTCTCTGATGTTGCCTGAGCAACAGCTGTTCTGTTCTGACTTACCCTGGCCCAGTCCTTTGATCGGACACATTATTTGTGTACCTAGTGCCCGTCCTAAATGGTGCCATATGCCCTATGGAGTGTTCACATTTCCCCCACTGGGTTGAGTTCTGAAGTGGTGAACTAAATAGAGAATATGGCGCTACATAGGACGCTTTTGTTTCCACTCAGCAGATGCCCTCATGAACCACAATGTCTGCCTTTGTGATACCGAATAGTGTGTAAACACCATAACTCAGTTTAACTTCTCATCCTTGGGAGATTCATATAAGATTGCTTGTTTTTTTCTTGTTGTTGTAATATTAGGTTAGCACTTCTTCACGGTCCCAGAGTGCAGCCTAGAACTCCACAGTGCCAGAGATGTTACAAAACTAATAACTATAGCCTAATGTTCTTGCTGTGCCTGTTTCGTCGAGGGGGTCATAGGCCTAGCTACTGTACATAGTCTGTAGCTTGGAATGAATGTGCGCACCTACGTGATGAATGAACATGTACACCCAGCCTTACAAAGCTTGCTCTCAGTAGTATAGAGTTATAACCTGTAAGTACAGTTACTTAAACCGTAATATTCCGTCTTACTGTATTCCATTCAACATTTTGACGGGGTGATGATATCAAACTGTTTGATCCAATTTGATGCACAGTCCATCACATTCTCCTACTGACCATGTTACAGAACATTCGGCTATCGCATGTAAATAACAAATAACAACATTTGTGGAAATTAACTACAGAGCTGATGCTAGCAAATGTAATTATACTGTGATTCCATTCATTAACACTAATGTACGCTCACACACCCCTGCAAAACGCACAAACACAGAACTGTGTCTTTAAGACCAATAGAATGGTTAAAAAAGCAAACCTTGCTTACCTGGGGCAACAAGTCTTTGATGGTCAAAAAAGGTTTTCTTGTGTCAACGGGCGTAGCCATGGCAGGAGGAACAGCATGGGGTTTGTGTCCAGAACTTAAATATATAATATACTGTGACGCAACCACAGCAGGTAGATTCAGGCATACATTAATCCATGAAATATGTGTAGAGGGTATAATATTAAAGACAAAATATTATGAATCAACAACAAATGTTATGAACTCTGGGTGAGGTGGAGTCTGGAAGGCTCACACATATTACAACCCACATTTCACCTCTGTTCACATCTTCCACTAAGTACATTGTGAAGTATTATGTATTCTACAATTAATTAATCATTGTTACAGTATTAATTGATGGTTAACAGTTTAGGCATTCATTCTGGCTGCTTAACGTTTGGGCTGAGGTTCGGGATTGTGCTGAAATAAAAATGCTAAAAATGTTTCAAGACCCCAATCCATGTAAAAAAAAAAAAAAAAGGCCTCATTGAATTTTGCAAGTGACTGACAAAAATGATTTTGAAGTATCTTACTTGCAAGTCCTGGCATGAAGAAAAATGAAATAGGGGGTGATAGTGTATCTTCATAATCTACTTGAAAGGTTCTTAAGTTTATTTTATTTATGAGAAAATCTATATTAATAAATTATAAAACTACACATTCACAAGGCTCTAGTAGTTCTGTGGATTGATCGGTAAATTAATCCTCTCCAATTATTCCTGATGCTGATATAACGAATTCTGCATATCATTGAACCCCACACTTACATAACCTGTTCCTATAACCCCAGTGAAGAGCGCTTGTCCGATCAGTCAAAGCAATGTATTTTACATTACTAGTTCTTTACTCCATGGATAGATGCCTAGGCCAAGACAACCAGGTATAAGCAATGCAGCCGTTGAAGCACAGCAACTAGGTACATCTCCCTAGACAAGCAGGAACCTGGGAAGAAACCTAGAGAGGATCCCAGTTTAGAGGCCAGTATCCCCCTGGCTTTAAGTGAGAAAGACAAAATAATGTCATCACAGAGGGAAAGCGACGCATAATCCTCTTTCAGACAACTTAGAGCAAAGGCATCATCCGTTGATTGTTACGCTCGAATTAAAGCCATAATTACTACCAATCTTAGGCTGATGCTGCACACAACAGAGAACATCTATTGTGGAGGATGCAGTCCAAATCACTCTCCAAGTGCACTTCACTACTTTTAAACAGGGCCCTGGGCAGAAGTAATGTGCAAGATAGAGTGCTGTTTGGAACGCGGCCCACCTCCCCTGTTGGGACACTGAGGAGCATGGAGTCGTGGGTGGGTATGGAATACGGCCCCCTTTCTGCTCTCCTGTTGTTAATGTTTAAGGGGCTGTGGAGCGTGGAGGAGAAATTCCGAGGTGAGACGCCATATCAGTCCCAGATCATTTAGCTGGTTAACGAGTTACAGCCGTGCAAATGCCGAAACCCCCACCGCCCCCCTCTCATCTGTTTCTGCTGCTCCGGCTGCTTTTAGAGACGTCACACACACACACGCATGCACACACATGCATGCACACACACACACACGCATGCACACACATGCATGCACACACACACACGCATGCACACACATGCATGCACGCACACACACACACACGCATGCACACACATGCATGCACACACACACACACACACACACACATGCATGCACACACACACACATGCACAAGCATGCACACACACACACAAGCATGCACACACACAAGCATGCACACACACGCGCATGCGCACACACGCGCATGCGCACACACACGCATGCACACACACGTGCGAACACACACACACACATGTACACACACATGCACACAAACACACACATGCACACAAACACACACGCACACACACTGGCATGCACAAGCATGCGCACACACACACACACACACACACACACACAGACCCATATGTACAATCCCTAGGAAATGTATGTAAACAAACAGCCAATTGGGATGTTCTACTTTTCACCAAAGGAGCAACTTTAAGTATGTCATTGATGTTCTGCTGTCTGCACATCTGTGATAGTACTGTTGATCCCAGTGTCCTTCAGCTGGAGGCAGAGTAAATGTGGTTGGTTAGAAAAGCCAGTATTTCAAAGTATCGACCTTGATTAACGTTCAACTCAAATGAATGTCTTAAAAGAAGTCTGTGATGCAAAACATTAGATATATGCGTTTTGTCTATTCACAGTTAAATTTTTTGGAATTGTCACGGTATGTATTTATTCACGTTCAGTCAATTTACTTCAAAAATCTGGTCTTGGTGATATATGAAAATTTGACAGTCGATTTGTTGAAAATACAGTGGTACAACAATTGGAAGCTGAACCTCCATGATTGAAAACATTAAGTGAAAACATAAATGCGTGACATGTAAACCAGCTTTCCAGTTGTCTAGATTGCATGTAAAATGGGCGATTGTGTTGCGTGTTTGCATGCTGGAGTCCCAGAATGTATTTCCATGAATATAGTCAGCTGGCTAGTTGCTCTTTTAACCGTGTTTTCACATTTTATATTTA
Organism: Esox lucius; assembly: GCF_011004845.1. NCBI lineage: Eukaryota > Metazoa > Chordata > Actinopteri > Esociformes > Esocidae > Esox > Esox lucius. The sequence continues at coordinate 5,001,108 of NC_047574.1, read as the reverse complement.
TTTCTTTCTTTCAGTGCCTTTATTTAAGTTTAATTTAAATTCCAGTCTAACGAAGTCCTTATGAATACTGCATTATGTATTTTGCGAATGCACTACATGCCTGTGATAATTGCCTATGGGTTCACTCAAGCAGATTACTTAAATGCACACTTTCTCTTCTCCAAATTTTCATGCCGTGTATTATTCATTTTTTCATGGAGAGCGAGCAGTGTCCTTTAGTGCCACAATATTTCTCCTGTCATTGACACACAGCAGTTCATTTTCACATGGAGTATCCAAGCTTTGCTCAACACACAATACACATTTAAATTGCACTGGATAATTTCTAACTGTGTGTTCTTGACGGTAAACGTGTATCCCTTCACCCAAAATTCACAGAGCCTGCAGCCCACTAAAACTCTCTGGTCAAAGGCAGTGCACTTTACAGGGAATATGCAGTCATTTTGGTCACAAGCCTTGAGTCCCTACGTGTTGACTGAAAGGGCTATGGGTATTTAAATGAGTGCATTTTGTCATACATTATTTATGAACATATGAACTACATCTATTCATAGCAAATGATGAATGCATTAAACTAGATTACGAGGAGTTTGTCTTACGTTCTCAGAAGCCAAAACCTGTCTTTTTGATGGCATTGATGCGGTCTGACATGATTTCCAAATGACACTCTGTGGTGCACTTCTTTCTGATACGGTCTCTGGCCAAAAGTAGTGCACCACGTTAGGAGGAGTGTGTGATTTGTGACACAAGCCTGATTATACAACAAGCTGGCCGACAACACGTTGTTAATCTGATGGCCAACGCGCCAGTGGCTTAATGAACAGCTGTGTTTTCCCAGCATGGTGTGAGTTTGGTGGGGTGAGTTCAGCTGCTCTTCCCGTGTCACTTTCTCTATGGGCCTTCACACTATTCTGCAATTCCGGGACTTTTGCAAATAAACATATATTTTAAAACCTCCCATTTTCAGCTGGATGTGTCATATGTTGTTTGTGTATTTGCATGTTCTATAAGTTGAACCGTTATCATACCTCAGCAAGTCATAACTTTCCCAGTTGGAAAGCTTGTGGTTTTGGTGACATGGAGCACCTACTGTGTTTTCCCATCCTACATGAAACAGGACATAACTTCCGAGGACCTGTTTTGGTTTGGCAGCGCAACGCTTGCCACCGGTGACCTAGAATCCCAGAATGCATCTGTAAAGGACACTTTAATCCAATGCAACGTACTGTATGAGTCATGCATACATTTCATACCCGGGTGACCTCGGTGGTCAAACCCGTTCGTTTGCGGCTAGAACATGTGACCAGTAAGTGAAATCCTGAGGCTGGCAAGGAGAAAAGTATATCACTGTGTCCCTGAGCAAGGCTGTTCATCCTAACTGCTCACACAATGTTCCTGTAAATGAGAATATATATTAAGTGAAATTACCTGGTGTTGCACAAGCCGAGATGAGTTACTCTGTACAATATTTGTATAGGCTGATTGATTGCAGAGACCCCTTTTATGGCGCTTTGTGATGATATAACTCGCCACGGTCTAGTCTCAATGTCTCCCTGTGTCTCAGACCTATCAACAGCTGTTACTTTATCTCGTCAGGAGAACTGTCTTTCAGATCTGAGACCTACTCCATTTCACTTCCCGGCCGTGACAGCTTTTCAAAAGCTCTGTCAAATAATGTCATCCAGTGGGCACTGGTCACAATTAGCACACGATTTTGTGTGACATTCTGGAGTCACAAACACTCAACTTCCTGTGACAGTCTTTCACATAGATTGCTATTAGCCTGATGTGGAAGTCCTCTGGTTAAATTGGGTCAATCTGATCTGATGACAGCAACGTTTTGGGTGTTTATGATCCTTGAAGATGTCCCACCGAGCACAAAATGATCTGTTATTAAGGAAATTATCAATGCCTCCCAATGGACATAATTTTCCATGAATTGTGCCTTACTTTTGGTCAAAACTAGCGCACTCTAAAGGTGATATGTGGAATTTAGCATGCTCTCTGAGCTTGATCATGGCTCCCTGTGGCGCAGCCAGCAGGCTGTTTCACACCAAGCCCTAAATGGCATTGGGAAGCTTTTAACTTCTGAATAAGCATAGTAAATATGTCCCCACTTCAATTTGTCACTGCTAATATAACAGCTATGTGTTTTCGTATTTCATTAATCATCGTTGTTTTGGGAGTCTGTGAACACTGTGAAATGAAGGGGCTGAGTGGGATGGAGTTTTTCTTTTTATGGAGCTAAGATTATTTTCTTTTTTATGGAGCTAAGAATTTGTATGCTAAGTTATACAACATAATATTGTATGGGTCCAAAAAGTAATGCTCTTTGAAGTGAACCACGTGAGTCTATTCTGTGAAGCACCACCCAGACCTGTAGTCATAATGCAAGTTGGTTGCTTAACAGTCCACGACTATTAATGAAACAACATTAGCAAACTGTACAAGGAACAACAGTGTAATGCATTTGGTTTTAATTGTTCAGACGACGTTGAATGATGTTCACTTTTGTGAATACATTTATTATCTCCCCATTACAGTTTGTTGTTCTGGTGTTTTGTTGTTGGACTAGTAGCAAAAGTTACAAAATTAATGAGTTGCATTATGCATGTATGTTCCAGCCATTTGACAATGGACAAAAAGGAACAAAATACGAATACAGGCAGGCGGGCGAGCAGGCAACCAGATTATCTGAGCTCGGTAATTTTGAGCCAACCTCGGCTAATTTCCAAAACAATTAACCTTTCCAAAAGAACTGCACTTATCAGGGAGAATTCAGACAGGCAGTAAGACTAGAATATAACGGAGGTTGGCGACAGGTTGCATTTTGAAAAATGAGCCTCAAACTGACAATACTTTTTTTTTGTTTTTTGGTCTGCTTTCAGGAAACTCTGCAATCAATATGTTATTGTAAATGAGAAAACCTACTCGATGAGTTTGGTTAACTGAAGGAAAAAGAAAATACATTTAATGGAGTTGTGCGGTAGTACCTTTAGATACTGATAGATTTGTGCTGTGCTCTTTCTAATGCAGTTTGAACATGGCCACACTCAAAATGTCAGTCTCTTTGAGAAGTCAACTTAATATCATTCAACAGGGCATATACAGTATTCCAACTGGGCCTAGTCTGACCCAGCATCTGTAACACGGAGATTGCTAGCCCTTTTTTGGCTTTCGTCCGAACTAAATAATGCAACCTCCCACCAGTTATCCCGGTCGCTGGGGACAATGCCATTCTGACTAAGGAAAAAAGTCTCCTGCAAACTGCACTTGCAAATATCACTTGTTTTTCTTACTTTCAGGAAGTTCTGACAGGCCAAGAGGCTGACAGATGCAGTGTGAGTTACAAAAGAAAAGTGTGCACTAGCAAGAGCAGCCTGCATGTTTTTTTCTTTTCTTTTCTTTGGGGCTTAGACAAAAGTAGCAAGCTATAAAGTGGTATATATTTTAATCTAGGTCACACAGAGAGTTAACCTGATGTGGTTTGATGTGGTGGGGCTGTTTTCACGCCATGCCCAACCCTGCTGTTGGGTAAGCAGTAGCTGCCAGCAGCCTAGGGCCAGCTCTGTTTGTTTATGTCTGTCTGGATGACTTCTTTGGTCACTGTCATGCCATGTTCTAGCCTGGTGCCAGGTTTGTTTGTTTGCTTTGGTCTGGCTAACTCCTTGGGTCATTGTCACGCCATGTTCTAGCCTGGTGCCAGGTCTGTTTGTTTCCATCTGGTTTACTCATAGTCATTGTCACGCCGGAACTGGAACCTGGCAAGTGTAAACAGAAACACCTAAGATACTCAGTGCCAAATACTGTGTGACATGTTTTGGCTGTCCTCTGTCCACACTCTCATGCAGACCGGAACCACACAGTTATTTTCCAACCATTTTTCTTTCTGACATGGTTTCAGAAACAGAGGCTCATAACATCCTTCGTAACTAAGTTAGTAGATGGTGGCAGGTTGCGCTTGCTATACCAGGGTTGTGGGTTCAGCTTTCACTGGGGGTCAGTACAAAAAGTGTATGCATTTATTTCAAGAAGACCATGTTCTAAATTTATTTGGGATGTAATGGCTGAATGAGGTATGATAGTGACTATAATTGTTGATTATGCACCTATAGCAAAATGGCACATCTAGTCCAAACTGAGCTTTGAAAAAAAAAAGTTTTGAACAGCAGGGTCCCGTGGCATCTAACTGTATCTGATGTTTTGACTGGCAGGATCTCGTGGTATCTAACTTTCTCTGATGTTTTGATTGGCAGGGTCCCGTGCCAGCTGGGAGAACTTGCTGGGTCCCCTTCTACCAGCCCAGCTGGCCCGGATGACGTCACTGTCAGGGCCAGGTGTGGCACTCATGACCGGAGATTGGAGACCTCACTCTACATCAGGTTAGACCCTTTTGCTCAAATTTGGCGAGTTAATAAATTTGTCTTTTCATTTGGTTAGGATAATGGTAATTTAACAATTCATCAATCAATCAACTGTTTCAAGCATGATATTTATTTTAAACATTCTGGATTTTTCTAACTGAAAAGTTGATGTTTGAAGTTAGAGTAAATGTAATTCTACACATGATATACTGTAGGTAAAATGAGCCATGTCGTCCCAATCGTTGTTTTTATCTCATCTAGCTATCAATTTATTTTTTACGACCACACATTAAGTGTGCATATGTTGAATAAAAACCTATCTTGACTTTTCCACACTATCAATCAATCCGTCCATTATTCATTGAAAGCTTAGAGATTAAATTGACATAATCTCTGAAATCTGACAGCAAAAACTCAATCGATTCACTCTCTGTCAAATGAATCTACTTCTCCCATGGTACTGGTCGAAACAGATTTTCTTCTGCGTGAGTGTGCATGTATGTGTGTACTTTTCTTTTCAAGTAAAAAAAAAATCTACCAATTCCTGCCGTTAAATGAAAACATGAAATATGGTAAAGTCATGTAGATTCATGCATTTCAACTGTTTTTGTTTGTTATGTCTCTCCTGCAGAAATTAGCACCATACATACATTTTCTGTTAACATACATAAATACAGTACGGTTTCAGACACAGTCTCCGAGACAGTTAATTCTAGGGATCCCTTCAATCTCCAGCAAGTTAGGTAGAGCAGCTTTTAGTCTGCAACTCACATTTGGAATAATTTCCAAGATTGTTTTTAATTGCCCTCCTGGGCAATTCAAAAGGATGTCAGGGACATATTTTCATGAACAATGTGTTTTTGTCTTATGTATTCCCATGATTTTATGACTGTGTGCTCATAATATGTCTGTGTCCTTGTGTTCTCCGTACCACAGGTGTCAGTGCAAAGACCTTTAGTCCCCTCATGACCCCCCTGCTAAAATAAAGACAACAATCCTGACATAATTACATAATAAAAATAAACATAGTCAAAAGTCGTACTGCTTTAAAATACAAAGAAAATGTATTGGAACATATTTAAAATGTTCTGGGTTTTTTTCTTGCCTGTCTCCATTGTACCTTTCTGTGAATATTGGTTTGTTTGTTGTTGTCTTTTAGGCTGTTTTTTATTTTTGCTTATATGGAAGTTCCTTAATCAAATACTTTCTCTGGCTGTGAATTTGTTTTGGACACAAGGACGGTGAAGCGCGCACTAGTGGTGGCAAGAGTCCACATGGGTCTGGATCATGGTCTGAGTAATTGTTTTTTTGGGGAAAGAAAATATTTGATGTATTATAGAGTACAAACTTCCCACCAAGTTCGTCAACATGACTTCGCTATGATAGCTGAACAACCGGTGTTTATCATATCGTCAAACCAGAAGTTTCTTTAAAAGGGACATTTAGAGAAGTCAGGACATTTGGCAGGTCCTTACAAGAAGAGCTGTAGGTTCAGAGTTAAGTTTAAGTTGAACATTTTCTTTCTTACACAAATCCTCCTTATAAGTATAGTAAAACAGGAATGTGGGTGTATGTGTGTGTGTGTGTGTGTTTGTGGCACCAGAAGAAAAAGGATTTTGACTTCTACTGGAAAGCTAATCCCATCCTCCTCTAATCTGGGGCTAATCTGAGCCTAGAGAAAAAATGTTGTCCCCAAACAAGGAAAAAAGATAAGGTCATTCTGCTCCTTATGAATGGCAAAGCTGCCTTTACGGGCTCTCACTGCTGACCAATCAACATTATCAACAAACTAACACACTCTTGGAACAAATGCATAAATTACTATTTCTCCAAGTTGATTTCAACAGCCTTCCGGCATGCTTTTTGGGAAAGACATTCAAGAAGTTTTCAACTGGTGCAAATAACTAACCATTGGCTGAGGTAAAATGCTAACCATAAGACAGCTGGAGTTGTTTTATGAGATTTCAGTGCAGCCTTTGTTATTACTGATGACAATCTGCAGTCAGACACCACAGCTAATGAAATCCCCTAAGAAAAGAATATTGTTTCTAAAACCTAAAGTGTTGTATTGGAGAAGTAATTCCATAAACTCTATACCTGAACAGAAGCTAATCAAGAGGAGGCAGTAAAATAACCATGCAGACAAAGATATCATTAGGATGTCCCCTGAATGTCAGGAGGTTATGTCATGGTCTCCTGGAAGTCTTTTGGATGTGTTCTGTTTCCTGGGAGGTTTTTGTGATAAACCTGTTAGTGTCTGTATAGAATAAGAGAAATTCATACTCAAAGCATTATCATTAAATTGTTAAAAGGAGGTTCAATATATCTGTGAGAGATTATCAATATTTCTCAAAGCATGATCGAGACATCCACATAGTCTCATGTTATCCGATACATCTTGACTATTGCTCAATAATATGGTCAGGAAGTAAACACAAAGACATGGTTTAAAAAGAGCCATGAAAGACTCTGCCTTTCACAGCCTAAAAAGAGCATCTTCCACTTTCCTCTGGTTAGAGAGCTGATGGTATATATTTCATAGTGGAGGTATTAAATGCATCAGTTCTTGTCTTTGTAAGACATGTGTAAAATATTCTGAGCTGTCTATTTAGTCAGCTACAATACAGCTGTGATAGAGAAAGCAATGTAAAACATAAGGCACTCGAAGGCAATACAAAACAACATTTTATATAGGGTCATAATTGCATGGAAATTAAATCTCAAATTACTTAGCTTTAAAGCAAATTCAACATTACCTAACAAACCAAAGTTTTTGGCCTAAATGAACATAACATTCATTCATTGGTGGTTAGAGTGACTACAGATATGTGGTTAGAGTGACTACAGACAGGTGGTTAGAGTGACTACAGACGTGGTTAGATTGACTACAGACGTGGTTAGATTGACTACAGACGTGCGGTTAGAGTGACTACAGACGTGTGGTTAGATTGACTACAGACGTGTGGTTAGAGTGACTACAGACATGTGGTTAGAGTGACTACAGTCATGTGGTTAGAGTGACTACAGACGTGTGGTTAGAGTGACTACAGACGTGTGGTTAGAGTGACTACAGACGTGTGGTTAGAGTGACTACAGACGTGTGGTTAGAGTGACTACAGTCATGTGGTTAGAGTGACTACAGATGTGTGATTAGAGTGACTACAGACGTGTGGTTAGAGTGACTACAGACGTGGTTAGAGTGACTACAGACATGTGGTTAGAGTGACTACAGACGTGTGGTTAGAGTGACTACAGACGTGGTTAGAGTGACTACAGACATGTGGTTACAATGACTACAGACATGTGGTTAGAGTGACTACAGACATGTGGTTAGAGTGACTACAGACATGTGGTTTGAGTGAATACAGACGTGTGGTTTGAGTGACTACAGACGTGTGGTTAGAGTGACTACAGACGTGTGCTTAGAGTGACTACAGTCATGTGGTTAGAGTGACTACAGACATGTGGTTAGAGTGACTACAGACATGTGGTTAGAGTGACTACAGACGTGTGGTTAGAGTGACTACAGACGTGTGGTTAGAGTGACTACAGACATGTGGTTAGAGTGACTACAGACGTGTGGTTAGATTGCCTACAGACATGTGGTTAGAGTGACCACATGCCAGACACTGACAAGGCCCTTTTCTATGTGGGGATTCTTAAGGGTTGGTATCGGCCACCGATTTTTATCTACTACATCAGGAGACTCTCAAAGGCAGCACTGTGAATATTAGAGTAAAGCAAAAGTGTACTACTTTGTTCTACATGTCTGATATTATTTTTGTTGTATCATATCTTACCTTTGTTTGTGTCCAGTATGTCATATGTCCCTTAAATCTAGTTGTGTCTGTGTTATGTTTTACTGCATGTTGTTTCTGGTAAACACCAGAAATAGTATCTGCTTATTTTGGCAGCCGCTTCAGTAATTGGAATCCTAATGAACACAAACACACACACGCAGTAACACACACACACACACACACACACACAGATCAAAATCAGGAATCCATGCAGCTCAATAAATGTACAGTATATGAGTGACAGTCCAATACAGCATTACCTATTTTTGTGTTGGGAACCTACCAGAAACATGTTCTTGAAACTCCAGTGATGAATAAAATGTTTTAGGAATGCCCACACCAAATTAATAAAGCCTAAGTATGAAAGCAAAGTTTGGACAACCTGGGCATACTTTTGACTGAGTCTAGAATCAAATAGACTCTGGATTTAGCCCAGAGAAATGTCTTTATTATTCCAATTGGACTCTTAATATCTCACCCGGCACAGCCATAAGAGGACTGGTCACCCCTCTGAGCCTGGGTCCTCTCTAGGTTTCTTCCTAAAATTCGGCCTTCATAGGGAGTTTTTCCTAGCCACTGAAATTCAACACTACTGTTGTTTGCTCCTTGGGGTTTAAGGCCGGGTGTCTCTGTAAAAGCACTTTGTGACAACTGCTGTTGTAAAACGGGCTTTATAAACAAATTTGATAGATTGATTGACAAAGTGCAGTGATCAGGTAGCAACAGAATGGTCACACCTGAAGTCAGCAGTGTGAGGTATCTACCAGAGCACTTCGTTCTCTTGGATACTTAGGAGTGAGCTGAGGTACTCACCGAAAGAGGGACTTGTATATAAGCTGGTTCCACTGAGTCAGGTTTTAATCAGAGTGTAAAGATCACGTGACTCGTGTAGGGGGCAAAGCGGATGGCGTTGTGATGCGACGTCTAATTAATTGATGTGAATTTCAGCAGTGAGTCTGCGAATGCCATCGCCTGGACTTGCAGGATGGTTGTTTTTTACGAGATTGCACTTCACAGTGAGAGTGAAGGTTAACTCCCTCATGAACAAGAAACCAATTCTAGATTTGAATGTGGTCCGGATCTGACTGCTGTTGGTCTGGAAGGAGTCTGAACGTGAAGCCAAATATCCAGATGCTCGTGGGTATCGACACGCTGTTACTCAGATCCATTCAACGTGTTCATGTGGATGGGGGGTAGGCGGTTTGAGGTGGTTTTGGGATTGATGAGTTAGAAATGAAGGAAGGTTCTGGAAGTTCTGTGGGGTGGTCAGGACAGAGGGCCAGACGTACAGAAACAGTGTTGTCTACTTACAGTTAAATGAGGCAGTCACCAGCAGTAAGTGAAGCTTAATGTATGCAGAGAATACTGTTGGCCCGAGAATCAAACCCTGAGGAATACCCATTTAAAGAGCCTGTGGTTTAGAGAGTACCTGGTATAGATCACATTAAGATAGGGGCATCTCTTATAAGATTATAGGTTAAGGTATAGGTTAACTCTGCATACTGCACACTACTAATTTACAAGTCTCATTGCTTATTATTTTATATGATAAGTGAAATATTGACACGAGGAACATGGATATCTGCAGAGTTCAATATGTTGACATTTTGGAATACCTAATGCACTCTCCAGCGTGTGTGTGTGTGTGTGTGTGTGTGTGTGTGTGTGTGTGTGTGTGTGTGTGTCTGTCTGTGTGCAAGCCGTGTATGTGTGCAGCTCCTAATTAGGTTGCAGAGAACCGATATTGATTTGCTATTGTGCTTGTCAATATTCACACCTCAAACAGGCTGCAACAAATATCATTCAATATCATATCTACTCACCTGAAAGGAATGTGAAATAAATAGAAATGTTTTCTACACTTCATTCCACTGCAGTGGTAACCAACCACTGGTTGTCAATGAGAAGCCACAGCTACATAACAGTTATTTACAACGCACTTCACTTGACACTCTTCACTGCTACTATTCTGGTACTTAATAGAAAATGTACGCCTACGATTTGCCACTACCATTGTTCCAAACTGTGCCTACCTGTGCTATTTATTGTGAATCCCCAAAATAATCAGAATTAACAATGCACGATGCACAAATGCTGTAGTTTCCCGTTGAATTAAAATAGCCAAAAACGTTCGTATGTCTCAAGAGTTGAGATCGGATCAAACCAGCGCTATACAGCCAATTACTGAGAGCTGAACAGCCCATGCATGAATAAACCCTGGCTGTGATAGTGCTGTTTAAGTTGTGTGTGTGTGTGTGCCAGCATTCGTACTACAGCTTTTAAAATGTAAAATTAAAGCACTTTTCAAGCACTTTCATGCTTTGTAAGCATGTAAACAAGTACATTGCATATTTGGTAAACTAAACCTTCCCAATGCCCTCGGTCTGCACTAGTATATTACAGGTTATTGTGCTAAAACACCCATTATTTTAAGATAATAATATCACATCAACATTTCATAGTCTCATGTGCAACCTGGCTTAGGCCAACCTAAATCAATCATGCAATCAGTCAAGATCAGTGAACCCCAGAACACAATAATTGAATTATGTAATTTTTTTTAACATGTAAACATAAAAAGGGCAAACATGCGTGCCTGTACTTCCCTGTACATTCAACATATACATGCAAAAACCGTTTAAAAATACAAGATCCAACTTTGCCCAAAAGCCTGGTTCTTCTGACATCCTTGGACAGCATATCATTCAATACACACCAAGAGCAGAACATTATGTATAGCTGTCCTTTGTCATGACCTGACAAAAACCTCAAAATCTTTCATGCAGAATTTCCAAGATGTGGTTTTAACCTTGTTTTTGAGCCACCTTTCATTAGAACGGCAGGCAGTTTTCTAAATGATGATAATTCCCCCATTGTCACTTAAGAATTTCTTGATTCAGCATGTTCACACTCTCTGTCTTGTCTGTGTGTGGTTGTGTCTGTATGTATGTTTGTGTGTGTGTGTGTGTGTGTGTGTATCTGTATATGTGTGCAAGCGTGCACGCTTCTGCAACTACGGCTCTGGTGGTGGCGATTTGCATGGAACCTGGAAGGTTTAAAGTTAAGGCTCTGACAGGGAGCGAATCAAGACACTTAAGCATCCACCTGTAAAGCAATACAGGCAGACTTAGGAGTAATTCCAGACTCGATTGATGTGATGTGGCTGCAGTATAAACACTTATTGTCGATGACTCAGACACAATTTCCTCTGCAAACCTATCTGCTGTCTTTCTCCTCCTGCAGATAAGCGGTTAGCCAGGAGAAAAATGTCATGTTCCACTGCGTTGGTGTTGCACACAGAGCAGAAGACAACTAATGAAGCACACACTGAGGTAGGTGACCATGTTAATTACAGGGAATTACTAGAAAATAATAATAACAGTTTACGTTTCTAAAGCGCTTCATTACACAATGCAATTTAACATTCATGTCTTTTGGAATGTGCTCCTATCCAGAGCAATTTACCGTAGCGTGTGACTACGCTTTCATGTAGCGTACTATTCCTTGGGCCTTGGTCATAGGCAAAGTGCCCTAAATAGGGAGGTAGGGTGCTGTTTGGGAAAAACAGTGTTCATTAACTTACACTGAAGCTGAAACTACTTCATCCACAGCCTTTGAATTCACATTTTTTATTTATAGTTTCTTCCCCTTTTTTTTTCCTCTGCACCAAAGACAGAAATGACAAATTGATTCAAGGAAACCGAGGATGAGTCCTTTGGTAGGAGATGTCAGACGACAAGGAATCTCTCGTCCCCAGCTGCGTAGCTGAATCGGTTTTGGCTTGCTGAGATAAGACAACGAAAAGTGTTCCTTTTTGAAAGCTTTATGCTAATGCTAATTCTGCATTTTTAACTCTACCTACCAGTGTCACTGTACGTGTGTTCCAGCTTCCCAGACGGGTGTTGAAAAGGGCACTGGGGCAAAGTCAGTAAGATTTAGGGTCCAATTAACACTGCTTCATCTTGGCACTGATATGAGGTGGGATTATGTAAGATCCCCCTCCGGTAATAGTTCTTAAAACCCTCCCCATCGTATTAATTAGTAAAACTCCCCCAGAAGGATAGGATCTTTACTTCGTTAAAATGAGAATGAATGCTGTGGGGTAGTTGGTCTACAGTCTCTGGTGCTGATGTTCCCTGCCGGCCAACATCTCAAATCGCATCCCAAATGGAAGCCTGTTTCCTAAAAAGTGCACCACTTTTGACCTGGCCTATGGTCAAATGCAGTGTACTGTATATGGAAAAGGGTGTCATTTAGGGTGCATTATGTCTCTGTAGCAAAGGGGTTTCTGTAATCTAAAGGGCTGGTCATGCATTGCCTTAGTAATTGCCTGCTCTGATGACAGAGTTATGGACATTACAAGGGTAAACCATTTATCACTTTACAATCAACACTCCTTATTTCATTATTAGCCCTGGACAACCTCATAAAATCGAATTAACTGAATGTCCCTATTCCTCCACTAGATTAGACGTCAGTAGGAATGAATGAAAAAAACAATGAATGTTTAGAGATGCACAGGTCCATAAACTAAAACGGATTGCGTTTGCATGCTTTCGTTTAAATCGTCCATTCAATTCCGTCTCACCGAAAACCATTTTGCTATTCAGCATGAGTTGATATTTAAATATTGTTGACATTGTTTTCATACTTTGCTGCCGACTATGCAATTAACTTTTTAATGAGATTTTTCTAGACACACTCAATCTTTCTCAAGATGCCCGCTCAGGCCAGACAGAAGCTGGAGACAATCATTACAGTGCATTCATGTAATTCAATATCTGTTGAAATACAGACTCATTCTGCCATGTGCCTAATGGGCTTTAACCTGCTCATCGTAGCGTACTGTTGAACACCTTGTCCATCTGTTGTCCGATCTGTCAGCACTGTAGCTATCGGTGTTTCCCAATTACACCCTATTCGCTCCAAAGTGAGATACTTTTGCCAATGTCCCAAGTAATAAAGTTTTATTTGTGATGCTCGCCCATCTTGGTTGGGTCATGGGTCAACTACACGTCATTTTAACGGCAGGGTTGTAGTGGATAACTGTTATTTTTAACAATTTAATTAGTCCAAATTGTCCAAACCACAAACATCCGGAGATATTTGCACCAAGCGTATTACTGGCAAGTGTGACGGATGAAAGGACCATAAAGGATTCACGTTAGTTTGTGTTTTAACGTAATTTCAGTAGACAGCACCAGCCCAAGATCGCAGCGGAATATAGTTGAATAATCTAAACTCTGTGAGGGTCAATCAGACATTGAGGTGTCCGCGTTGGCTTTGGGTATAAATAGGCTCTCTGTTTACCGGGTCAGATCCTTCTTCCCCTTGGGTGCTATGGACTGATGCTTGACGTCCCTGACTTACTGTTCCAAAATCAAGACCTAGGAGAGGACAGCTATGAAAATCCAAGGAAACACAAAGGTGGTGTCTCAATACCCATACTTATAAGGTGTTATAAATAGTTATAAATAGCATTTTGGGTATTCTGTAGAATTGGATGTTTCCAACATGCCTAATGCCAGGACGCAGTGTTTGTTTTCGGGATTTTAATCTAGCACACTACCGCCGCAAGGTATGGAGGAAGAGAATAGTCTTTTCAGATCCACGTGCTTTTGACAGCGGCTGATCGTATGCCAGGGCGGCATATTTGTTTTGGCTTTTCAGCTAGGATACCATCGCTTCAAGGTACTGAGGAAGATAATTGTTTCTGTTTCTGATCCACGCGAGTCTGACAGCGGCTGATAACCCTCTGATAGTGAGATAAGGAGACGTATTTTCAATATAGGTGTGTCTACAAAGTTAATACAATTTGAGCTGCCTACCGCATTCTGCAAAAACTAAATGAACAGAAATCTGGTAGGAAGACATTTAAGTGCGTGTTAGACCTGTTCTGTCCCGTCCTACCAAGTGCTACTGACATCACGGACATCGACTGAGCCAAACCGAGCCTTACTGCACTGCGCTGGCCGAGCCACCCCTTTCTTCCCAGGTTCCTACCTTCTGGGAAATTGCCAGCCACTGTGTTTCTGCCTCTGCACCGTTTGCCCTCAGAGGCTTTAGGCTGAGGATTGGTAAAGCACTTTTTGTGATGGCAAAAGTGTGATGTTATTATCCATAGTCACTGGCACTGCGCTGGACAGGACAACGTGAAAGCAAAATATCTGGCCAAGTGCAATGTGTGTGTGTGTGTGTGTGTGTGTGTGAGAGAGAGAGAGAGTGTGTGTGTGTGTGTGTGTGAGAGAGAGAGAGAGAGAGAGAGAGAGAGAGTGTGTGTGTGTGCACGCTCACTCAGAAACATACTAAAATCAAAGGAGCTTTGTTTCATAATGATGATAATGTGAAATATGCCAGAAATTGTTGTCGTGGAGACCAGGAGGGGGTGGTCTGATGGTGGGAGCCAATCCCATTGTTACATGTCCTTTAAATACCGGCCTCTCATCCAGCTTAGGCAGCCTGCCATCGTCAACCAACAAAGGCTAGCAAGACATGATTGACATTGCCAGTGCTCTGAGGCGAGAACAGAACAACTTACGTGACACTGCAACTTTTGAGAAGTCTGAATGCTCTCCCTGCTCTTCAGTTGCACTGGCCACCTTGCACCTCCCATTGGCCTGCACTGCACATTTGGAATTGCCACTGTACAGTACTTGCAGTTTTTACCTGCATCTGGCTTATTGCACAACTAATCATTTCCCACTTGTACTTACATATACTTAATACTTAAGTACTTGTACATACATATACTTTATATGTACATTTTCTGCCCTCCCCATGTTTGCCTTTTATTGCACATTTAGTATTGCCATTTTGCACTGTATTTGCCTCCATTGCACATCTATACATTACACATCTATACATTACACTTGTAACAGACACTATACTTAATACTCGTAAATTGCCTGCCCTCCTCTATTTGCACTTCTGGTTAGATGCTAACTGCATTTCGTTGTACTGTACTCGTACTGTTCCGTGACAATAAAGTTGAATCCATCTATTTCTATTCATCTATTTTTAGATTAGTTACTCATTAGTGAAAACTGTAGTGGGTTTGTGTCTGTACTTGTTTGTGTTTCCTAGCAGGAGATGGTAAAGGCGTCGGTGGAGGAGAATGTTGGGCCTAAAGACAAGCGACCAGTAGCTTCCACACCTGTTCCTGGGTCTCCATGGTAACGACCCCTTTACACACTTCAGTATTAGTAGTTAGTGGCCAGGAAGGCTTAGTGTTTATATACATGTAAACAAATCCTCTACAGAAATCTGACCTATTCCTGACCATTCTTGACAGCAAACCTTTGGCCAATGTTTGTACATTTTTTATTCAAAGTGCATTCATGTCTCAGCTTCATCCAATGAATCATTGTAAACTGCTTTCTAGGAAGTTTGACTTTCCCATTGTGATTCTGTTTTTGGTTCTGGTTGGATATTCGTAAAGCACTCTGTGATAACCCTTGATGTAAAAAGGGCTATTTGATTGATTGTTAAACATGGTTCCATTGCCTCCCTAGTACAATAGATCACAGAATGTAAAAAGCTGTTTTCAAAAGACAGAAAAATACGACGGTGCAAACCTTTGATAGAAAACGCATTTCAGTCTCAACAATCAACAACTTGTATTGGGGACAATAGTGCAATAAAGCTGTCATATCTCTGAAAGTGGTTCAATCTATTGCTCCAATAGACTGGTTTTGTTTGGCTTCACATGTAATAGCCTTTGGTCTTTTACCTCAGGTTGATGTTGAGGGAAGACTTGATAGACACTACATGAAACGTGTACTTTCAAACACTAGCTCTGCATGACACTGGAGTGTTTTGAATACCTAACTCATTGTGTTAACCCTTTCATTATCTGGTATTCTTTTTTATAACAAAGAAGCAGCATGGAGAAAGAAAAAAAAACGAAACTACTTTTTGTAAACAAGTCAGTTCCCGAATAAGATGTTCCATGGTTCTGATACTGAAAGGGCCCCCGAGAGGTTTGTTGTGAACAATCCGGTCCTGCAAAACCATGGCACCTGCTGACTGTGGGAGTATTAGCTGAAGACAAGGAGCTAGCTCTCCAGAGCTTCTGAAAATGTGGCATACGGTGCATGTGTTATGTGATGTTGTATTAAGGAGCTGGCTGGACCTGCTAGTGTGGGGGGGGGGGGGGGGGGTGTCCAGCCAGCGCAAATAGAATGCGTTCATTACTGGGTGCATGACAACATATTACGTTGTTTTGGATTCAGAAAGCAGCAATCCACACTCGGGTGCCTGTGTTGAAGGCAGGTTTTGGATAAAAGCATTGTCTAAATCGCATGTTTATTATATTATAATATCTTGAAAGATAAAAGTGTTTTTCAGTAGCAAATACGAGTGCAGAACTTACATCAGCTGTTATATTGTACTGCCACCTTTCATAAGGTACACAGTACCAGTCAAAGGTTTGGACACACTTGTATCAGGCTGAGTGACATCATAATAACTGTGGTGGTTATATCCATATTACTTTATATAGCAGGAATGCGTCAACTCTGTGTCAAAGGACACGCAGGTTATGGATCCAATATAGAATTGACTGCCGTGCCTAATAAAATATACAGCATACAATCATGTTTGCCATTTCACAGACACTTATATGAAAAATGACTTAAAGTAGTGTGAGCAATTTGGTTGCTACAGCATTCATGAATGCCACAGTCTTGCAAGAGCTATGCTTGACCAACTAATATGATTAATATTATAATGCTGTTCTGTTTTGGTGATTATTATTATTACTGTAATATTAATAATTGTAACTTATGTGATATTATTTCTAATTTGAAAGGTTTCCGAAGCACTGAAGCTCTAGTCAGCTTTACGTACATGTGTTTTTGACAGGCAGCCAACATCTTAATGATTTATTGGGTGTGAGTGTTTGAATAGTACCACGTCTTTCCTCATGTAGGACAATGCGCATTGTTCAGATTTCAAATTGTAGTATTTGTTTTGTCTTTTTCAAATGTGTATTCATCATTATTCCTATTCCTCCTCAGGTGTGTGGTGTGGACCGGGGATGACAGAGTGTTCTTCTTCAACCCAACCATGCAGCTCTCCGTGTGGGAGCAGCCTGTCGATCTGAAAGACCGCGGAGAGGATCTCAATAGGATTATAGAAGATCCCCCGCATAAACGCAAAAAGGATTCATTTTCCAGTGAGTTAATGGTGAATCCTCCCCATCGGCTTTGCCTCACCCCTTTCGTTTAGTTGGCCTCGCTAGAGCTGTTCTTAATGGAAAAGTAAGTATTGAGCTGTGGCTTTAGACCCTTCTAAGAGGCCCATAATCACTCTGCTACCATTATAACATGTCTTCAATGATCTGGTCATTCGGCCACCGACGAAATTACACCGCCTTCTGCTCTTTACCGTGGTTATTTGGGTGTACTGTGCGACCCCGGACAACCAGCTGTTAGTGACGCCTGTGTTCATGATCGCAGTGGTTGAAACTCGTAGTGGAACCGTAAGGCCTTGGATCCAATCTGGTTTAGTGTACGTTCTCAATGAGAGGGCACCGTTTGGAATACAAGGCACATCATTTGTGTTCTAATAGATTTGATATTGAGGAAATCCCACGTGTGATTCGCTCTGTAAATATTGAATTGAATCTTGTCGGCAAAGATATTATCTCCTCTGACTAGATTTCCCAGAGGGTGATTTGTCTCTATTGATTTAGCCTTATTGCAGTTCCAAGCTGATTATGTATTGATGACCTTTTAACCGTCTGAATTTCTCTGGTCCAACAAAGCATGTCTGGCAAATTAGCTTTGGTGAATATGTGGACAACCCCAATGACCCGAACATTGACTTGTGGCTGATAAGATGGTGAGCAGCAGAACGATCCTTGGTCGACTCCCTCAGTCGCTTTCAACTGTGGATCTTCTAATGTTGCAGTCTTTTGCTCTTCGCGCTTCTTCTTTGTATCCATAATTTCAGCGGAGGAGGGTTTTCGAAAGTAACTCCGTCGCCACTGACAACTGTAATTCACGCTGGTCTTCATTGACGCCCGATCGGATGAAGTCGGGTTCTGCAGAAAAGAACGGTACGCCGGGCCTCTGTTGCAGTCCACTGAGGAACTATGTGTTCTGTATTGTTTCTCAGCAGAGGATGGTTCTAGCTCTCCGTCTGCCGACGACGATGACGACGAGGAGCACAGTTCGAAAACCAAACGGAACAAGTGAGTGTCCGAGGGGGGAAAAAGGGGGACTGCTCAGGAAGACATGAAAGAGGACCCACAGGGCCCCTATTGAAATGAGTGCACTTCCGAGTAAACGTGGTGCTATTTGGGATGGAGAACTAGTGTGTTGGTGTGATAAATAGTAATTGAATCAGAGTGCGGTGTAGGGAGTCCCCATTCAGCAGCTGCCCTACAGCTAGTAACAGATAGGTCTGGAGCCGTTGTCATGACATAATCACATTCCATGTATTGTATTACAACAACGTCTTGCCACAGAACTGTCTCAAATTTGATGCCACAGAGATGCATTTTTGATCCTGCCGACAATCACATCTTGTCTGCGCAATATCACACATTTTTACCCAAAAGATTAAGGTGGGTTCATCCCTGATCCATAATCCTTGCTACCTGTGAATCCCAATATTTGCTGTAATTCCATCTGCCTTCACAGCTTGGTTCTCAGTGTTCTGATACTTGACATCCAAACTGAAAATAGAGGTTTCTCAGAGTATCCGCTATGATTTATTATTAAACCAATATAATTAATTATTAAACATCTGTCCTCTTCAATTGGAGCAGCAATAGCTTCTTATTGTCTCTGAATTGCGAAACTTCGAATACTGAGCTCTCCGTGTGTTCAGCCTGTCTCCTCCTTCTCTGCCCTATAGCTTTGATTACATTCCATGTCTATTTGTCATTTCAGTCAAGCTGGTGGAAACGGCGTGTTTGTTAGCTTCAAGTGATTTGATGTGTGTCAGAGTCCCTTTTTCAGCAAACCTCTGTCATCTAAAATAACTCTGCATCTGCCCATAATGTACTTGAGATTGTCCTTGTATACCGCTCCGGAAGAAATTAAGGGGCCACTGCACCTTTTCCTTTCCAAAAAGGTTGAAAAGGAAAGTTTTGAGTGAGGAACAGAAGCGTTCAATTTGCAGTGATCTTTTAATTTTAACCCTTCTGTTCCTCACTCAAAACCTTCCTGGAAAGGAAAGAAAAAGGTGCAGTGGTCTCTTAATTTTTTCCGGAGCTGTAGATGCGAGTACAAACCAATACAGCAATATGGGTGAATGGTGCGGGTAGCTGATTTATGGACCACAGCTCCAGCAAGTATTCAAACCAACGAGTTGTAAGAGCTGTTGTGACTGGCACTAACGATTTACTATCTAGTGAAAATTCTGATCCCGGCTAGGAAAGTAAGGGGCTTGTTCAATGCAGGTGATCCATCTCTGCCAGCTCCATATGGTCAAAATCACTGATACAGCTCCCTCTACACTTTCTGATGTGCACTGTGTAATTTAATATCATGTCTTCAGAGAAACCTACTCTGCAAAAAAAATTAAATAATGAAAAATACATTTTCAGATTTGCCCTAGAATAAAAAAATTTACTTGAAAGACTACACCCCAGTTCATTCTCTGATGATAACCCTGGAGGTTGTGGTGCAGTATTAGTCAGGGTTTTGCATCTGCAGAGGGCTTTGGTTTGAATCCCATCAAACCCGAGCAATAGGTCTTCAACCCTCTCCTCAGGGACCCAGGTATTTGATTTATTTCAGAGCTAGGACATCTGCTTTGACTTGTCAGCTAATCATCATGCCTTTTATCCGTGAGTCAGGTGTGCCTGTTCAGGGCTGCAACAAAACTGGAAAATGTCTGTGGGTCTCTGAGGAGAGGGTAGAAGAACAAGGCTGCAAAGGCAGTATGAAAAGGTTGATTGGTGACAATGTATGTGTATGTTTTGAAATTGTTGCATTAGTAACTTAATGTTTTGTTTGTGATATGTTTAAAAATAATTGCTTAAACAGGGAAATAGTTTGAAATCTGACCTAACAAGTTTTGTAGAAAATGTATGAATGAACACTGAACAATCTCATGTGCGATAGTAATCAAACCCTTTGCCATGACACTCCAAAATAAGGTATACTCTAGAAGAGTATTGGAGTGAACTTGTGGCAAAATCTATTGATTGAGGATTAATTTAAAAGGCACACACGTGTTAATATAATGTTCGACACTTCACAGTGCGTGTCAGAGCAAAAACCAGGCCATGACGTCCAAGGATCTCCTTTAGCCCTGCAAGAAAGAATTGTGTTGCCTAGATCTTCCTAAAGCATTGAAAGTTCCCAGGAACGCGGTCCATCATTATGAAATGAAGGCTGTTTAGAGCCACCAAGACCCTTCCTGTTGCTGACAAAGTAATTAACTGGGCAAGATGGGCCTTTGACAGAGAGGTGACCCAGGACAGAGCAAGGTCCTTGAGGAAGACCTGATCCAGAGTGTACGGAACCTTTTGACTGGGGTGAAGATTCATCTTTCAGCTTGACAATGACCCGAAAAGCACAGCCAAGGCAACTAAAGTGGCTTCAGGACAAGTCAGTGAATGTCCTTGAGTGGCCCTGCCAAAGCCCGGACTTGATCCCAATTGCACATCTGCTGGGAGCCATGAAGGTCGCAGTTCACCGATGCTCCCCATTCAATCTGACTGAGCTTGAAAGGATCTACAAGGATAATGGGAGACATACGTGTGAAGAGCTTTTAGAAGCATCCTCGAGAAGCTTTTAAGCTGTGATCATATTGATCAATGCATGTATATACTGTATGTTTCCAGGGTCGAAATATCATAATCAGTAGCTTTAACAGTTTGTGAAAGTGCTCATGTAAAAAGGGCTTTAAAATCATTTTAATGATTGATTTGACATTTCTAGGTTTTCTACAATTCGATGGTACATTTTGTGAGGGCAAATTAAGTCTGACAACTTAGCAGACAAATTAAGGTACAGCATCTGTGCCACCTCAGACTTTTACATGAAGTTTAATAGTTTGAGGTGACTTATTTCATAAGGCATTTGATGTCATTAATGCATATTTTACTTCCGCTAACTCTTCCCTGTATCCCATGTTCTGTACTCCATTACTAATGACAAGCCCGTTTTGTAGCCCATTTTGGATCTGGCTTAAAGCTGTTCTCTGTTGTCCACAGACTGGAGGAACCTGCTGATGGCAGTCAGGACCTGACAGAGATGTCAGGGTCGGAGACGTGCAACGCTCCTCTCCATCGGGCCGTTCTGCCATTTGAACTACGTGTCTCACACTTCAGGGACATGCTCCTTGAAAGAGGGGTAATATCTATGGAGCAAAGAACAAATCAACCTCAGATAACTCTGTTCTGACAGTTTCCCCCGAGACAATAACTAAGACTGGACTTTTTAAAAGTATAATGTGAGACAGAAATCTCTGTTCTGCAAATGGAGCAGGATGCAAAAACACTTCACTGCAAAGTGCAGACTTTGTCACACTTTATTTAATAACAGTGAATACAATACACACTGAGGGTATAATATATTTCAAAAACGTTTGACTTTACACAAAAAAGGGCATTATCATTATTTTCACAAACTCCGTATATTTCTTTTTTGCCTCAAAGTGTATTATTTTTGTCATTTTATTTAAATTGAAAAGCAACTTGACTACACTGTTCCTTTTACAATGAACAATAGCTGAATGTTTCTCTTCAGGTTTCAGCGTTTTCTACATGGGAAAAAGAACTGCACAAAATTGTGTTCGATCCACGGTATCTTCTACTCAACTCGGCAGAGGAGAGGAAACAGGTAAACTTGGCTGTATTGGTCTGGCTTGATTAAATGGTCATGACTGATGATTCATTAATGAGCAGTGATGGATTAACTGGCAATAGCCTATTCATTGAGATTGTGAATGATGCTGATTCAAAAATGACCAATCCAATATCCAAACACAGCATGTCCACGCCTCTCGGGCCGTGCTCAACCTTTCAGGGTTTAAACATGCAGAATCCAGGACTCACAGAAACCCTGTGCCGGAAACACAGGGAGAGCGTGAGCTCAGTCCAGGGCTGAACAGGCACAAACAATCGACAGACTAATGGGTGGCAACTTCACTAGCTCTATGGTGTCACAACAACTTGTGTCACAACAATGACCAAATTGCTCTACGGTGTCACAACAATGACCAAATTGCTCTACGGTGTCACAACAATGACCAAATTGCTCTACGGTGTCACAACAATTACCAAATTGCTCTACGGTGTCACAACAATGACCAAATTGCTCTACAGTGTTACAACAATGACCAAATTGCTTTACGGTGTCACAACAATGACCAAATTGCTCTACGGTGTCACAACAATGACCAAATCTGTATACAAACATGTTTTGTAGGTTTTACCACTGAATTGGGCTCTTGATGACTGACGATGGTTGAGGTTTGTTCTCGGGCACAGGTAGACCCCAGAATGTGCAACTATCTGTGGAATTTTTGGGTCATTTGTGTCCCGTCCGGGTGGAAAACATTATGGTGGAAATAACCTCCCCGAATCTCTTTGGGATGAATTATTGAGGTTTATGTCATGTTGCATTAACTTTGTCAGTCTCATCCTGTCAGCGATCATATGGAATTATGAGAGGAGCTAAGATAACAGAAAAGAGTATTAGGATACACACGATGACATATTCTTGTAAAAATCTCTGGTTGTTTTCTTGTGCCAATCATTACTTTGTCCCTGTCTCCAGGTGTTTGACCAGTTTGTCAAAGCCAGGATGAATGAAGAATACAAGGAGAAAAAGAGTAAACTGCTGCAAGCAAAAGAGGAATATAGAAAACTTCTAGAGGAGTCAAAAATCACATCAAGGTAAAATCGGCATGTTACTGTAATTAACAGGTAAATTGAAGATTAAATGACTGTTAAAGATTGACAAAATAGCATTTTTATTATATACAGTCCCAACCAGAGACACTCAGTATCTTCTCCAGGGAAGCTCTGCCAGTCTTGTACTTGTCACATTTTGCTTAAGTAGGACGCCAGACACAGAGTTAAAGGACAACAAAAAGGGTTTAATAATGAAACTGAGGTGGGTAAAAAAAAACACAAAACGGCAGGAACAAGGCAGGCAGAAACACAGAGACCAGCAGGCAAAATACACAATAACTTGACAAAGGGCTGCCAGAACTGGGCTAACTAAATAGGGTGCTAACGAGGGCTAAAAACAAGCAGGTGAAAACAATCAGAACAAAAAGGACAGGCTACATTCAAGAACAAAGAAAATCAAAACAGAACAAACAGAACCACACAGTGCTGCAACCATCTTCAGTTGTTGTTTGTTTTGAGGACTTTTTCCCTTCAGGCTCATCTGTGGAAATAAAATGCATGTTCTAATGGATTTACATATATCTGGAGATTGACTTCACCAGTCAAGAATGTTCCCCTGAAAAAGACCCTAGTTGCTATATGACAGAACGTTTCAGGGTTGTTGCCCTGATGTATGGTGAAGTGCCATCCAACGAGTTCTGGCAGACAAGATGCTCACTTCAATATGCATTCTGCTGCTGCCATTAGCAACAGTTAAGTTCTCTATATGTCTCTTACTTCCTGTTTGTGCCGCAAGATGCACTGTGCTGCTGGTTGGTTGCTAACAGTGGTTTGAGTTGCCAAGTTGTAATGACAGATGGAAGTAAAATAGACATTTCATACTGGAGTACAAACTGGATACAGGAGGACCTCAGGGTTTGAATCTGGGATCTCCCTTGTTTACCTTCATATTAGCAATATTGGGATTACTGTGAATAGTTTTTTACATGAAAATGTAGTGAGCCTCTCTGTGTGTAAGAGAACAAAATGTTTGTTTTTTGTTTCTACAAAGCCTTCTTGCCGAAAAAACTAGCATATCTGAGAAATGTTTTACCACATCAAATGACTTGTTAATGCTGGATACGCGTATCATTGCTTCAGTGCTAGCTACAGTACATCAGCTTTCAGTTTTTATGACCTACGGAAGTGGAATAAGCTGCAAGTCGGGCTCAAGCTCCAGAACCTTCTGTCACTTGTCAAATTTAGAAGACTGCTTGTGGTTTCGGATGTTCATAGCTGTATTTTAAATGCATTAATGTTCCTGTTGTATTCTTTATTTCATTATTTACTTTAGATATTAAAACACAGTGAGAACCCAATAAACCAAGAAGCCATAAAACAGGCCAGTTTGAGTGACGACCACACATGCCGAAGCCTCAGCACCCATCCGTTATATTTCACAAATGCGGTTGTTTGCTATGATTCTTGTGTGAATCGTTGTCTCTTCTGTCCACAACGTCCTTTTCAGAACTCAGGCTCTTACAGGTACTTTTCACACTTGAAGAAAAAGGATTGTCTTGCAAGAACTAAGCATGCACTCAAATACACCTTTTGCCTCGCAGGTCAACTCTCCCTCAGTTGTGCACATGAATGTCTATAGAGCATCAACTAGTGGGAGCGAGTTGAGATGAAATCTAATGAGGGAACAGTGGACACTTTGTGGATGGTGTGCTTCTCTACCAACCTGGTCCCAGTCCATCACTTCTGTCGGGCAAATGTGGCTTTCTTTCTGTGGACCAGACATGTTGCATCTAATATATTTATTTTATTTTTTATTTGGTGGAATTAATAGCTACTTTCCTAGTAACCTCACCGCTTCCAGTAATTCAAAAGGGATAGAAACTAATTTAGTGGCAAAAATCGTAATTTGAATTAATATGGACCTGGTGACCATAACTTGGGCATGGGGAACGAGACTTTGACTCGTGACCTGTGACTCAACTTTGACTCCGACCCAACTCTGGCTTAGCCGTAAGGACTCATCACTTGATTCGGACTTGAACTAAGGGACTTTGGACTCGACTTACACAGTGATTCATCTGCATCAATGAATTGTGGGAATCATTCATTGAACAATGTCCTGCCGGCAAGATCTTTATCCACGTCATGATGTTTTGTCAAAAACCTGATAAGGCTAGTTTGCCAGAATAATGTGAACATGTGATATTACAATTGTCAGTTTGCCTTATTTCCGAAACCTATTTGAAAAACTGTCAATTAAACTTTCCTTAGAAGTTTAGAAAATACAATAAAAGGCTAGCTCCGCAAGGCCATTATGTACCATACACACATGTACATAAGTGCTGCATTCCTGTGGGAGATGCGTGTCATTGTGTCTGATGATGACCTTGCTTCTTTTCAAAGGTTCTGTATGTTGTCTCTGGAGGATGAGTGCAAAGGCAGGCTGTGATGAAAAGACAAGGCATGTCTGCCGTGTGGAGTAACTCTCCGTTTGAAGTTTGTTCTTTTTAGATGGTATGATAGAACTACACCACTCCACTGCCAGAATGTTTAATCCAATATTCATTTGCAACCACTTTGTTACCCCAAGGACATTAGTTAATCGCGTGCAGGTGCAAGGTATATAAAATATATTTTTTATTTTTTTATTTTTTATCAAGCTATACAACAAAATAAACAAATGCTCAATTACCAATATTGATCCAGTTCTTTTGTAAAAAATCAGGCAGGAGTCAATTATTAACCTTTTACTCCGGGGATGATGAAACAGCATTTTTTAAAAGGTTTCTCTTCTCTTTCTCTTGCACAGTTCTATATGGAAAAAATAACATGCACAAGCGTATAAATGCTATGCATATGTGTATATAGATTATTCACTGACTATCTCTTTAGGTGGTGACTAAGTGTGTGGAAAACCTCTTTATTCTGTGACTTCCTTTAAAGTGGAACTGACAGCTTTTTCAAAACAAGGAATCCTAGTCAAATATGTTAAATTACGCCCACAGGAATAATATTACGCCTTTTTTCAAATCTTCTGACAAGCGAGCACAGACATTTCCATGTTTTCCTACAATCAAAGGGAGGTTTGGGAAGGACAGAGGAAGCATTTATGAAAATTCTATAGCAATTTAGAGTGGGAAAGTGGACAAATAATATACACTTCACTGAAACAAAAGTAATAAAAATGGTGTCAGTCTTGAACGGTAAACACACTGTGTGTGTGCTATATCCGCTCAAAGTCACACAACTTACTATTAGCAAATTATCTGTTTGCCACATGGCTCATCTGGTGAAATGAATGGTGTTTTCCCAGGCAGTAGCCAAAGTGAAACTCTAGATCATTAGAAAGCATCAGGCAAAGCCACACTATTCACCTGAATGTTTTACTGCAAATACGTGAATACTTGTGAGTGCTGTTCATCCGTGTCAAATACGTGAATACTTGTGAGTTTTCTTCATCTGTGTCAAATATGTGAATACTTGTGAGTGCTCTTCATCTGTGTCAAATACATGAATACTTGAGTGCTGTTCATCCTGTGTGTCACCCTGGTTCCAATCCACTTGACCACAACTAAAATGGAACTGGACTGTCTGCTCATGGTGCCCATTTCATCAATACCAAACGCATTTGATTGACAATAAGAGATATGCAAACTAAGCTATTAGTTCCTCATGTACTTCGTCCTTATTTGTACTTATTCCTTTCCTGACATTTGGTTTCCAATTCTCTTTATTAAATAGAAAAAACAAGAATAAACAAGGGTTTACCGCGTGAGTGCATGTTTGTGTGTCTTTAAACTATGATTATCTAACATGGCAGAAACATGAAGTACTAACTTTAGTCTCTTCTGATTTTCCTCAGAAAGGATAGACTTTTCTAATGATCCCGAGCTCGCTCCCACATCTTTCTCAATAAAGATAATTTTTTTCTCTTGGCAGGTCGACGTTTAAAGAGTTTTCTGAAAGGTACGGCCGTGACCAGCGCTTCAAGCAAGTCCCTAAGAAGAAGGACCAGGAGCACTTCTTCAACCAGTTCATCAACGCTCTGAAAAAAAGAGATAAAGAAAACCGCATGAGGTTGAGAAAGATGAGATGAGGAGGCTTGAGGAGTCACCAGGCTGTGAAATAGGCCTCTCAGAATGCAACATAATGTGAATGGATGGATAGCACTGACCCATAAATGAGACTGTCATTTCAAGAGGAAAATAAACAAGCAAAATGAACAGCTAGCAGGATCCCTGTGGACTTAAAGGGGGAAAGCAGCAGACAGTGCTGTCCTTTGCCTGGAAAACTGCAACTAATGTCCAGATTTAGAGTAAGCAGAGACAATGCCGGCATGGCTTCACATGCTATAAGGCAAATCAGCTAGCTCTCAGTGATTGAATAATGTTTCATATTGAAGCTCTATTTTGGAATTCTACGTTTCACGTGTATTGAGTCACAGTGACAAACATGAATTGAGCATTACGTGCGTATTTATGTAATTATTTATTTTTATCACATTACCTGTATGTTGATATATGAATGTGTCCGTGCAACCGAGCACAAAGCATACAATGTACTCTGTGTACACCCATGCACAATGAAATGGACATAACATACATATACAGAACACAATACTGCATTTGCAATGTGTCAAAAATGAGGGCGCAGTAAGTATTTTTAACAATTTCGAGCAAGATTTTAGATTCTCCACAGCATCTCTGAGAATCAATGGATGATATTGTGTATTGATCTTTTTTTTTTTAAACGTTGTCTAAAGAATATGTTGTGATTAAGGAAATGTTGTAAAAAAAAAAAGGAAAAATCTAAGTTGCTTATTTGTCATTTGATCTGTCATTATTGTAAAAGTCATGAGTAGTGCATTCTCTGTAACAGGTCAGGACGTTGTGAGATTATAAAGGACTATGTTTGGTAAAATATAATTTTAATTAGTTTACTGTACAACTATTGTCTTAAATTTGTTACGTTTCCTCATTCATTTTTCAATTAAACATACAAGGTTTGTGGATTCTGAGTGGATTCATTTAATTGGTCATTTTTGATCAGGTGGCTTCTTCCAAATAATGAATCATGAATAGGAAGACCTATGAAATAATCCACCTACTGTTAAAACAATTTGCGATAATTCACTCCTGTTATTTCAGGATTATTTTACTTGAATGGGTGTCCAAACTTATGCCTGGTACTGTGTATGCATACAGCATGTAGGACATGTGTTGGGGTTGCATTAATGGCCATGTGCGTGACAATGTGTGTATTGTGGTGGAAGCCTATTGATAAATTTTTTGTTACAAAGAAATTCCAGAAATTCCAAGGAACTTTTGCCTCAACCTAGTAGAAAGTCATGCTTGATAATCCAAACTCCTTACTCTGAACCTAGCTCTGAACTTCGAGTTAGATCCAGTACCCTGAACACAATTGTCCATGCAATTATCCTAATGTTCTCAACCCAGTCTCAGAATAATATAATGTACTGGGAAAACAATTCAGACAGCCAGAAGAAGTCTAGAATCTTTATGTGGTTACCTACTAAAAGCTTTCGGAAATGACATTGCCTCAAAACTATTACACACTAACTGGCATTGCTCAGAAAACGACAGCTTCTCCATTCATACAGTGTCAAACTCGCTTGCTTGCTGTTGGTATGTACATTTATATTATAAGTGCTGCTAGTCTACTATAAACAGAGGGGAGAACAAGTATTTGAAACACTGCCGAATTTGCAGGTTTTCCCACTTACAAAGCATGTAGAAGTAGTGACATTTTTATCATAGGTACTCTTCAACTGTGAGTGACGAGTAAAACGAAAATCCAGAAAATCACATTGTATGATTTTTAAGTATTTAATTTGCATTTTATTGCATGACATAAGTATTTGATACATCAGAAAAGCAGAACTTAATATTTGGTACAGAAACCTTTGTTTGCAATTACAGAGATCATATGTTTCCTGTAGTTC
Organism: Esox lucius; assembly: GCF_011004845.1. Lineage (NCBI taxonomy): Eukaryota > Metazoa > Chordata > Actinopteri > Esociformes > Esocidae > Esox > Esox lucius. The sequence goes on along the minus strand of NC_047574.1, from coordinate 4,972,164 downwards.
TTGACCTGGTTTGCACACACTGCAGCAGGGATTTTGGCCCACTCCTCCATAGAGACCTTCTCTAGATCCTTCAGGTTTTGGGGTTGTCGCTGGGCAATACAGACTTTCAGCTCCCTGCAAAGATTTTCTATTGGGTTCAGATCTGGAGACTGGCTAGGCCACTCCAGGACCTTGAGATGCTTCTTACGGAGCCACTCCTTAGTTGCCCTGGCTGTGTGTTTCGGGTCGTTGTCATGCTGGGAGACCCAGCCACGACCCATCTTCAATGCTCTTACTGAGGGAAGGAGGTTGTTGGCCAAGATCTCACGATACATGGCCCCATCCATCCTCCCCTCAATACGGTGCAGTCGTCATGTCCCCTTTGCAGAAAAGCATCCCCAAAGAATGATGTTTCCACCTCCATGCTTCACGGTTGGTATGGTGTTCTTGGGGTTGTACTCATCCTTCTTCTTCCTCCAAACACTGAGAGTGGAGTTTAGACCAAAAATGTATTTAGATGGAGATTGACCGTCATCTTGAACTTCTTCCATTTTCTAATATTTGTGCCAACAGTTGTTGCCTTCTCACCAAGCTGCTTGCTTATTGTCCTGTAGCCCATCTCAGCCTTGTGCAGGTCTACAATTTTATCCCTGATGTCCTTACACAGCTCTCTGGTCTTGGCCATTGTGGAGAGGTTGGAGTCTGTTTGATTGAGTGTGTGGACAGGTCTTTTTTATATAGGTAATGAGTTCAAACAGGTGCAGTTAATACAGGTAATGAGTGGAGAACAGGAGGGCTTCTTAAAGAAAAACTAACAGGTCTGTGAGAGCTGGAATTCTTACTGGTTGGTAGGTCATCAAATACTTGTCATGCAATAAATGCAATAAAGGCAAATTAATTATTTAAAAATCATACAATGTGATTTTCTGGATTTTTGTTTGAGATTCCATCTCTCACAGTTGAAGTGTACCTATGATAAAATTACAGACCTCTACTTCCTTTGTAAGTAGGAAAACCTGCAAAATCGGCAGTGTATCAAATACTTGTTCTCCCCACTGTATATATTCTCAGTAAATGATATCTCTCAGCAGAAAGTATTTAACTAATAATATTTTTAGGATCAACACTTGCAATAAATTATTCAATAGCATTACGCTCTCTCCTTTGTCGATGCAATTTGAATCCGGTCATCAACAATGTAATTTAATTTGCAGCTGAATGGTTAACATTTTAATGATATTCTAGGTTGTTTAGAAGAATCCAAATTTGCCATCCTCCACATAATTGCACAGTAGCTCTGCGTTGTTGTACACGACTCTGTACAATCAGTTAACATACAAAGATAGAGAACTTTTGATGAAAGAGTAGTAGGCCAGATTTGAACGTACAAATACACTGGGGGCAGTTGACTAGACCACTGGACAAACCCAGGCTATCAAGGAGCATCTACATTAGTGCTGTCACCTTGATTTACCCTGGTTTAGCCTACTTTATTCCACGCTCTCCAAGCCTGCTAATGGGACAGCCGTCAGGCTGGGTTGCCTACTGACCAATCTACAGACACGCTTCTCCAAAGAGTGGATCCATGAATGTCCAACGAGCCACAGTCTTCATGCTGATGTCCATATGGATGACAAAGTAAATGCCTGCAAGCTCACAAAAATGGGGTGTGAAATGTAGCACTGTGAATGGAACCATATTCCAATTGAAAAAGATCCCACACAGATTCCTTTCCATGCCATTTTAAGCTTACATTTATTCTTGGGTTTTGTTTACGCAACTTCTGCTTTTTAGCTTCCCTCTGGAAAATCAGCGTCACTATATTATGTCACTATAGCACCCCAGTTACATCAGCAAAACGAGGGTTGGGTAAGTTACTTTTTAAATGTAATCTGTTACAGTTACCTGTCCACATTTGTAATCTGTAACATAACTTTTAGATTAGTCAAAACCAGTAAAGTAATCTGATTACTTAGATTACATTCATATTAAGAGGCATTAGAAAACAAATTGGAATAGCCTATAACCAGTTAAACACCATTTGCGAGATCAGTCGGTGTTAGAGTTTACATAGCTGGCCAAAAACTGAATTTGCATTTAAACTTATGGGTTTTGTACAGCGCCTTTGGAAAGGGTTTCTAAACCATTGCTTTCTATTTCAATATGATTGGGCTACATCTCTACATTACACGCTAAAGGTCTGTCAGATATTCAGTCATTCCAATTAATCCAATAACCCTCGATCTTCCAGAATGTGTCTGTTCATCTGAACATAACCCAAAATCGAAGGATGTGTTAACCTTTTCTGTTATTTGTTTTATTCATGTTTCTAATTGCTTCAAAACATTGATGAAAAATAAATGGCAATTTCTCAAAAAGGGTATTGACATTATTGCACATAAAAATCAAGATATCCGCAGCTTTTCGCACCTACATTAATACAGTGGTCTGATGTTTTTCTCCACAACCACCAACATTGTCAAAACATTGCAGAAACCCCAGGCACACGAACGCACGTTTGCAATCTTGAACACCCACACAAAAATATATTTTACCCGCATGAACGTAGCATGATTATTAGGGCCACCAACAATTGATTTTCATGTCGCAAATTATAGAAATAAACTGTGATTATACACCTGCACTGATAACCAATGGATTGCAATTTTCAGAGATGCAAAGCAAGTAGAATCACATTCTGTATGGACGGAGTTGAGGTGGTTGTGTCAAATGTAACAAATAGTTGCCTAACCTTCAGGAGGAGATGATCCCGACTCTTGGTGACGCCAGTGAAGGAGAGGAAGCCTGCACCTTTTGCGTGGGATCACATGGTCAGAGAAAAATAACCAAAAGCTGCCAAAGTCAAAAGAAGACCAATGGAAATCCTAGAAGAGGTATTTTACCACAGGACTGCACAAAAATATACACAAACTGCTTCAGTTTTGCATTGTATGGGAGGACGCACAAAACACAGATTTTTCTAGTTTTAATTGTATTAAACTTTTTAACAACGTATTGTTTGGCCTTCTGCAGTCATATCTTAAGTGTTTTACGATGCCTCTATGTGCCATAGCTGTGCAAGTAAATTAATTAAAATATATGTTTTTCTATGATTTTCGCACAACAAATGGTATACATTCACAGGGCCTGAAACTCTAAACCTGATGCTAAATGATTCATGATATGAGTGTCTCAAAATCTAAAAACACTGTCACAGCCAATTACAGCTGAGAGGCCAGAAACAGAGGAATGGTCATTCAAAATAACTCTCTGCATACTCAAGATGCATGGCAATTTCAGTTTAATAGGCTTAGATTTCTGTCATTAGATCTTCATCAGACCCCTCTTAAAACAGTTGAATATGTTAGTTTAGCAGAAACTTCAAATCAAGCGCAAAGAATGGAAAGACTTCAGTGTTCGTGATGAATGGGCAACACCAGTTCTGGGAGGGTTGATGATGGTGTCACGCATTTCATTCGCCCCCAGCTCAAGACTGGGGAAAACGTGCAACCAATCAGGCCAAGAGGACAGGTCACCTTTTTTAATAAACAGTCCAGAGTATATAACATCATCTTATTTGTCTTTCGAAATCATGTTCTACCAAATAAGGTCCGACTGCTCTTTACAACACCTGCCTGTCTGTCTTCAGTGTGGGGGTTAATCCTGGCACTTGGTTGGGTGGGTTTTACTGCAGATGAAAGGTGACTGATCATCATGCTGTACGTACATTGTATGTTGAAACCAACATGTAAAGTCCTGATTTTATTATGTGTGCGTTCTACACTCAGAGCCTATTTCTGTCATGCCATTTGGAGCAGGACATTTAATGTAGCATTTTTATTGCAAAGGTTTTCATCTTCTAAAAAAATATGTTTGCAGATGTGTGAGTGCAGTCCAATGAACATTTGCACATCTCAGTGTGGAAGGATGTCATCATCGCAGAGCAGCTGGGACCTTGAACCATTGGAGTAAAAGCTTCTGGACCACAACACCACCAAGCAATAGACAATCAGAAGGCCTAATGTTACCACTAATGTTATTAATTTACCCTAATGTTACCACTAATGTTATTAATTTACCCAAATGCTGCCACTAATGTTATTCATTTACCCTAATGTTACCACTAATGTTATTAATTTACCCTAATGATACCATTAGGGTATAATTAGTTCAAGCAGTAAGTTCAAGAATTGCTGCTTGATTTTCTTTATTCAACTCCTCGTCCTAGTGGAAAGAAGTACTTGGTCTGAGAAAACATGAATAAATAAATGATTCCGAAAAATACTTGGAGTTCAAACATTTATTCTTCCATCTTACAGCTCAGTACTTTTTCACAGCTGTGTAAAAATACCATGTTCACACTTTGTTGGCTTCAAGCAGTACAGTGACACCAAAATAACAGAACTGGATTTAGAAAATATTTGACTTCATTATTATCAATTTGCCATATGTAAATCGTGTTCATCGAGCTAGTTAGCTAGTTGAACCTGCAAAACAAATTCCTCCAAACCTATAATCCAAAGTAGCTAGATAATTGTTAGCTAATTTGCCGTCTTAGCCTGTGTCCAGAACATTCCCAGAAGAGGAAGGAAGCCTTACTAATTGCATGCTGCCAGATCGTTTCAGTATTTAGTTTCTTTACAATCCTCAGTAGCTGCTCTTTCTGCAGTCAACCGGAACATAAAAATATAGAAAGTGAATTGAACAGCCCAAGGACAGGAATAAATAAAGTGTAAATACAATGTAGTCTTGAGAAATGAGGAACAAATCTCTGTTAGGAGCATCTCCTGTGTCGGCAGTGTGGGCTAAATTGAGTTATAAGTATACTCTGGCCGGGAGTCTCTACTATGGCAGGGCCATGCCCACAATATATCAATGTAGTGCTGAGTGCCAAGCCGTCACGTCAGGTCTCATTCTTACGGTCTGTCGACGTTTAAAATACGCATTATGATCCATTTGTGACCAGATCTTATGAGTGAAAATGGACAGGATCAGGAGGAAGGACAAGTTAGAGCCAGGTAAAAAAAAAAAAGGGGCCTCTTTATACATCACACACTACAGTAACATGGAGGTTTGCTGTTTGAAGTTTCACATTAATCTCACTGAGGTCAAAGATGGAGAACATGAAAGGAAGGGTATCTTTTGAACCATCCAATATCCAATTCATAATCAGGAAATGCATTGACAGGCCCAGTAGATGGTGCTTGTAGATTGAGAGCACATAATGCCCTAGTAGAGATATGCATCCTGTTTCTGTGTATACCTGCTACGGCCATTCATTCAAGGTGTTCCAGTCCTTCTCTGATCATGATTTGTCACCTTAACAGTTGGCATTGTAATAACAGTTCAGACAATTCACAAATACATATGACTTATTCACAAAGACTGTGATGTCTCCTGTCAATAATTTGAAATGGTGGTTTATTATTGATTTATATGGTTTGTCAATCGGGATCCATCAACACACTGTCAAGAATCATCCGCTCCAGGAATAACCTGGAAGGCTTTGATGTCCATCACTAACGTAGCGTGTTGGAAAAACTCAACCAAATATCAGCCGCACAGTTGTATTGTGTCAGGCCATAAACACATCACATTGTTGTTCAATCGTTCTTCAGTACTTTACATTATAATGAGACATGAATGGGTGTTGCCTTTGCAGAAACAAAAAACACATTTGAGTAGATTTCTTTAGGCTGAGGCAAACGGAGCACGTCAAACATTTATGACAGGTTTGAAGGTTTGCTTTTTGTAAAGTGCATTAAAATAAGTAACAAAACTTACGTGCAGCCGTGTCTCAGAGGATGTCAGTGATACGAGAAAAGGCCCCAGATCATTCCAATGGTGTCAGAGTCATAGGCCGCATCCAAAATAGCCCCCTATTCCATATAAAGCATAATTCTTTTGACTGGATTGCTTTATTATAATAGTAAAAATAGAGCAGTTTAGGACACAGTTGCATAGATTAGACATTTTAATGGTGCTTTGTTAAGGAATACCATTACTGCAATAATCACTGAATGGAATAATAATTATATATCCATCTCTACAAAAAGTGAGGACATTATTGCTGAAAAAGAGTGCTGGGTGAACTTAAGGTCTGCATTACATTAGCATAAATTCAAGTGTACATTTTAGGACACATTCAACCTCACCCCTCCTTGGTGTTTTGTTTCTGTTCTCCTCTCAAGCAGCATTTGCCTTTGGAAAGAAAAAAGAAACCATTGACAAAGAAAAAAAAGTATTATTTTTTGTTTGTCTCCCATCTCCTCAAGTCATTAGAGAAAAATATCTGTGCTTAGTGAAATGGGGAACCTTGTGAAACTGAAAACCTTAGTAATTGTCTTTGTTGTACTCTTCCTGATAGATGAGGATTTATGAAGACTAACTCGAGCCCATTACTCTCTGTGGGCTGCTTCATTAGCTCGCTACATATCATTAATACACTTTACTACTTCAATATCAGGCAGCGGAAAACAGCATTGTTTTATTATACCTGTGTGTGTGTGCCTCATCTGTTGGTGCCCATCCTCTGCAGAAGAGGAGAAAATAAGCTCCTTCTTTCACCGACACCTTTCTCAAGTAGACCTATAAATAAATGCAGGAGCACAAGGCCAGAGGAAATTCCACAACAGCAGCGCCTACACCTTAAAGGGCCACGGCGAAGGTATGTATCTAGAGTCAGACGAAGACCACACGCACCCAACACGCATGTTCTGCAGTTGTGTCCAGTGTGAAGCAAGTTCGAGGCCGTTTTGTAAGCCAAATGCTAGTTAACTGATGGGGTTGGAAAAAGGTCAATGTCAGCCTTTCGGCCATTTACAACATTTCTCTCGGAAACTCTGCTAAGGTTCACTATGCCCATCAAGACTAATAACGGAGGTTGGACCCCCTTCGTAGGGAGTGCCTGTTCCCTCATTATCTTCAGGCCAAAGTGTCGGAGCTGATGGTGCCTCCAACCCCTACTGTGCCTTTCACAATCAGATATAAGTCTGGACTTAGGTTACGGGATATAATATGCCATGTACTCGTACTGAACCCTTAACAGTAGTGTATGCCCTCACCAATAATAGATCTGGACTCAGTATGCTATATAATTCCAAATAATGTTATATGCCCCTAGAAAAATGGTCCCTTGTCTAGAATCGGACACAGTTGTCAAATGTGAAAGCTCTAATATGTGGTAAATTATGATGTGGTTCTTATCTCCAGAGGCCTCAACTATCTAAAAGGCATAGAAGACATTCTCCAGGAACTGTACATCTGAAGCCCTTGTCGTCTTAAATATGTAATGGACATGAAAGTCGATCCCTTTAAGGCCCAATGTGAAAGCTGATATTTCTCTGCAGAACATTATTACTTGATGTAATCACGATTTCCTCCAGGATACCTGTGTTTGCCAATAAGTATCTCTTTCTGTCCACTGACTCTGTCCACATCAATTGACATAAACAGTATTTTTGCCCATTCAAAGTTCAGCACAAACGCCTTCAAATACTTCCCCAGAATCAGAATAATACCATGAATGCCATGAACAGACTGTGTCCATTACAGTGGAAGTTAGAGAAATGTTTGTATGCAAAGCTAACTAGCTTAGCACAAAGCCAATAAGTATTCTGAACAGAACAGCTAGCATGCTAGCATTTCCCATTGACTTCCAGCGATTAACCAATTGTAAGTTAGCAATCGTTAGCTAGCGTTAGATTACAACTTCCTTCTAGCTTCACACGAGAACATAAAAATGTCTCAGACTCTGTTGAAGGGTACACATTGCAAAATGCATTAACTTAATTAACAGCATAGCCCATATAAAAGTTGCACCCACTATTGTAGTCTAAACCTTTTCCTGGGGTAAACGGTTTGAGCTCTCTTGCCAGATCTAAAGAACCTTCTATTCATACTATTGGCCAGAGCTCCCCGTGTGCTTGTTTAAACCCAGGGTGGCCTAATACGGCTGCAATCACTATTCTGCACCACCCCACACGTGGTCTCCATTCATTCTTCAGTCTTATTCTTGGAGGCTCCATTGCAACCCCAACTGGGTACGTTGCATGCTTGATCCCCCTATATAAATCTCCCCTCCTCTCCCATCCTCCCTCCTCAAACTCTTCTCATAAAACTGCTGTTGATTCCCCGCTGGTTGATCCTCTCATGTTTTGCTTTTGTGTGTAATTATGGTCTAACGGTTACCCTGGAAACGTTCCTCCCAGCACTCCTCAGCGGTGTCATTAAGGGATCATCGCGTTCTGGGAGATCACCTGGGAGATCTGGGAGATCACAGTTCTACTGTGCATGTTAGTAGCAGTTGCTCTGTGCTATGGCTTTATGCTCTGAGACCATCACATTTAAGTTGTTCCCTTCTAACCAGAGACTGATTTAGACCCGGGACACCGAGTGGGCGCATTTTCAGATTGAGATAGAACATTAAACCAGCAGGTGCCGGACCTATTAAACCAGCAGGTGCCGGATTATCATTTTTTTCTGCTCCTACAATACATATGGAAAGGCATTGTGGAAAGAGTTCCTTTTGGAGTCTCGTTAACGAACTTCACCACAGAGAAAACTGGTATCAGTGTGATGATTGGGCCACTGAAGACATCTACCAGTTTGTGTAGATCAGTGGCCGCCAATGGCACAAATTAGAAAGAAATAAACAATTAAAAAATAATAACTATAACTCCAACAGTCCCATAGTCTAATTAGGGCAATCAAAGAAGGTCCCGTGTTGGGAAAACTCTCACGGCAGTATATCATCCATCTTCTTTATTACCATAATAACAAATTGCTTGAGGGATACAGTAAAGGGCATCTTTCTAACGAAATCATTTACAATGAAGATCATGACAGGAGCTTGAGTGAGCTGCATTAACAGCACAATTTACAGGCTATGATAAGCCTACACTCAGATGGCCATGGTTCTAATACTGTATATCCTTGTATGTTCATCGTAATGGTATTGGAAGCGAACGCGGAACGCATTATCCTCCAGACCCCGTTACCGGTTGGCACTCGGTTAAATGTCCTATTGCATTTCATTGTAACAAGTTCAGCCCTCGGCCTGTGCTGTTAGGCATTACTCGGGAATAGATCAACCGTGCCCGGCTCCGTAACATCATTATCCCGCTGGCAGACACAAATATAATGTTACTGTCTATTAAGGATGGGTCTCATCGCAGCTCTCTCCGACCCTTAACAGGGACAGATAGGAAAGAAGAAAAGAATGGGGACAAATTGCCTGGGCTCTGGGTTGTGTCTCATTCCGCGCCCTTTTCCCTATGGGGTGAGTGGCCACGGCCCGGGTCAAAGGAGGGGCACCATTTAGGGAATAGGGTACAATTTGAGACACTGATACTGTAAAGCAGTTAAAGACTCAATGTGATCTCGAAGCAGCAATTGACCAACGAGAAGATGCTTCATCCACAAGCTACACTCCCATTAGTTACAGTTGCTAGCTCAGTCAAGTGTGGACCAACGCCGCAAAATCCACTGTGAATACACTGAGAGAATCGTCAATGATTGCTTCTGAAGATTACCATCCATCCTGATATAGTATATCCTACAATCAATGTGTCTATCGTAGGTCGTTGGCCTGAACAGCATTTATGACGAGGTCCTCTCAACTGTAGCAGCCAAGAAAACAACAATGTTGCTATTGATGCATTCCCACACATTTTCAAACATTTCGAGGCTGTTATTATTTATTGATCTATAAATCATAGCAAAAAAAAATCTCAAAGTGCTTCAACAGTAAAAAAAATTATATTAATCTAAATCATGTTAGGTCAGCCACCAGAGGCCAAGTCTTTGATTGCGGTGTATCCATTAATGGAAATGGGATAGGTGGGCATAAGTAGGTGGTAGATAGAATGGTGATTTAGTCAGCTGATGATTTTTCATGATCTCAAATGAATGGTGCTAAAGCTAATATTGTTTTACATAGCTTGACAGAGTTTGTTGTGGCTTGCTAGACTTGTGCACTGGTTGGTGAATTGCCATATCAATAAAACATGTTTGCACACGGTCAACAAAGGTGAATACGTGTTGTTTTGACGATAAGAAAGATATGACTGACTCCGGGGTGTATACCACGACCCACTGACCTCCTGGTACAAGAGTGATCTCTTATCTACAAAACCAACAAACCAATCTAGACTATAGTAAATAGACTTGCTGTTGATATTGGTCGGATGGATGACACAAGACTTGACAACATAAGCATTCCTTCATCCATAAGATCGGTACCGGCTCTGGGTGCCAAATAATACGGTGCTTCTACATAGCGCACAACTTCTGAAAAGAGCACTGAAAGGGCCCGACTTAAAAACGTGAAAGGGAACAGGGAGTAATTTGGGTTCTGTTAATGTCCCTGAGGCTTTGATCTTTGCTAAAGCATGCTGGGACGAACCAGAGGAGAGTGGAGCTGTGAATGGAAAGTCTTCTATCGGGGTTATCTGTTAGCTAATGGATTTATTTTATTCATTTGAACTCTGGGTACTCCAATTTTCTATTCTGAAAACTCAAATAGGATTATGTTCATACAGTATTCCCCCCCCGCCCCACCCCCCCCGTGTTGCCTAAGCAACCACAACACATTAAGGCCAATGAATATTTTTCATCAAAGTTGAATTTAGCGTTGTTCTATTTTATTTGCCCCTCTGTGAGAAAATTATGTGATTTGGACGAACATTTGGCAGGAAAATGAAGACACATTATATCAAATAAAAGAAACATCCTTTAGCAGTGACTATCAGCACAATTCAGCATGGCAGAACTACACAAACCGAAACAAGAAGAAGATGTTCCGTTATAAATACCCACTAATAAACCATAACAAATGTACACAAGACACCTCACAATTTTTTTAGTCTATTTTTGTTACTCAAAACTGTATCTGAAGAAAATACGAAAAACTCATCATTATTATTTTCCTGGCCTGAAAGTTTCACCTTATGGCCTACAAAGTGAGCTAGTCCGAAATTCAGTGGGAGTAGGTTGCCATTTGGGAGCCTTCCCTGTCCTCCAGACCTGACGGATAGTTGGAAAACAGTCCATTCAATTAAAACGTCCGATGCCGCAGACGACTAATACAATTAATATTATCTTAGCTGTGGATTGGGAGCACTGATCAAGGAAAACGTAATTATTGCGATAATAATTTGATATCTGCAATTTTAATTAGGTTTGATAATTATTTCATTGAAGCATTGGAGCGCAAGAGCAACGCAGTCTGAACATGGTTCTCCAGACATCAATTTAAAAGTGAATAATAATAATAGCGTGCCACGACATTGTACATGAATGTAATATTTACACTAATGAACTGGAGTGGCCTTCTCACCATACGAGCATTACATAATGCAAACAAGCCTCGCGCTTAATTTAGACACAAAACCGCAAACCCATTTTTTTTATAATTGTAGTTCACTACTTTTGACCAGAAGCCCATGGGAGTTGGTTTAAAGTAGTGCACTATATGCGGTCTAGGGTGGCTTTTGGGATGCGGACATACACTCTGTTGGTCTAAAATGGATTAAACTTCTCGCCGCTGTGGCTCCTTCATGCACAGCCAAATCCTGTCATAGGCAGATGATAACTTATGTAGAGCTGAAATAGGCTCTCCACAATGATCCCCATTTCCCGGCTCTGCTGGCATGAAGCATTGGTGCAAATTAAATCCAATCCAAACTCTTGGCTTTCTGCAAGTAATATTTAATCCCAGGGAGAGGTTATGGTCTGTTTGTTTTGGTTTCTGTGTGTTTATAAAACTTAACCCTTAATCCTACAGGTAGCAGCGGGTAAGGATTCAGCCGTAGCTAGATCCCTAACGATTAAGTGGGGATAGCAACAGGAAACAGACACACACCCACACACAGAGAATACGCCAACCGACGCACACATACAGCACATACACATAGAGGATTATGACACACTAAGGATCGCCTCTAGCTATTCTTCAAACAAACAGCACATTGCAGTCGTTAATCTGTGCTTGAACTCCATTTCTTCTCCATTTGTACCCTATAATGCACCGTATGCCATGTTGGTTGTTGGTAGGAGAAAATAAACCTTATAAACCTTAGTTCAATCTTGTGTTTGAGTTACTTCGGGCACCTTACAGTTAACACCCAATAAACTGTGTTGTTTACATGAGAATAGCAAGCATTTAAAATAATTGAATTATAATATATTTATTTCAAATATCTGAATGAAGAAAAATGTAAAACACAAATAGTGGGTTTGAATATTGGTACAGTTGGTAGTTTTTTATTGGAATGTTAATTTGAAAACACATTTTAAAAGTTTTGGAATGTACTGTATGCTTTTCTTCCTAAACATATCATGGGAAGTATTTGAAACAGTTTTTATTTTAATAAGGATTATATTTATTTGGAATGTTTGTTTACAGCAGCTTCCCAAAGGCAGAAAAAAATGCATTATCCTGTTAGAACAATTTAGCAAAGAACAAAGTGCCGTACAGTGTCGTGACTTTCTTATGACATTATGCAGTCCATGTCTTAAACTGTGTCCAGTATGGTATCTGTCCCCTGTTCTTTGTTACAGTATGTTTGTGTGAATTCCAAAGTTTACGAGGAGGATCAGAAGTTGTTGCTAGGAGTTGATGAATCTCTTAGATTTTTGTGTTAATAGTCCACAGCCCCATCTATCAGGGGTTAACCAAAACAGTAAAGGAGTAATTGCCCTTTTAAAGTCACTTAAGACTAACCCCATCAGCTTTTCCTGTGTTTAAAACATGATTCTAAATACTTTACGTAAATAATGTTACATTTTCGCTTAGAATCAAATCAATCTTTCTTTTTGCTAAACATTTACAGATTATTTCAAATGTTTGAAAAAAATATCAAATTGTTCCAGGAAACAATTTCAAATACAAAACAATGAATTTGCGAAAATATTTTTCCCCTTTTGGCTCCATATAACCATTGAAATGTTCAACACAAAGTGATTATTTTAGGCTGCACATTTAAAAATGCTCAGATTTAAAGCAAACTGCAGTATGTCATCTTAACGAGAAGAGAAACAGCCAAACCTCATGATGAAGACGCCTCACCGAAACCAACAGACGATTAATTAAAATTGTAACCAGGAGAAAAAAAAAGAAAGCGGTAAAGAACAAAGCCACAGTGGATTAGCGCCTGCTAATCATCCCAAATGTTTAATTTATAAGAGCAATTTGTGATTACAATGAGTGAGTGCATAACAATATACCAACCTAGCAGCCTCTTTCTGTCTTGACGTTCTTTTCGGACATAATTGACGTGATCCGCGCTCAGAAACACAGCACTGTCCGACTGTGTCTCCAATGGTATCCTATTCCATATACAGTGAACTATGTTTCACCTGGGCCACAGGTGCCCTGCGTAGGGAATAGAGTGCTATTTAGGACACACTGCGAGAAGTTAGACCCCAAGCTGCTCCTGGCCAGGAGTGTTGTTGAGGTTCATTTCCTGGTATTGGATTTTTAATGGTTTTCCTATTATCAGAGGTTTAGACCAGGGGGAATGGAAAAGGTCACTGCACTGTCACATTTTATCAGCAGAGACCAGTCGTACGCCACGCACTCCATTCAGGAAGGTGAGGAAGGAGAGGAACGCTCATGCCATCCGTTATACTTGTTTATCTACGGACGGAAAGAAAGGCAGAGAGAGAGAGAGAGAGAGACTGATAGTGTCATTAGAGACCGGGAGCAGAGCCTCTCTTCGATACACTGTGAAAGGCGAGCAGACCAACGCAAGTCCTTTTCAGAGGGCTAGTTGAAAATGTGTCAGATGTCTCCTGGCCAATATTATTGAATGCCTGGTATAACGCGTGGTCCACAGGTCTGGCTAGTCGGTTCCACCTGAACCGTTTAAGTTCGATCCCTGTAGATAAGCGATGAACTGCGGGAGGTTTACCGATGTTGGAATGTCTGTTTGGTCGTTATCAATTAATCACAAGATAGACAGATAAGTGAAGGAAACAAGTTTTAGCTACCGTCAAGAGTCAAGTTATTTCTAGTCCACACCAATCGCAGCTCCACGACTGATGGGCAGAGACGTGCGTTCAGGTCTAGGTCAGGGTGGGCAAAGAGAAATACACTAACATCTGACTGTCTGCGCACTAGTACTAGCCAGGTTGAAGTCCTTGGCAAATCTATTTCTATTACATGTGTCTTTAGATAAACAAGTACAAGTAACAACGACATGCAGTAAAGGGAACTGTGCCGTCGTTGTCCCATACACATGTCTGTTGAGACCGCCCCGGACAATTACTTATGCACAGAAGTATTTCACTACATTGTGCAAATAAATATTTTAATATCTCAGCACGTTTCCGTAACGCATTTCACCGGTTTCATCTGCATGACACGCAAAGTAAGCGACTGAGTGCGCGAGAAGCAGACGACTGCATACGCAAACTTTGAAAAAAAATTCTATCCAGTCAGTGGAGTGTATTTATAGGTATGCTATGGGTAACGGGTAATACCGTACCTCTAAGGATCGGACCGTTCCTTTCAGGAGACACCTTGTTGCCCAGTTGGTAGGTAGGAAGTGCCCAGGGCATATCGAGTGTGGGCACTTGGTAATCAGGGGGGCTTTTGTTTGGGGTTTTGGAGGAAGGTTGGCGTCTTGCTTGATGGTAACTTCTGTGTTCCAATATTAAGGTATGTGGAGGCAGGGAGGCCGTACGGTTGTGTTGTAAGACCAGGGTTTGAATTGCTCTTAATTTTTTAAAGAAAATATTACCTTATTTTAAAGATGGTTAAATCTTTTACCTGAAAACAAGATAAATATCCTTTTTTTTTGCAGTGCAATTAATAAAGTGGAGACGTTTATCCAAAAAGTCAAAGTAAAAAAAGAACAGAAATAAACAGAAAAGTCTTACGGGGTTTTTGTTGAAGATAAAGAGTCCAGCAGGTCTCTTATTAATTGAGAATAGCAGGGGTTTGTGGTGAACAAACACCCCCCACCGCTCCCCGGGGGCAGGGGGGAAAGCAGGGGGGAAAACTATTTGTGAACGGAGCAATTACAGTGACATTGCAAAAACAGCCAAAGATGGTCATGGGTTTTATACTGTATGTTTTACTTTGGCTTCGGAGCTGGTCCCACCTATACCTGTGTGACAATGACTGTCCGACTAATGACCAGCACTCAGGCAACTCAAGTCAAAGGGGCGTCTTTGGCATGGGAAACATTGTGTTTGTTTTTCTTTTCGATATTTCTGGACATTTTATGTTTCACTGTTAAAGAGTCCTGCCAGTAGTCCAAGGAATGTATGTTATTTAGAAGGAAGGAAAATATGTGCAAATTATCACAAGGGTAAAACTGAATATTCACTGATCTATCATCTATCTACGTATATCTCTCTATCTTTCTGTCTGTCTGTCTGTCTGTCTGTCTGTCTATCTATCATCCATCTCTATCTACAGTGAGAGAAAAAATTATTTGATCCCCTGCTGATTTTGTACGTTTGCCCACTGACAAAGAAATGATCAGTCTATTATTTTAATGGTAGTATTATTTGAACAGTGAGAGACAGAATAACAACAAGAAATGCATGGAAACATTATTATACATTGATTTGCATTTTAATGAGTGAAATAAGTATTTGATCCCCTCTCAATCAGAAAGATTTCTGTCTCAAAGGTGTCTTTTGTACAGGTAACGAGCTGAGATTAGGAGCACACTCTTAAAGGGAGTGCTCCTAATCTCAGTTTGTCACCTGTATAAAAGACACCTGTCCACAGAAGCAATCATTCAATCAGATTCCAAACTCTCCACCATGGACAAGACCAAAGAGCTGTCCAAGGATGTCAGGGACAAGATTGTAGACCTACACAACGCTGGAATGGGCTACAAGACCATCACCAAACAGCTTGGTGAGAAGGTGACAACAGTTGGAGCGATTATTCGCAAATGGAAGAAACACAAAAGAACTGTCAATCTCCCTCGGTCTGGGGTTCTGTCTCTCACTGTTCAAATAAACCTACCATTAAAATTATAGACTGATAATTTTTTTGTCAGTGGGCAAACATAGAAAATCAGCATGGGATCAAATATTTATTTCCCTCACTGTATCATCCATCTCTATCTCTATCTGTCACATATGTCTGTCGGTCTGTCTTGCTTTGTTTTCTATGCATATTGAATTGTCTAAATAAGCTCCTACAGCAACTGAATAATTGGTCCAATTACACACAGTAATGTAGTCAAATAAGGGACTGCATGGCCTGCAACAGCTGTAAAGATAAAAATCTGATATCAAGAGAGTCTGTACCCCATCACCGCTCCTCAACCTTGCATTTTAATTTTTTAAGTCCACTGTGTCTTTGAACATCTTTGTTCCAATTCAACATGAATATTCATTAACATTCATCTGGTGTTTGTAATTAAAACCCAGAGGCCTGGAGTCAGCAACCATTCAACTTCTAGTGACTGTCTTATTCTCTTATGCCTAAATAAACATTGTCCATTTCTCCTGTTCTTGTATTTGTACCCAAGCAATAACAACAAAAAAAAGCCCTGCCTCCAAAACACAGATTCTGTCCACCTGTAGATGAACTGGTCATTTGCATTATACAGTATGCCCAGACATCCAATTCCTGATGTACGTTCACACCATTCCCACAGAGAGAAGTTGTTTGATAACTTACTCTTTGTGGCCATTTTTATAATTTTTTTGCAAGGAAAGCTATTTGACTCATATTGATAGGTCATAATTGTAAATTGTTGGTTTGGCATAGGCAGTGCATGCCATAAATTACGCCCATGGAACAGTAGTCATAGTAACTTCATTCTTCCTGGCAGGCGTATTCAGCAGCCATTGTGCAGGTCTCCCACACCTGGCAGGGGGCAGGTGTAATTGATGAGCAGGTGGAAGTGACAGTAATTCATGTGCTGGCTTTTGCCCTTTCCACCTAATGGTATTTCATCAGTCTGATAAATACCATCTTCTCTGGGCAGAGGCTCAAAGTGGCAGGCCGGGTGTCTGCAGTGTTAATTAGGACTTTAATTAATTTAGGTTGGACAGACTCCCACAGATTTTTGATGTGGCATTCTAACAGACATGCGTACACTAGGTGCATGTCATCTTGACACAGGCACTTGTCTTGGGGATGAATTTTGTGTGAGGGACTGTCATTGGAACTGATTGTGTCTAAAATGAAATGGCACCCCCTAACACCCCATGTGTCACAAATGGAGCCCCACTCACTGCATAGTGCACTAATGTTTAATCGAGTGCCCTTTGTGATTTGGGAAGCACTCAGAATTTGCACATTCCATTAGTGCCAAACCTCTTCACTGCAAAAATAAAAAACATAGAAAACACTACGTTTAGGGGAGATACTTGCTTGAAATAAGTGAAATAATGGAACAAGACAAATATGTTAGGTAAGAATTCTTGAAAAAAGCACACAAGCACAAATAATTAGGCATCTGAAAATAGCCAGTATCTTGAAATATTTTTTTGCAACACAGCACTATGCATGTTTTTACATCACATATTGGCAGTGAGTTAAATATCGGTTCCATAACTCCATTAGGATCTGTCACTATAATTACTAACTACGGTCTGAACAACAATATGGACATTTTGACCAGTTTGCACAAGGCTAAATCTAACTAAAAGGTAATGTAATTGCTTTCTTCGGGGCAATTGTTGCTTATGTATTAGGTTTGGTCAAACAACCCAGAACGCATGTTAGTTTTCTTTATCTTTTGCAAAGAGCACTAGGCTGTAACTATTATCCAGCAGCAAATGGAATCTAGCAGTGTCTGCTCGGACACAAATTAGCTAGCTAACGTTAGCTTATCATCTCGACCAAATATCTTGACCAAAAACCTTCCTAAATCATTATCGGTACTCATAAATATAAAATAAACAAGAACATTGAATGATTTTCTACATCTAATAATTGTTTCCCCGTCATCATCAATCTAGTAACTTAAACATGGCTTTCCTTGACTATCTAGCCAACTAGCTACATTTGGTATCCAATGTAACCAGCAAGTAGAAAAGTAACCAACTCAACATCACATTTCATACAAACTCTCGCCGTCTAACAAATGCAAAATCCAAATTCACCTTGGTTTTACTCCATCCTTTGTCTGATGCTTGCTTGTTCCATATATTTTCTTTTCTGGAGCGTTCAGTGCAGGCTAAATGAACCCAAACAAAGCTTGCCATTGGCCTTCACCTCAAATACCTTCAAGAAATTACATACCTACGAATGTCTCTGCCTTCTAAGTCTTACTTACAACTATGGCAGTGGGGATAGCGTCAGTCCAGAGACTCTGCCAGTGACTGTTTTTTTAACATTAACTGATGATATGTAAGGGTTATTATTGGATATCTTAAATGGAAAAAGCTGTATAAGGCACCTTTAAAATAAGGGGCAGTTTTCAGTCTGAATAGATTATTATTATTGATCAGATGTGTTAGATTCTGTCCAGTTTTGATCCATGAACAAAAGTAATGGAACCGGAAGTCAGGGGAGAGCCATCTTTATTTAGCATGAGGCTACAATGTTAACCTTCCTTAATTTTTCTCTCCAATGATTACAAAGTGAACACAGTATTTTATGCCCCAGCACATCCCCTCCAAATATCTGGCTGTCTTCCAATCACATATGTGTATTCTACATCCTAACCTTACATGGCCTAATAGTGTCCCCTCTTAAGTTTCTTGGCTCCACAGCTTATCAAGTTGTGTGGGGCCCCTCAGTAGTAGATACCAACTGCTTGCAATACTGTACCTCATACAGCACAAGATAACGAACCACTCATCTAACATGAGAATATAACTAAAATACATGCATATCATCAGGTAAAGACAGGCTTCCTCACAATGGTATGTGCCAACCTACGGTCCATGGGTCTATTCATAGGGTCTATGACAGTCAGATGGAAAACTCCTATCAGGAGGTATGGACAGGGTGTTTGGAACCCATCAGAAATGGGGCATCACATTTCATACCTAGTGTCCTTCGTACAGAGATCGTTAATACTCTTGTACATTGTGTCAAGCTTAATTCAGCTACTTTTCATGCCCAATATCTATCATAGGTCTCAATTCTGTTTCTATGTCTCTCTTAAGTCAAAAGAACTTGTTTCACCTTAAACATAATTCAAACCAAGATGTATATGCTAAACAAGATTTTCCAGGCATAGCTACTCAAACCAAGCATTATTATCTAATACAAAAGTAGCTTGTTAAGGAAATGTATCTTATCTTAAGGACAGTTAGATTTATAACCTGAAAACAAGGCAAATATACATCATAAGACTTAGATTTGTTTGCAGTGTGGTCAAGAGATGTTTAATGACCTGTTATGTAGTCGTTATGGTAACGAGTGCACAACAAACTGGCATGTCATTATTACTAAAAAGATTGATGTGCAGAGAAGTTTCTATTTTAATATTACACATTTGATTATGCAGAATGTCTAATAGGCTAATATATTATTTCATAGCATAATCTAACCACTGTATTCAATCCTATATTTGTAGACTAGCTGCAACAGATCTTTGGGGCTGCTGCCTCGTAACAAATAAGAACAGACATTAGTGATCAAAACTGTCTGCAATATAATTATAACCAGTTTCTGAGGTAGAACACAAAAAAATCTTGTCAGCGTTCAAAAGAGAAGAAAATACAGTGTTAAACTTCCATCTGAGAAAATACTTTGAGCTTAATGTTCCTTAAAATGATGACACTTCATCCAGTCCAGTAGTTTCATTAATATAGCTGACAGTGCAATGCTCATTTACCACACTAAGTTTTCTCATCTATCTATATCTATCTACTTTTGTCAAAGAATAAGTGCTCTGAGTAATTATGACACATTGCATGTTAAAAAAACATGTATTTCTATTGTCTCAAAAACACTGTTATTCAAACACAAATGTTGTGCGCATGTGTCAGCATAGTAAGTGACTTCATTATTCTTTTGTTAAGCATTTACTATTTTATAAGAACTTAAATTATAAGTTTGATTAGATTTGCTTATGATATTGTGGGTGATGTGAGTTGCTTGTCAGCAATAAGAGAAGCAGCAGGAGAATACTTCTGCTGCATCTCAAACATTTACTGGCTTACTGCTGGTTCTCTATTGATGTCCTCTTGCAATGGAAGTGAACTCTGTGGGTGATTCCTGGGCGATTCACCTCATTCAGGGTGGTTGCTGTGGGTTGGTGTCCCTTTTGGTTGATGCTTGATAATGTGGGTGGATTGACTTCTTGCTTGTTGGGCCCTGTCCTGGGTCTCCCTCAGATAGGGCCACAGTGTCACTGGACCCACCTGTCTCAGCCCCAAGGTTTTACGCTGCTATGTTATTGTGCCGGGGAAGTAGGTTCAGTTCTCCTTCTCCATTGTAAATCCTTGTTAATCTAAGGAATGCGCTCTCTATATGTTCCTTATCTCCTGCTGATGGTTCTCAACCATCTACGCACACCTTTGCACAGCTTAGGGAAGCTTCTCCCTTTCTTCTTTGCAGATCCTATCTAGCTTCATAAGATTGAAGGGGAGGCATTAGAGCTGTGATCTTCAGGTCTCCCCACTGTTCAGAGAGGTGTGTGCTTTCCTATATCATATCGATTGATCCTCAGATGGACTCAGATCAAGTTCTAGAGAGATCTCAAGGACAATCAATGGACATTCAGGTCCAAAATACAGCAAAATGTAGGGAAAGGGAAGGAGTCAGAATACTAATTGATTTGGCAGAAGGTGTTCAATTGGTTTTATTCCTATTTGTCATCTAATGCCTCTGAATATGAAAGGAATTTGAAAGTAACAGAAAGCAATCGGATTATGCAACTGAGTTTAAATACTCCAAAAGTTATGATGATAATTTAATTTAAAAAGTGACTTATCCAATCCTGTTAATCATATCTCAATATCTATTCATCATCTATGTATTTATTCATTAGATACACTTTTAAATAATAATAATTATTTTTATTTAAATTAAGACATCCAGTCAAGTAGATTATCATTATACTGTAGCACATTGCTAATCATCCACACTAAATTATATCTGTCTAACCATCTACTTATGTATTGATAATCTATTTTCATGTAATTAAAAGGAAAACTACATCCAATCCTGTAGCTTTGTTATTTTAGCTGACAGTGCATTGCTCATTCAGAGTGGTTTCCTGATGGTTGTTGATTATTTACATTTTGTTGGGTCTCTTTATTAGTAATTACTTACTGAAACTACCTAACTCACTGATAGAGTGGGGAGAACAAGGAATTGATACCCTGCCGATTTTGCAGGTTTTCCCACTTACAAAGCATGTAGAAGTCTGTCATTTTTATCATACGACCCGAAACACACAGCCAGGGTAACTAAGGAGTTGCTCCGTAAGAAGCATCTCAAGGTCCTGGAGTGGCCTGGCCAGTCTTCAGACCTGAACCCAATAGAAAATCTTTGGAGGGAGCTGAAAGTCTGTATTGTCCAGCGACAGCCCCAAAACCTGAAGGATCTGGAGAAGGTCTGTATGGAGGAGTGGGCCAAGAATACCTGCTGGAGTGTGTGCAAACCTGATCAAGAACTACAGGAAACATATGATCACTGTAATTGCAAACAAAGGTTTCTGTACCAAATATTAAGTTCTGCTTTTCTGATGTATCAAATACTTATGTCATGCAATAAAATGCAAATGAATTACTTAAAAATCATACAATGTGATTTTCTGGATTTTTGTTTTAGATTCCGTCACTCACAGTTGAAGAGTACCTATGATAAAAATAGGTACTTAGCCAAAAATACAGACTTCTACATGATTTGTAAGTGGGAAAACCTGCAATATTGGCAGTGTATCAAATACTTGTTCTCCCCACTGTATCAAGTATTATGATTCCCTGACAAGAGATTGCTCAAGATTTTTGAATGTACTGAAAACTTTTTTGATTTGTTAAACATTCCTTTTTAATTAAACGTGTTTCCTTATTTGGTTCCACAGCAGTCATGTTATCATATCAGAACTTTACATTCTTCAACTGTGGGTAAATTGTATTGATCTTTTTAAGAAAAATCTCAGAGTGAGAGCAGATGCTACGCTGCCCGCGTCTTAAATGACACACCATTCCCTACAACACAGTGCAGTATTTTTAACCAGAGCCATAGGGACAAGGGAGGCATTTGGACCAAAGAAAGTGTTTTCAATGGACTCCTGCGCCATTCAATCATTTGAAGTCGCAGACATCTCCACAGTATTACAACAAACGGATGGCGATGGCCGCGAGGCAGCGCACAAATGAGATTATTTAAATGTTTTCTATCATTAGTGAGGGTTGTGTATGGAAATGACAACCTCCACGGTACGGCTGTCATCCTTTCAAGCAGATGTCCAGATTATGTATTTGGAGACAACATCGTTGATGAGCTAATGATACAGATGCCGCCTCTTAATTCAAATATCTTCTGACATTTGCAGTTTTCACCTCAAGTGTCCGATTTTATATGCCCCAACCTGAAATGTACCAACCACTAAACGAAAGAAAAACACATCTCATATTCCGCGTGGCAATTCACGTCTCCTTTCTGCTAGGGGATTATTGGCTCGAATGAAGGTGAAACTGGCTCAAATGAAGATATTGCATCTGTAGTGTATTGTCATCAGCTCAGTAATGAGGCCTGTCCAGCCGTGCAGTGGGAGTGTGTGGGACTAGGCCTGGAGACAATGTAGCAGATGGGGATCTGCAAAACTCACTCCTCAGCCTGAAGTGTCACCACTTGCGCTGGCGATTAGCTACAGTGGCTTTTCGGGGCATGACAAGACTGGCTAAGATTCGTCAGGTGGAGGGCAGTGGCCCCAGGAGGCCATATGTCCTTGGATCAGGCGTCACAATGAGGTGAACTAGGAGATAGTACTCTCCATGTAAGCAGCGTGACAGCCGTTACCATGAAGGTGTGCCTGGGGTGGGCCGTTGGCTGTGGGAGTCGACTCTTTTGATCGGTAAGTACACAAAGTAGCTAGTTTGACCATTACATTAGGAGCATGCACGCTAACTGTTCAGTGTTAACAAATGGTTCTATGCAGCTATACAAAAACATGCAAAAAGGTATCCGTGAGCTACACCTTTTGAACGGTGAATAAACTATTCCTGAACTATGACACACCCCATTAATAACAATATCATCAATATTAGACATATTGCCTTTCTCCTAGCTGACACACTTAAAGTGTTAAAACTTAGTCTGAGGAAAACTCACCACACATCATTTATGAGGGGTCAGGACTGAAAGAGTGACCAATAACAATAGACTTTACTGACATCAGAATTAATCCAATCAATCAGGGCAGGGTACAAATTATTAGCGTGCAATTAAGGTTTAGAGCTATATTAAAACCAATAATTGGTTATTTATTCATTTATTTGACATAAGTGAAGTATATATTCCTCTGGAAATGTAATAGTTGAGTCCACAACCCTCACCAGAGTCCCTGAATGTGGGAATCATTTGGCACATCACCACATGGTCCAGTCTGGAGAAGTGTGGAGATATTGGCAAGCACCTAAACCCCGGCCCGACTCCAGAAATATTCACAAAATCTCCAATTAGAGCTGAAATTCACCTCTCTCTCTTTCTCTCGCTCTCTCTCTCTTTCTCTCGTTTGTCAGTGACTCATTTGGAGTGGGGGATCGCACGCCTCCCTTTCCTCGCCTTTTTGGAAGCACCACTTTTAATGACTAATTAATCAAAACTTGGCTCCTTTACAGCTACCGAGGCAAACTAATCTGCCTCCTTTAGGGGATTGGTGTCAGGGAGGGTGGCGCGAGCTAGCGCGAAAGCGGTCGGCCAGCAGGTCCTAATCCATCAATAATCATACAAGGACAAAGCCCAGCTAACCATGCTGGGGGATCTCAAGGGCTCCATTATGAAACAAAACAACGGAGAAGCATGTTAATAGATTTATGGTGCACGTCCTAAATGCCACCAAAATGTCAACCTGTTCCCTAGTGCCTTATTCCCTGTATACAGCCCATAGGGTTTTAGTTAAACGTAGGGCACAGTGAAGCAAATAGGGTGTCATGCGTGACACAGCTATTGCGTTGACATGGATGCCGCATATAAAGTGTAATGCTAACATATAAATCTCCCGAACAACTCAAGGGAAAAACATGCCAACAGAAATGAATGCAGGTTACAACTTTTCATTCAAGTTTTCATACATATTTTTTTACTTTATTGATCAACAATTCTAGTATGTAGCGTGGAAATGATTGATGTGGAAATTAAGCATATTTTATTAAGCTTAATAGACAAAAAAAGAATGAAATAAGCGGACAATAGGCTGCCATTGTGAGGTCAGCTTAACAAGAATTTCTTTCATGTTAAGCAGTCCTCTGGAGTTTGAAGTTGTCTAAACACTGTTCAGGCTAGGGTGTTCCCCAAACACATTTAGGGAGCGCTAGGTAGAGGATTGTCATTTGTTCAAACAGAAAACCCCATGTATTAGTTTAACCAATGATCTGGCTGTAACTGCAGACACCTAGCCTCGGGAAGGCCATCGCTAACGTGTGAGGGCTTATGGAGGGGGGGGTTGCAGAAGCCCCAGCGCCCCTACTTCCTGCCGCCACGCGCTTACACTGTCAAGAGAGTTTGGTGTTTTTTGACCAAACATTACGATAAAAGAGGAGAATGTTCGGGTACATTCGAGCTGAAGAAAAATCACAAAAATTGTCAAGCTAAGACACGATATCTGAATAATCTGATGCATACATGGTTTCAATTAAAAACAAAATATGGCACTATAATTACTCATTTTGCCTTCACCTAAAAGTCGATGCATTTCCAAAAAGGTGAATGATAAGGCCACAATCTTGGAATTCTACTTATGCGTAATTGGTGACAGAAACCGAGTTGTAAGCCGACAGCACGATACGGAAACAATAAAGACATACACATAATGACACGCTTTAAAGTTTCCATCCCAGAAATGTTTTCAGGAACTTGCCCTAAAAAATGTTTTGCTAATTACTGGGTGTGCACATTTTTCATTTATTTGCAGTTGAGATGTGGTTTCAGGCATTCTATGCTTTTTTTAGACAGAGACAGTGGGAAAATAATGAAAAGATAGTTTTTTGAAAGAGTACAGTTTGGGCTCTGCAGTAATATGTTATTTAATAGAATATGGGTCTCACCAATAATCAAACTTGTGATTATTATGAAAACATTTGCCATCTCATTTCCCTAAATGATGTACTGTTTATTAGATTGGTGTCACAGAGGAGACCAATTGTTGCACTGTTATTTGAGATTCACTAATAATGCTAATTTGCTGCACTTAGCCTGTAGAAATCTGGGTGGCATCTTGAATCCCGCCCTTATCAAAGTAGTGCACTCTTATAAGGAATAGGATGCCTTTTATACATACATGCATGCTGTTTTAAATAGCTGAATTTGTGAGAAAAGGTAACATTAGTCTGTTAGGGCATAAGCCAAGACATACAAAGATTAATGGGGTGCAAAAAGCATTTGTGTATTTCTCTTATAAAGAAAGGATTTACTCTTAGGCTACACTAACATCAAAAAGGAAAGTCAACCATGTTTCCACAACGTTTCTCATGTTGCTGTGTAGGTTTATATCATTACCAGGTTGTACCTTTTGTACACCATCCTGTTCTGGGAAAGAGTTCCATTATCGCAGCTTACCTTTAGCTGTGTATCTACAGTGTTCAAGTACATCCCAAAAAGGTCCTTGTTCCCTAATACTGCATCATAGGGTCTAAAGAAATGCACTATACATTTAAGTGATGCTATTTGGATGGTACTTGTGTGATGGGAACTAGACATTTCAATGTTGGCTCAGCGAATTCACACGGCGGTGACCTTGAAGACTTGTGTCTTGAAGACAAACACAGCATTTGCGTACGTCCAGCGGTTCTGTTTATGAATTCTTCAACCCGTTAGCCACCGGACAAAAAACCCCAGAGACATTTAGCATTGTGCATCAAGACTTCTAGATTCAAAAATGTAACCAATTGGCTTGGCTGCGAGAAGACGTTTTAGATCGCGTGTCAGAATTGTATGGGTATCGAATGCAAGGATGTATCTGGATATGTCTTTAAATCTCAACCACCCAGTCTCTCTACTCGTCATCAGGGGTCTGGTCAAAGGTTAGGCACAAACAGAAACTCCTTTAGGATAGCATTTGGGTCAGGCACAATGGGTCAGTACAAACCAGTTCCATGTGTCCTGTATTCATCCTGTATCTACAGAAGGGCCTTTTGCTTTTTGCCAGGCGTCATTGTAAATTAGACTTCATTCTAAATTGACCTGCCTGGTTACATTTGGAGACACACGAGCCAAGCCATTTTTGTTGAATGCTATTCAGTTTGTTACTGAGCAGTGAATGTGAAATTGTGGATTGATATTGAAAAGAATAACCAGTAATACTAATAATAATCAATTAGTAGATGCGGGGAATTTGAATAACGCCTTTGACTCTACGAAACTATGTTTAACTGGAGGCTCAAATACAAGAGGCTGCCCCCCAATGGAAATGCCACGCTGATTCTGGCACCAAGGGAGAAAAGGCGAACCTGGTAATGTGTTGTTGTTTGTTCCTTGACAGTCATTCAAATAAATGTGATCAAAATCAGCCAAGTGACAATAGGCTCATTTAATTCAGTATAATGTGTCTGTGTCAGGTTTTGTGAATTCAGTCGCAGCCAGGCTGCCGTACAAAATCCATGAAATATGAAAGCGTGGAAGCTAGCTGGAAGGGTCGGACAGAACTGTACAGAAAATAATTAAGTTCTTTTCAGCAAGACTGCTCTTGAGAATGCTTGTTGAATTCCTATGTGATGCCCCTGCAGCAAGGAGCAATATGGAAATGGTTCATAGAGTAGATTCTGCTCAGTACATGACATGGAATTCAAATCAAAGTGTGGTGTATATAAAAAAAAAACATACAGAAATATCAGGATTTCATTTGAAAATCATCCTCCACAATTCATTTAGGAGCATGTTCCCACAAAAAGGGACATGTGACAGGACGGTCTTCTAAATCAAATCATGAAATTATCACAGCAGGTATTGGCTGATGTTGGTTGGTTTCCAATCCAAATGATTACCTTGAGATGCAGTGGTTCTGCTTTTTCAGGTATGTTTGCACCCAGTGAAACAGATGCCCGATGTCAAAAAGCACACGTTACACTCTGTGTCAGATGTGTTTTTTTAGATGGATCTTCATGTTCCCCATTTGTTTCAAAGTGCCCTCTGTCATTATGACTGAAAGGTGTACTGTTACCTGCAGCCAAGCCTGGCCTGGGGATACGACACGGCCACAATCAAATAATTTGTGACATGTTGAGAGAGTAGTCATTGGTGCAACCGTAGGCTTTGCTGGTTTTATTTGAGTACCCTTTGGGCCTATCCCTGTGTTCTTGTCATGGGGCAGGCTATATTGTATTTACTTGAATTGAGTCAATTTACAAGGAACTCCGAAAGTGTTCTTTTGGTTGGTGCTCTCTCTCTTTATGGCTCTGTATTCCAGCACTTAATCTGGGATTAAAGTTCATTTCGTAGTGATTTTCTTCCAGACCTGTTCTGTAGCCAATTTCCGTTCCTGCAAATTTCCGGGGGGCTTTTGCCATTCAGTCCTGTTTTCAGCATCTGAAAGGCATTGCTCATTTGGATTCAGATTGGGTGTTTGACTTATCCAAACAACAACTTTCCACACTTTGGCAGTAACAATTATTTGGTCGCTACTGGTGGCGTGTTTGGGGTCAGTGTCGTGTTGCCTGCTGAAAGGGAGTCTAATTAGTTTCAGAGGCATTTGGTTTTTGTACAGTTCACGATACATCCATCCCATGATTTGTCACTGAACAGAAGTGAAACAGTTCCAGTGGCAGCCATACACCCCCGGCGTTATGACTCCTTGTACTATGTTTTACAGTTGAGGTGGTTTATAGGCATTTTGGACTTTCCTCTTTCTAGCACACTGGTAAAGGTTTATCTTTGTTTCATCAGTCCATAACACTTTGTATCAGAACCCTGCAGGATATTCTAGGTAGGTTTTTGGCAAACAATAACCTGGCCACAAAGGGGCCCAAATTACCAAATGACACATTAAAAAGAACAATCACATTCAAATAGGACGTGAGCACATGGCTTTGGTGTAGTTTCCCTGGCATTGTTTCAAAAGTAAATGCAAGCACTTTAGCATTTCTGCCACTAACCCCATCCAAGTCCTCACCATCCAAAATTATTTTAAATGTATCGTGAAGCCGTGAAGCTCAGCATGTCCCATTGTAGTAATGTTACTAATCTAAGCATTCTTCATGCATTATGTTCAAAACGTCTATAAGGGCCTTTATTGACACTCACTGTCAATTTCAGATATGTTTGGTTAATTTGGATACGATACATGAAAAATGTTTGGCCAGCGCAGTTGGATAAGATTTGTGCCCAAAAATGGAAACTGCCAGGAAAGGTATTCTGATTAAACCATATCCACTGACTGCTTATGGGGTAAGGACAGCAATCTGCCACTATCCCTTTAAGGTGTATAGTCTAAATGTGTAGTGGTGTACTTTCCTGTGTATGGTAGTCTTTTACATATTTCCTTTTGTAAAAAACAGTTGTCTATGTCTGATTTGTATACAATTTATGCATGATTCTGATATATCTTCATCACGATGCTCATTTTGACTTGCCTTGCCACTCATCTGGTCCTCTGGTTGTCAGGCACCAACTGCAGATGTGAAATGCAAATGAAAAGCCAAGAATAAAGACTACACATTGACAGCTATCTTGTGAATGGACTAACAATGCAAACAAGAACACCTGCTCAATAACAGACGGTGAAACCAATTTTCCAAAAACCGCTGAAACCATAAATGGGAGAACTCCTGTATGTACAAAATGTGGCTATCTGCTAGCATCAGATTGAAAATTACAGTATGAACAAATGGCGCAATACATATAAAAGACTGTTAACCATGCTATGGTATATTTAAAGTATTAATATTTATTGGGCAATTGTGTAATGACTGATTTTACATTCACTACTTGAATGTTTTGACTATATTAGTTTTTCAAATAAAACTTTTCATTCTGGCCAACTGTGTTTTTTTTTCTTCGTCGTACGTGTTAATTGTTCTGAAAATGTCAATTCTGCATGAACAACTGTGCTCAAACAGTCGAGGAAAACTGTAAATTCTGTGCACCTTTTAATGTTCCTCTACAGATTAAATCAAAGGCAAATGGTATTTTATATTTAAAATAGGATGCTATAGACATCAAAATTATGTAGTAGGACATGGTACCTACTGTACACAGCCTTTCAAAACATGCAAAATAATGCATTTATTTTATTTTATTGTGTAAGGTTTTCTTGGTTATTATGGTGAACACTATAAACCAAGTGTAAGATGTGGATGGTAGATACTTTTTTAAATAGGTTATTTAGGTTGTTTATGTTGCTTAGGTTGTTATTGTTTAACATGAAATGCTAGCCATATAAACCATAGGTATTGATTATTTATTTAATTAGTTGTTTTTCAAAGTTAAAATGAGAAGATTCCCAGGGAACATGAGAACTCATCAAGAGACTTGTTCAAGCAAATACACCAAATATTTTATGAATTCTGTTAAATAAATTCAGTTTTCCATGTTGCTGACCACATAATTATTCCTGGACGAAGTAACCAGTAGTTTTAATTGGCTGAACTTCCTTACCTTCACGATCTGGCCAGGGGCGGTGCTTTAATGGGCGCGGTGGGGGGCACCCATTAAAGTCTGTATTGTTTTATGATTCCATAATGCACCACGGGGGGGACAACATCAGATCATGCCGGGTAGCTAGCTAAAGGTCTGCGCTGTGGAAGACAGCTAGGGGAGGTTGAAACATTTAAAACTGGAACATAGGTATGTCTGCCGCTCAGAAGAGGAAAGAAAAGCAAGACATTCTAGAAACGAAACAATGATACGTGTCCCTGACAAATGTCTTTGGTAAAGCTTTCGCGCAGCAGCTGCATTTTACGGGTCGGGTGTGTCGACTCCTTCCACCTCATGATTATAACGCTGGGAATACCGGCGTGAAATCAGTTCACATGACTAACATCCTTTACAATTAGCCCACACCCATGCAGGCGTTGGACATTTGGGCAGCGGAATCAAACAACCAACAGTCTAAACCTGCAAATGTTTGGTTACTTATCAGGTTTGGTGTGTCTAGCATTGACTTTGCTGACGGCTACTCGGTTGAGTAAAACCTGTTTGGTATTAACGAGCCCTTACGGTCGGCCCAGCTGGATGCATGAGAATACTAACTAACTGTGAATACTAACTGTGAATACTAACTGTGAATACTAACTGTGAGCTGTGAGAATGTCTGCCTAATAAACATCAATGTAAGAGTAGCTGCTGTATAACCGAAAGCTAATGGAGATTTTCGTGACACGTTTTGTCTCCCTGCCTTTTTGCCATCATTGCCCTGTGCGCTTGTGCCCCAGTGGAATCCTCCAGTGTTTGGCACTCAGAAGTTTAAATTGCTTTCCCATTGCGTAATAATGCGTCCTTTCCCTTTGTGTGTTTAACAGAGTCGTCAATGCAAAGCAAGCACCCGTACCTCAGTGATCACAGGGATGTATGGCAATCATCCCTAGTCAAATAGTTGATTTCTCAAAATGCCTCTTCTGCGTGTAACTTAAGGCTGTGTATCAACACAATGTCAGGTACTCCATTGCTAAACTGACACTTAGAGGTGATTCAGTGCATTGTTCATGTTCTACAGTGTATGTGTCATTTTTCACGAATGAGGTCTCTTCAAAAGGAACATTCCCTTTTAATGCTGCATGACTGAAAAGTGGTAACTGATCTGTTAGAATCTGGACGGACCACGGCAAAGCATGACATCCTGCAACAGAGCAAAGTAACCCATCATCTGATTTCCGGGTCAACAAAGATTACTGAGTAGATTATACCGTGATGGTCGTTTTTATTGCGTACCAAATGTCTGTAATCAGACTCCAGTTTAAAACCTCATTTACAACAAACGGCACATCTTCAGTAGAGGTTAGACTGAGCCCTAACCCTAACTATAAGTCTATAGTCGTGTCTCGAAAAAGAAATTTGGATCCACACTTTAGCATATATTTACTCTATTTATATTTGTTATGAAAGGTAAATAAATCGCTGGAGGATGCCTTTGAATATCTGTACTCCAATCTGTGCCTACAGCCTGCCGTGATTGAAGCTGTGGTCAGGTGTGAACGTTTTGGGACTCTTAAATCACTGAAGTATGTCATATTTTTACACCTGACGTACCTACGATCAGATATTGATGGATATATTCTGGCACATATTTGAGTACCGAGTCCTCTGCGACTTTGTTGGTCGAGCATGGTACAGGCAATGTCAGGAGTGTGGGTCTGATTCCTGAGTCCATCAGTATATGGGTGCTTCCGCTAACTCTCGTCGGTTTGCCGCTGAGACCGGCTTCCAACCGGATTCAGTCAGTGCCTTCTCTCTCTGTTACTATCAGTTACTGCATTTGCAACGGGTGAGATCAGCTTGGAGCTTTAGGGAGCAGCAGACTTCAATATAGTCTGTGTTTGCTGTCATCACCATGGGTAACAAAAGAGGGACTATCATAGCATGCCAAATGGACAACTTTTCATCTCACTCAAGGCTTTGAGGACAACAATAGGGGGACAAAATACAATCACGATAGTGGTTTGATCTTCACTAGGATTCATGTCAAAAGAGCCATAATTACGGGCGCGATTCAATAGCTTTCCACGCTGTTCTCGAAAGAGACCGACTGGAATATTTAACATTGCTTCCTTTGGGAAATATTTACACTCAGTAGGAAGGGCTGATTATATCAATTTGCAAACTTTGAAAGGGAGTTGATTATTGGGTCTCTTCCATGATGACAGTACATCCACGGTGCACAAGGGGTAACTTAATGATGAGTATGAAAATGATGTGAATCCTATATTATGGCCTTCACAGTCACCAGATCTCAACCCAACTGAACATTGATGGGAGATTTTGGAACAACTTGACAGCTCTCTTCACCACCATCATGAAAACACAAAATGAGGGAACATCTTTTGGGAGAATGGTGTTCCATCCCCGGCAGAATGGATGCCAAGGCAAACACAAGCTGCCCTGGCCACACTTGGTGGCCCAGTAAACCTTACTGAGTCACTTTGTTGTTTTTTCCTTCAATCTTTCGTACAGTATATTTGGTGACATGTGTATCATTATTATGATCTGTTTACAGGAAATGCTGGCAGAAATTAAACAATAAACACATCATCAGCCAAATGCCATCAGCACGGAACATCAAACATTTACGTGCCCCAGTGTATTTGTTCAAAACAAGACTGATGTCAATAAAGATTGAAATGTGATTGCGTGACAACAATGGGTGCTTTGATTTTACAGTCATTTGTTGTTATCCAGCCAGACTCAGCCTGGTCATGCCCTTCGCCAATCAACCACCATTTAAATGTGCACATTTTCATTTAAAGGATAATTACATTACATTGCTTTTCACACAGTGAGAGGCAATGCAATTCAACAGCTTAATTTAGCTACATATAATTGTCGCTGCATTTTACTGGAAAATAGCTGTTATGTTCTGATTATATGCACAATCAGCCTCTCTCATTTTAGAAATGCCGGCCCTGACAATAATGTTATGCAAGCCTATGCATTGGTCTCATCTATGTATTTCTCATTACAGAATGCATTTTAAGGGACTTGACTGATATCACACTCATACCAGTTAACACCAAGGCCTATCTGCTATTTTCTTGCTCTCTCTTGGATCTTCCCACCGCATGAAAGCTTTTGTTGTTATAAATTGCAGAGGCACCAACCATAACCTCAGATTGAACAAAATGGATTTCCAATGTTAGACAGAAAAGAAAAAAACGGTTTGTGAAACCATCTTGTCGAATAGGAAGCGAAACCACTCTGGCCCGTGAAAGAAAAAAACTCTTACTCATTTAGTGATTTGCTCGACCATTCTACAGCACGTTGCTAGAAAATGCAAATTAACCGCACACAATCCGTGTCATAAATGGCACCTTATTCCCTGTGTACTGCACTACTTTTGCTCAATAACAGTGCTCTTTAAAGGGAATAGGGATCCAGGTGGGATCAGAGTGAATGAGATTTGTCAATGTTTCATTTGAGCCACTGTATATTTTCTCTCGCCAGACATAAACATTCACTGTGGGTACAAGGCTCACTTGCAAAAAATAACATGTTCTGAATGTGTTTTTCCCTGACTGAATAAAGGAATATAAACAAAATAATAAAAGACAATGAACTACATAAATAGGTCTGCTACAAAAATTGAGGATTTGCATTTCCATGACAAGCTATCAGATTGAATAGATGGCTTTAAATGGCTTTATAATGCGGGTCCTGGGTTGGCTGATAAGCTAAAGGATTCAAACAGCAATACGATAGAGAAAATGGGCGTTTCAAGGTATTTTCACTTTACCTTAGCTCTCCATAGGATGGATGATTCTGCACTTTTGGCTTTGTCCCTGCTGACAACTTATTCACTGTAAAGTGAGGTGCTTCTGAAGAGAACCCCATTCCATTTAGGATGTACCATACTCTTGATTAATGTCAGAGGGTTCCATCTCTCTCAGCACAATGTTAGCTTTGATGCAACTTAATGAAAATCTGCCTGGTTAGACTGATTACAACCCGAGAAAAAGGCCATTACGTAAACTATTCTGGGAGAAGCAACACTTTCAGTAATTTGAGTGTTTCTAGCTAAACAGTAACATCCAACAATTTTCACCTGTACAGACAAATTAGTTATCCACTTGAACGGACAGCCTTGGATCAATTCTCACCTACTTCTGCTATGCATGGATAAAATAAAAAATAGGGAGTACCATGAATAATAAACCAGTAAAGCCTTTTATCCACAGAAAGCTTATGAGATACAGTAAACCTGGTCAAATTTGTGTCGGACCTACTGAATAAGCAGAACACAGGCTCAAATACATCATCAAATATGTTTTTTCTCCATACTTAAGTATTCCATTCAAAATAAAACGTACTATATATATATATTATTTGAGTGAATGAAGAAGACTTCACAAATAAATAAATATATATTGAAATAAGATTCATGACCATCAGTACCATATTGTTCCTAATGGATTAGTCCATATCTGTCAGTCCCTGGATGATGATAAAATGCACCATTCAAGTCAAAAGCCACAGACACGTAGTCTAGTTCAACATGTGTCCTAATCAGACAAACACACGGAGAGTTATAAGCAATGTTCTTGTATATTACACATTCTGTTTTAAAGTGCCGTTTAGGTTCAACACACTGTACAACGTGAGAAGCTTGACGAATAGAACAGAATGAGAGCGTCCTTGTTGAATGTATCACATTTAGATGAATAGGAAAATTATGGCACAGAAGTAGAGCGATTCCCTTTTGCTATTCGCAGTCACGAATGAAGCAATTTGCAGAAGGCATCAATAGCACTCAACGAGGTGGTCTATGAGATGCACATGATAACTTTGAATCCATCCTAACGACGCCCAGTGAGATTGAGTGGAGTGTATGACCTCGATGCAGATCAGAATTTCGAAACATTCTCTCCATGGGGACCTGTAATTTGTAAGAACATTTTATATAATGTTATTCATGATGCACAATGTGCTTTAAAAATTAAAAATGAAAGACATATACAGTGCTGTATCCCAGATACTACTGCTCTGGGATTCCACTGAAGAATGCAGACATTATTTTACAGCAGTACATCCAATTGACTTTCTCTAATAATGTTAGAGAAACACCATAAAGTGTCCCTGTGCTTGTGTTGATTCTCCATGGTCCAATCATTTATTACAACTGTGACTGATATGATACTTTACCATATCATCACTACTGGCAGACGTAGTGTTAACATCTACTACTACTACACCTACTGCTAAATCTACTACAACTACACCTACTGCTAAAATCTACTACTACTACACCTACTGTTAATATCTACTACTACTGCACCTACTGCTTATATCTACTACTACTACTAGTAGTCCTAAAACTACTACTACTGCGACTAGTGATCCTACTTGTATTACTGTTAATTAAACTCCTACTACAAACCAACGTGTATGCCTTCTCTTGGTGAAATAGGGCATATTTGGATAGAGGAAGTATGGAAAATAACATAAAGGATTTTCTTCAATTTACACAAGTCCTTGATGCAATAACGGCTATGGACACAAATCAATCCATTGGGGCCAGCCTGCAATGGCCTGGTCAAATGAATTGTTTAGCATTGAAGACTTTTTGATTTAAAGAATCATTACTGATTTCAGGAATCATTACTAACATCTGGACTGTTGATTATGTACTACCACTGAATGGACATTTTTGAAAGATGTCAAGTCCACCTAAGATTCAGTGATAAATGGTAATTGTATAGATAAACGATTTGCACTCTGAAAGTTGTATTTTAATCTGCACCACCTAAAACCAAGCCATTTCAGATATATAATCTGAGTTTCAAGGACTACAGCAGTTACTATTAGATTTTAAATTAATGTTAAATGCAAAACAAAACAAAAAATCTGTGTATGCTCTAATTCTAAGAGCCATCACCGAGACTTAATCAACCTCAATACGACAACTTCCTCTGAATATGATTGTGTTTATAATGTCATTTTAAAAAGACGTTGCTGGATTAGCAAAGAAATTGAGATTTAAAATTAGATGCCATTACAGAAATAGATCCTGAAAGTTTTTATTAACAGTTGAAAATAAAATACACATTCTGCGTCATTTTGTTTTTTACTGGGATATAATTGACATGCCTGCAGCAGTTTAAACACTTAAACATCTAGATACTATTTTCCACCAAAACCTTTGTTTTATCACAGGTGACAACTTAAGGACTGTTATTATGTTTTGTATCAAAAGGTGTGATGGGTGTGTGCGTTTGTAACAGAGATGCCCTCTTTTATGTTAACTTACAAAGTCTTCTCGCAGAAACCTTCAGCATATCTGACGTCTGACAAGATAAAAACAACGACATAACATGAAAATATGAGATTGGATGCTACTAGATACACTGAAAGTTGCCTCGGAGCAAGGAACGATTTCCTTGAACGTCCTCACGCTCAATGACGGTGGCATTTCTTACAGAAACGAACATGGGCTTAAATGCCTTCTGACGATTAATTAGTTTAAAGCCTTGCCAGGGGTTTTGCTGGAGCTGAAATGTACCTGCGTCCAATGTCATATATTGTTCCTGTTGTTTAGATGTTGGAATCTGAAATGTTGGTGCTCGCCGTTATTGCAGTATTTTTTTTTACTGTGCTTTTATCTGAAAACAGGGCACACTTGAAATAGAGAACGTTCTCAATGGGTTTTCTCCCTCTGTAAAACAAGAATACAAAACAATTGATAATGCAGTCACTACTACTGCTACGGCTCAGAGTAGCTGTGTATTCAGTTTTGACATAGGCAATACAAATAGCTCAGTGAAATATACAGTATCCTGTGTATTTTATTTACCTGGGTGTATTTCACGCAGGCGGCAGATATCTTTCTGTCTGAGTCAACCCGGGTATCCGTTCACCCCAGGCCTCTCAGTCTAACACCGCAGCTCCACTGCTGACAGCTAATAAACAAATAAATAAAAAGTACTGTAAACACAAAGGTGAAGAGGCTATAGTACATACCCTTACAGCTATAACCATGCTGAATCAGGAAAAAGTCAGGATGTCAGGATGGCATAGTAGAGCATCTATTTGACATTACAGAAACACTACGACCTTCAGGGTGAGGGGAAGGGGCTGGGTACAATCATATGGTGGTAACGCAACATGATTACATAATATGACAAACTAAGGTGGTGCAACACAACATGATTACATAATATGACAACGTAAGGTGGTGCAACACAACATGACGGCAACACAACATGGCGACAACGCAACACGGCACACATCACGACGGCAACACAACACGACATGCCAAACACCGCACAACTGTTGTCACAGACAACAGCATGAAGGACAGGATAGTCCTGGAGAAGCTTCAGGAGTTCGAACAAGCCTTCAAGATTGAGTCTTGCAAGAATATGGCAATAGGGAAAAAAGTACCTGGATTTAAATATTTCTGCAGCTTTGTCCAGTCACTAACTGCAGCAAACTGAAAAGCCGAGCAACCCCGGAAGTATATAGCTTTGTGGACCATTAACATAATGATATAAAGCAGATGGCTGGACTGCTGTAGAGGATTGGAGTAGTTTTGTCAGATTGGGGGGGGGGGGGGTGAGGCCTAAAGAGGCATCAACCTGTGGCTCTTGCATTAGGCACACAAGGATTGCCAGTTTGTCTGGAGCATTGGTGGCAAATATGATTGGCTGAATGGTAGAGAACATCTAGGAGCTTGAAAGCTTGCCGGCCCGTCAATCTATAAAATACAACTCCATAATGTACAGTAGCATGGTAGGAAGTCCATCTAAATCAGAATCTGCTCAGCAGATCAGGTGAAGACAGTGGCATCTCCTGACTGGCTGAGTAGTAGTAACAGTGGACTGTCGCCTGGGAGACACATGTGGTTTGGTTGTAGCACTTCCTTAAAACCTGCTAACCTGTGTTTCTCAGTGTTTTACATCTTGTGTAATGACAGTCAGGGAAAGCCACTGTCCATTTGACTTAATCAGTCAGAGTAGACAGAAAAGTTATAATTATCTAATAGTTACAGAGGCACATATATGCATGTTGAGTATGACAAGTCATTTCAATCTAATGCAAATCATGTCTGCTTGGAATTTGGGGAAGTCTGGGGATCTTCAATGCTGCAAACATTTAGTACCCTTCCCCTGATCTGTGCCTTGACACAGTCCTGTGTCAGTCCTGTGTCAGTCCCGTGTCAGTCCCGTGTCAGTCCCGTGTCAGTCCCGTGTCCTCATGGTTTGGGTTTTTGCTCTATCAATGCACTGTCACCTGTGGGACCTTATATAGACTGGTGGGTGCGTTCCCAAATCCTGTCCAATCCAAAGTTGTAGAAACATCTCAAAGATGATCAATGGAAAGAGGATGGACCTGAGGTCTATTTCCATTCTCATAGCAAAGTGTCTGAATTGTTATGTAAATGTGTGATTCCTGGTTTTATTTTTCTTATAAATGTGAAAGAACTCATGTGTCTGAATAGGTTTCTCACTTATGCTGATGCGACATGCTTTTCCCAAGAAGCAATGCTTTTTTCAAAGCAGTTACCCTTTAAGTTCACAACAGCTCCTACCTTCTCTACAAACGAGTGATTGTATCTGATCGGATGCTACTCTGCACCCAACAATGACTCCCTTCTCCTGTTTATGAATATCATGCTGGAACGTTGAAGAGTAGAGAACCTAGTTGACATTTCACAGAAACCCTTTGACCTTTGACCTTTCACCCCAGGGTGAAAAGAAAAGGAGATGGGGAAGAAGGGTGAGAAGGCCTGCTTCGTCATTCGGGTGACTTCAGATGAGAAAACTGTGTGTATTACACATTTAACAAAGACAACATCTACTACCACTAATAAAAATATTAAAAATGAAATTACTTATTAACATACAGCACTAACCTACATACCTGTCCTGATCTTCAAACTACCATAGGATATTACCATAGTATTCCAGACATTGCTGTTCATGAGTGCACAGATTGCTCAATCTTTCAGGTAATTTTAGCTTCTACCATGTCTCCACTAAATCATTCAATATGATTGAATGGTTCTATGTACCCACTAATCACTGCCCTAAGTTGTGATAATATGTATAAATCATTCCTGAATGAAGCCGTATAATATAAATGACCTAATTGTCAACATCATTCAAATGTTTTAAAGGTGCTATCAAATTGAATGCACTCATGGATTTATTTTGAAGGTTATACTGTGGCTTGTAAAGACCATCTCAAATGTAGACTACTTGAAAATCCAGAAACATTATTGTATTTCATTTTGTTCAGATGGATCTGGTTCCAGGTATACAGTGGATATAAAAAGTCTACACACCCCTGTTAAAATGCCAGGTTTTTGTGATGTAAAAGAATGAGACAAAGATAAATCATGTCAGAACTTTTTCCACTTTTAATGTGACCTATAATGTGAACAATTCAACTGAAATCTAACTGAAATCTTCAAGCGGGAGAAATGAAAAGTAAAAACCTTACATATAAATAACCTGGTTGTATAAGTTTGCACATCCTCTTATAACTGGAGATGTGGCTGTGTTCAGAATAAACCAATCACATTCAAACTCAAATAGAAGTCATTACACACCTGCCATCATTTAAAGTGACTCTGATTAATCACAAATAAAGTTCAGCTGATTTTCCTGACATTTTCATAGTTGCATCTGAGAGCAAGAGCCAAGGTCCGCAGAGAGTTTCCAAAGCATCAGAGGGATCTCATTGTTGAAAGACATCAGTCAGGAGAAAGGTACAACATAATTTACAAAAAGAAAGCATTAGATATAGCACGGAACTTGAAGACAGTCATCATCAAGTTGAGAGAATATGGCACAACAGAGACATTACCAAGAACTGGATGTCCCTCCAAAATTGATGAGAAGACGAGAAGATAACTGGTAAAGGAGGCTTCCAAGAGGCCTACAGCAACATTAAAGGAACTGCAGGAATTTCTGGCGAGTACTGGCTGTGTGCTACATGTGACAACAATCTCCCGTATTCTTCACATGAATTGGCTATGGGGTAGGGTGGCAAGACGGAAGCCTTTTCTTAAAAAGTCCCCCAAAACATGTGGGAAAATGTGTTATGGTCTGATGAAACCAAGGTTGAACTTTTTGGCCATAATTCCTAAAGGTATGTTTGGGGCAAAAATAACACTGCACATCACCCAAAGAACACCATACCCACAGTGAAGCATGGTGGTGGCAGCATCATGCTTTGATGATTATGAATAGTTCCAAATACCAGGCAATTTTGGCAAAAAACCTTCAGGCACCCATTAGAAAGCTGAAGATGAAGAGGAAGTTTACCTTTCAGCACGACAACGACCCAAAGCACACATCCAAATCCACAAAGGCATGGCTTCACCAGAAGAAGATTAACGTTTTGGAATGGCCCAGCCAGACCCCAGACCTGAATCCAATTGAACATCTGTGGGGTGATTTGAAGAGGGCTGTGCACAGTAGATCTCACAATCTGACAGATTTGGAGTGCTTTTGCAAAGAAGAGTGGGCAAATATTGCCACGTCAAGATGTGCCATGCTAATAGACTCCTACCGAAAAGAAACTGAGTGCCATAGTTAAATCAAAAGGTGCTTTAACAAAGTATTAGTTTGAAGGGTGTGCACACTAATGCAACCTGGTTATTGTGAGTTTTAAATTTTTCCCCCTCAAAGATATTAGTTTGTTTTTCAATTGAATTGTTCACATTATAGGTCACATTAAAGGTGGAAAAAGTTGATTTATCTTTGTCTCATTCTTTCACATCATAAGAACCTGGCATTTTAACAGAGGTTTGTAGACCTTCTATATCCACTGTATGTCCTCAGTGATATTAAATGTGTTTATTATCTGAAATAGGAGAAAAACTTAATTTAGGGTTATTTTTTTCATTGCCTAAATCAAAGTATTGATTCTCATAAGGTTGTAAATTTTCCTCTGGGCTTAGTTGCTAGGGGAATATAGAGAATGTAGTAAGAATTGAATGGCAATTACATTCACCTTTCCCTCTAAAGGTACGGCACAGAGAGAACCAGATAGTCGTACTGTAATCATTTTACCCTTTTGACAGGATGTGTTGGAAAACAAACAAGGTTTCTCAAACCTTGAACTATCTGATTCGTTTTCAAAAGATTTCATTTTGTCAGCAATTCTAAACTTGTGGATTGTCACTTTCAGGAGTCAGACAGATATGCTGAAAATAATGTAATAAAATGGAGCAAGTGCCATCTGTTTTGAGAACAGCGTGATGCATAATTCAGCTTTTCGAAGACTCTCTCCTATCACCCACTTATAATTGCCCTTTTTTATTTGTGAAAGATCTTATCATTAACTTAGAATTAGCCTGAATGACTTCTATTACAGTTTGAGAGTTCATTTTCTCTCAAGCTGACCTCTAGTGCTCAGACTGTGCATTACTCTGTAAAAGGTTACACCACATCAAAACACCTGCTTAATAGTTTGACAGGACAGTATTTCAAAATGATCACATGTCCAAACACATCCAGTGGTAATGCCTCAGTAACCCAACGTCCCAGATGGCAGTCTATTCACTTCGCAGAGCACTACTCCAACCAGAAAATCTCTCCCAAAATAATGCCCCCTTGCTAACACTGCATCCGCAGAATTCTGCCATGGCAAAAATGTACGTTCTCAAGGCTTCTAACCAAACCAGAGCCTGACAGAACCAGTGCCAAAATCGACAGTTTAAACACCATCCTCCGGGGAACCCATTCACATCGCCTTAGAAAACCGCGAGCTTACTACAAGATAAAAGTGTCTCACGTTGGCCCTTGGTGACCGGTAAAAAGTAGCTTACAGATAGATGTACAACAGATCTAGAAGTCATTTGGCACCTGTTGAATTGTCACATCCTCTCATCCCTCTCCATTAGAGCATGTAGTGAAATGCCCCGCAAGCCTCTGGTATACATGACGCCACACTGGAACGGAGGGGCCATTTGGGACGTTGCATTATTACGCACACTTAACTATGGCATGCGCATTGTGACAGATCTCGGGTGAACGACCCGTTTGAATTTCTGTGTTCTGTTAAATGGACAGCTTGTTCTTGTTGTGTAAGTGTATTTGCATTCCGTCTCTCGTGGAGACGCTTCACCACTGCGTATCGGGTTTATTGTGATGAGTGCACGTGCCTTGCTAACTCTGGCAATGTACAAATGCCCCTGAGCACAATGTCTCAATTCCATTTGTAATAAGCACATCCCTTTTTGAAGAACACACACACATACATACACACACTGCACTATTTTTGACCATAGACCTATTTTATATTACGGTATAAATTGAGAGATTGCTGTGGAGTTGTTTTATATGGCCTTTAAAATGATAGACATCTTGGGTAAAGTACTGTGTACTTGTCTTGAAAGTCAAATGAAAACTAAGGCCATTTATTTAGGAAGTAGGCGGTTTAATAAAGCAAATATACAGTATGCATATATATATATATATATATATATATATATATATATATATATATATATATATATATATACATGAATAGAAACTAGACAAAGTTGACAAAAACTCCTTATGAACTTAAAACCCTCCTAAACAATAATTTAAGAATCTTAAAACTCAACTCGGGGCATCTCTTAAGATTGACAATTATGACCTATAACACAACCACTTAGCGTAAAACAAATAGTCAAGGGAATTATGTTATACCTTGAACAAAGGGAGTCAACTCAACTTTACATATTGCATAAGGAGAATAAGGTGTAGGTTCTGGTAGCTCTGACAAATACCAGAACATATTTCAATCCACTTAAAATACTGATTTAATCCATTATGTTTATTTTAGCTTTTCAGTTTTGTTAGTTATCCACGGGACAGATTGCCATGCAGTCTTCCCTGGAAAGTGGAGCATTCAGGCCAATATTGATGTGCTTTTTCTCTGTTCTTCTAATATGAAAATCTCAATGCCGCTCAGATCAAAGCAGAAATATTGCAGTAAACACTTTTTAAAAAGTGTTTCTTTTTAATCTAGCTCAACACACAGTGCCCTCCAGGATTTTGTCATTCTTTGTAAAGATGAGCAAAAAAGACTATGAAAAAGCTTATTTGTTGTATATCAGCTTGATCTTACACTTAAAATGTAAGAGGAATCAAATCTTTATTTAATTGAAGTCAAATTCTTCAAAGAAAGAAATAATGATTAGGCAAGAAATAAATATTTTCTTGCCTAATCAGTGCACCACAATTATTGGCACCCCTGCATTACGTACTTGGTTCACCATCTAGTTGCCAATAAAACAGCACTGCGTATTCTCCAATAATATTTAATGAGGTGGGAAACCACAAACTAGTAAGGGTTCTGAAAGCATTTATCCATTTCAAATCTCTTCAAAATCCTTTATCCTTGTTGGTGGAATTCTTTTCAGCTGACCCCGATGGTTTTAATGAGGTTTAGGTAAAGCGACTGGGATGCGCACTGCAAAAGGTTGAATCGGAGGTGAGTGAGCAATTTGTTTGTGTATCTGGAGGAATTCTACGACTCACTTTACTGACGCATGATCCAACTACAATCCAGTTTTTGCCTCCTTACACAGGCAGACAGTGGGGAGAGCAAATATTTGATACACTGCCGATTTTTCAGGTTTTCCCACTTACAAAGCATGTAGAAGTCAAATTTTTATCATAGGTACTCTTCAGCTGTGAGTGACGGGCCTGTTAACTTCAGATGGGCCTGGACATGCGCTGGCTTGAGCAGGGGACCTTGCGTGTGCTGCAGGATTTTAATCCATGACGGCGTAGTGTGTTACTAATGGTTTTCTTTGAGACTGTGGTCCCAGCTCTCTTCAGGTCATTGACCAGGTCCTGCTGTGTAGTTCTGGGCTGATCCCTCACCTTCCTCGTGATCATTGATGCCCCATGAGGTGAGATCTTGCATGGAGCCCCAGACGGAGGGAGATTGACCGCCATCTTGAACTTCTTCCATTTTCTAATAATTGCCCAACATTTGTTGCCTTCGCACCAGGCTTCTTGCCTATTGTCCTGTAACCCATCCCAGCCTTGTGCAGGTCTACAATTTTATCTCTGATGTCCTTACACAGCTCTCTGGTCTTGGACATTGTGGAGAGGTTGCAGTCTGTTTGATTAAGTGTGTGGACAGCTGTCTTTTATACAGGTAACAAGTTCAAACAGGTGCAGTTAATACAGGTAATGAGTGGAGAACAGGAGGGCTTCTTAAAGAAAAACTAACAGGTCTGTGAGATCCGGAATTCTTAATGGTTGGTAGGTGATCGAATACTTATGTCATGCAATAAAATGCAAATTATTTAAAAATCATACAATGTGATTTTCTGGATTT
The DNA here is from genome assembly GCF_011004845.1 of Esox lucius. NCBI lineage: Eukaryota > Metazoa > Chordata > Actinopteri > Esociformes > Esocidae > Esox > Esox lucius. Next base: position 4,928,150 of record NC_047574.1, on the reverse strand, counting down.
TTTTTTTTAGATTCCGTCTTTCACAGTTGAAGTGTACCTATGATAAAAAATTACAGACCTCTACATGCTTTGTAAGTAGGAAAACCTGCAAAACCGGCCGTGTATCAAATACTTAGTCTCCCCACTGTATATTATACACTGGCATGCATAGCAATTGTGTAGTTTGAGTAAACTATTCCTTTAAGTTCCCTTTCTGGGGATGTGATGGTGAAATTAAATTAAATCACTTTGTCAGTATCAAGGACACCTTGGTGTTGAAAATGAACAGCAGGCGCTGACAGATGAGACTAGAAACAAAATAGGAAAGGCAGACATCCTACCACACCAGTTCAGTCATAAACGGAAAATTAAAAAAAGACAGACAGACAGTTATAGACAAGGGCCGACAAAGAGAGTGATGGTGTGAGCGAGGGGGGTTGTAGAGTGCATGAATATCTCACAGCTTGTCATTTCTGCACAACAAATACAAAAGACCACATGAAGAGAAGCAACACGCAAGTGCGTGGCATTTGTTTAGAAAATCCAGAATTATAACTACACCTAAGGGACATCACTGACCTCACCAGGCCCAATATCCACTAAAAACCTGAGGCCATTGAGGGAATAAATCCGGTGTTTAAAGCAATAAATTTTGTCTTGCTGTCTTGTGTATCTGTGAGCATCTTGTTTTGTCTCCTCTCTGTGTTCTTTTCTTCTGTTTGTTTTTTCTGTTCTCTGATTTTTTTCGGTTTTTAATCATGAACTTGAACTGCATGTGTGAAGATGTATACGCAGGGCCCAGCTGTAAAAGAGATCTTGGTCTCAGTCCTTGTTGAAATAAAGGTTTAATAATAAAAGTTAAGAACAAGTTGGTGTTGAAAATGGAGGCCAGACTGACGCCTCAGATTAAAAACAGGTTTGCACAATTTCATTCATATTCAGAACATATTGTATTACTGTAATTAGCATGAAAACGAGAGAGAAAGCAAGAGAGAGTGACAGAGAGAGGGAGAGAGGGAGAAATGGGGACAGGGAGATACAGACGCATAATGGAGAGAAAGAACGAGAGAGAGAGAGAGAGAGAGACAGAGACAGAGACAACTTCAAGGACAGTAGTTGGCAGATGAGTAGAGATGTGAGAAAGCTCTAGGGACATATGGGTCTATATGGGGAGTAATGTGAACGTTACCATGACTCAAAGCTCTAGGGACATTGGTCTATATGGGGAGTAATGTGAACGTTACCATGACTCAAAGCTCTAGGGACATTGGTCTATATGGGGAGTAATGTGAACATTACCATGACTCAAAGCTCTAGGGACATTGGTCTATATGGGGAGTAATGTGAACATTACCATGACTCAAAGCTCTAGGGACATTGGTCTATATGGGGAGTAATGTGAACATTACCATGACTCAAAGCTCTAGGGACATTGGTCTATATGGGGAGTAATGTGAACATTACCATGACTCAAAGCTCTAGGGACATTGGTCTACATGGGGAGTAATGTGAACATTACCATGACTCAAAGCTCTAGGGACATTGGTCTATATGGGGAGTAATGTGAACATTACCATGACTCAAAGCTCTAGGGACATTGGTCTACATGGGGAGTAATGTGAACATTACCTTTACTCAGACATCTCACCTGAGGCAAACCACCTGAAAGTCCGAGCAGGCTCATTTGCATGGCGTACTGCAATACACACATACAGACACACACAAACAGTTCATTTTCAAAGTCCAAAGTCAACACTGTTGACTTGTGTCTTAGAAGGAACCATATTCCTTGTGATTTCATATGAGGACTCCACAGTAATGCACTATTTGAGGAATGAGCCCTGATGCAACAGTTCATTATGAAAACAATGATGATGCCCCTTGAATTATAGATCATAGATATAAGACGGAGGTGTTGCATATTTTATACGCATTTTCTAGCTATGCCCTATTTCACTCTGTTTAATCAGTGCACTTTGAGGTAACTGTACATCGATTAGGATCCTGACTTCTTTGCGAAGAAAGTTTATTGATCTATAGACGGCCCCCGTGACAAACCAGTGTGTCGTCCCATTTAAATGTTTTTTAAAAGTGGCATTTTAACACTTTTAAAAAAACTTCTACATCTAGAAATGCGACCTGTTTGTGTGTGTAAAAAACAGGAATATAAATGTGTGGTTTGAGCTATAAACTATTTTGAAATGAAAAGCTAATATTCTGACAAACACGGCAACAACATGATGTCCACAGGCCCAACAACAAAAGAGCTTTGGAAATCCTAGAACATTACGAATGGTATATTGACATCTCAATCTTTTTGAAATTTAGTGATTTAAAAAAATTTACTCTCAAAATCAGTTTTCTTGATATTGGTTTAATGTTAATGTGATACTGGTTTTACATTCTTTCCCACAGCATGATGCTGCCACCACCATGCTTCACCTGTAGGGATGTTTGTGTTGAGGCGTGGGCAGTGTTGTGATAAAATCCTCTTTCTTGGATCACCCTCCTATACAGGCCAGTTTTATGCAGAGATCTTGATTTAGTTGACCACTATACAATTCCCAGCCACTGACTCTATAGCGCCTTTAAAGTGAATGTTGGTCTTTCCATGACTTCTCTCACCAGTCTCCTTGTGGTTTGAGTGCTGAGTTTTGAGGACCGGCTTTCCTTGGCAGTGCCTTGGCAATAGCAACATACAACCAGGTTATCTTTACTTTTTAGAGTTAAATGTATTCAAACTTTGGACTTTTTTTGCCGGGGTGACGCAAGATCGCCATCAACATTCGCCACCCTGTCTTTAATAGAAGCCTTGAGGCAGTAGATTCAACGGGACATTTTATTAGATTTTTTGTATGAATCGTGATGGCCCTACAGCAATATTTCAGTGTATGTTAACTTCATAAAATTAGAGAATTGTAGGGAAGGCACTGTAGCGTTTAAAATAGTGCATAGAGTTCTGTGGTTTCTAACTCCACACGGTCGTAAAAGATGAGGACAGAGCAAACAGTCCTTGCTTTGTCCTCAGAGGACAGAGTAAAGCAACTTTGTATGGAAAGTTTAAATGTTTTTGCATTTTCTTTCTTGCTATAATCTATCTCTCTGTGTGTTTCTCTCACTTTCTCTATATCTCTGCCTGTTTCACTCTTTTCCTCCTTTTCCTTCCCACTCTAAGCCGTTTCCTCTCTCTTTTGTCCCCCTTTCTCACTCTATCCATCGCTTCCTCTCTCTCTCTCTCATTGATATAACACAGTGTTCTGTTTTTCCCATTCATGAATAATGCAGAGAAGCACTCCAGCTGACTCTGTAGCTGATGTCTATTTTGACAACCAGCTACAAACTGTCACCTGGATCTTTGATACAGAAAATGCCAGAATAGAGAGAGGAATCTGACAAACACTTCCTATGCATCCCAATGCATTTTGAAACTTAACCGTCACAGATTGTTTGCAATCAACTATTTAAATGTATTTTTTTTTTGCAAATGTAGATATTTTAAAACATTTTGTATACAATTAGATGCGTCCAAATCCATGCTATGAAACTGTAACCGCAAAATATTTTTAGTTTGCCAGTGATCATCACATTTGATTCATGCAGACAATGGCTATACCTGGATGGAGTCTTCTAGAACAGTGTTTCCAAATCCTGGTCCCAATTGGGTGCGCCTTTTTGTTTTTGCCCTGGCACTCACACACCTGATTCAAATGTTGCACTTACACGCTAAAATGACGTAACCAAACTATCCTCAGGTCTTTCATGTTTTTTATTGTATTTTATTTCTATTAGATGTTTGTAGGTACTATTTGAAGTTCCTCCAAACTATTCCATATGTTCCCAAATGTAGAAATCATTTTTTCCAGGGCACCACTGCAGGTAATGCGATTACAATTCTTATGAAGAGGACAGGATAATGATAACTCATCTTAGACTATTATGTACTGTGTAATGAAGGATTACGGAGTTTGATTTAAATACCATTAATGTGGTTAATTGTGTCTGGATATGCGTATGTCCCGGGAGGGTTTTAGGGAACATAAAAGCCTGTTTTTTGAATATGAAAGAGGGATCTGGCCTCCGAGGGCATGATATAACCCTACTTGACCTCCGGGATGGAAAAGCTTGCCTTTTAAAGTCTTGAGTTTTGTTTACATTTATAAATGGATAGCAATGTATACATTAGTGGTGATGAAAGCGACTGCTAATTGAACATACAAGTGATGATATTATACATGTATAATTATATATATTTATCAACTGTTTTCTATTTTACAGTAGCCAGAAGGGTATAGCAGTGCAGTTGGAGATTGGACTATGTCTCCAAATGGACCCTATTCCCTATGTATGTACGCTGGGCAGAAGTGCACTACATCTGCCTTATTATGCTTCGGTCACTTTACCCGGTCGTTGATCTAACAATGTCATTTTCCTGGTGTCAGGCCATTCACAATATGGCAAAATATTGATATACATGTGTAAAAATATTACTATCTAAAATATTGAATGAATTATGTGCACATAACGTTAATGATTAACGTTAACTTTACACGTATATTTTCTAAGAGTTATGGGCACGTTAAAGTTTTGATAGAATTTATTGAAGACTAAAGAGAACTTTTTGCTGTATTTTTGAATGGTCGGATAGAAGGAAGACAATCCCAACATATTGGTATCTCCCTTGAGTCCAGGAGTAAGAATATGGACCCAGTCATGGACTCTTAGGGCTGAAGACTGCAGTCAAGACAGATACAGTCTGTTGTGTTAATGCCTAGTTGCGCAAGTTAATTGGTTCCCCTGATCAAGTGCAGAGTGTGGGTGGTGTGAAGTGTTTGGATGGCGGGGTGTCAGTTATTGTAAGCTGAAGCTATAAAGTCTCTCGTCGTGTGGCCTTTTCAAACTGTAATTGGGGTGCAGAAAAGGACAAGCAGTGGATCCACTCATTCAGTCAGAGCCGTCTCTCTCTCTCTCTTTCAATTTCTTCACTCTTGATCACACTCCTATCCATTCTCTCTGTTTATCTCATCTTATCACTCTCGTCCTCCCTCATCCGTTTTCTATTGCTCTCAATTACGCGCTCTCCTCTCGCCACTCTCTTTCTCTCTCTCTCTTTGTCCCATTCCAAACCCATTCATTTTTTTCTGGGCTTTATGCTGCCATCTATTTAGCTTTTTTTTTCTTCCAACCAGACGCGGACTATCTTGAGAACAAATTAATAATAAAACCAAATAAAACCTAGAAGGCAGAGTGACGTAAGCTGCTTCGATGGTCCGTCTCTAAGATGGATTAGCTTGTGTGATGGTGACTGCGTGGGTCAGATGTTTTAATTCTTTGTGAGGGACCTCATTCATTATTGACTTTTTTGCATTCTTTTACAAAGAACGTTGCAATGAACTAAAAACATCCGGACAAACAAATAGGCAAATCGTGGTGACGCACAACAAGGGTTTGCAGAACCCCACCTTGAAAGGACAATCGTCGGCCCTCGTCACGGATGTGCCACTGCAGCAGACAATCGTTCTGAGATTCACTGCTATCAGCTCAAAACAGAAAGCAGCTCTGCTGTGTACCTGATCTCCAACACTGGACAAATTAGCTCACCGAAAACACTGTGCTGATGGCAGAGTCAGGATTTGGCACAAGCCAGTCTGAGTACATGGACCTCTCTGGCCTGGTGTCAACGGAACAGACTGGTGGACCTGTCCTGTCTGGGGTCAACGGAAAGAGGTAGTGGACCCATCCGGTCTTTTCCTGGCATACGTCAGGTCTCTTGATGGCGACTGAGCACCTGTTGACCACCACAGCATCTTTAAACACTGTTGCTAACCAACAATATAACCACAGAGCGCGGCCCCGGGTCACCGACAAGGTTCACTTGTGTTGTGGCATTAAAACAGCTGGGTACTTCCTGGAAGGTACAAAGCATGTATTTATTCATTTGTTGATATCCAGGTTGATGGAACTGGGGATGATGGATAACCGGGTTAGCCTGGATGCAAGCCAAACTTTTGATTATTTCAAGAGCCTGTGTTAGCTGTCCCTTTAAAGTGTTTTCAGATAACGGCATGTGGTCCGATCATGACAGTGCAAGTATTCTGTAGAACTGTACGGAGTGTGTCTGTGTGTGTGTTTGTGTGGCCGTTTGTGTGTGTTTGTGTGGGTGTTTGTGTGTTGTGTAGCAGTCGTAAGATAGAACTGCATTACTGTACGTCGCCTTGAAGCAACTTGTTGGTGGTATAAGGGGCATGTGCGAGGGTGTGTGTGTGTGTGTGTGTGTGTGTGTGTGGACAGCTGTAGTGGACTGGTCCGGCTGAACTCTTTTGGGCCCCGTTGTATTCCCAGTCCACCAGGCTGTCACCACGGTTACTATCTCAAAATGTCTCTACGGCTTGTGTTAATAATTCATCACTCTTAAGTGTCTTCATGGGTTGCTTCCATCCTGAATCACGCCCTACTCCCTCTGTAGCAGTGCGATTTCTTTTGCCAGGGTCCACAGAGCTCTGCAGAGCCTAGGGTGCCATTTGGGACTCAGTTGTGTTAATGCCTAGTCGGGAAGTTAATTGGTTCCCCTGATCAAGTGCAGAGTGCGGGTGGCGTGAAGTGTGTGGATGGCAGGGTGTCAGTTATTGTGAGCTGAAACTATACAGTCTCACGTCACACAGCCTTTTCAGACTGTAATTGGGGTGCAGCAAGGACAAGCTAGGAGGTAGATCAACTCGCCACACATGCTCTCTCTCGCTCTGTGTTTCTTTCAGTCTTTCCCCTCTCTTGATCCTGAGATAAATCCAATGAGCTTTTTTTTGCTCTGGGAACAACGCAAAATGTTTTAGGGTTTGATTGCCTGTCAAAGTACACACTTCTCCCATAAGGAAGTGTATAGTTAACTTAATTCAGTAGTTAACTTAATTCAAATGTTAATGCAATCCCACATTGCATTTCCATTTTCCACTTTTGCCGGCATTATTTCAGTCAATATCAAAATGTAAATGCAATCATGTGGTTTAAATGTTAATGACCTGGTATACACATTCACTGTCGATATTAAAATGTTCATGAAAAGCCATTTTGCATTTCATTTTCAAAGTCATGCCCGCTTTGTGGTTAACAAAATTGTTAATTCAAATGTGAAAAGTGAGAAACAGCACCCCCCTTTGCAATTTAATTTCCATGCTCTGATCCTGTTTTCCTTGCTTAATGAAATTTACACTGCATTGCAATGCAAACATATTTTCATAATGTACTCTCTTAAATTTGCCAACACTAATGGGTCAATATCATTGTTAGTGATCGCAGAGAATTCAGCTACATTTTCAGTTATCATTTTTATTCTGTCATGAGCATCTGACCAGGAAATCAAATTGCTTTCAATATAGTCTGCGAAATCCAACACTACTTGCACTAGCCCGGCAGTTCCCATTGTACACATGATTGTATGATTGTAGCCTACATATTTCCAGTTGGCATGTTAAACAGTGTCCTGCCTTCAGAGAATAACTGACCATAGAACAAGCAAATGCAATCGCATTGCAATGTCATGTTTATTAAGTTAGGAAAACAGCGTTAGAGCATGGAAACATTTGAATTAAGTAAACTGTACTCCTCCGTACTCCCGGTCAAAGACACAGCCACAGTATATTATTACATTACTTTTACTATAGTACATACAACTTTGTTGAACAGCGCAACAACAGGGAAATAAATGAAGATTCTGACACACAAACAAAAAGTGTGTGTGAAGTATATTAGACTGTTATGTCCAATTTGTGTGATGGATTTGGGTCGACTCCTCTCAACCGTTCTTACATATAGTAACGCCCATAACCAAGTCCCACTCGTGACACCTACCATTCTGTGGAAGAGTATATTGGATGTGTGCCACGATGGGAGTCCATTGAGAACAATATGCCCAACTGCATCTGGATTTAACATTATTCCAGTCTAATTTACTTAAAGACACAAACCGGGATTTTTCGCCACCCGTTGTGCGATCGTGTGTGTGCCGGTACGTACCCCAGGTCACCAAAAGCCCTCGTTTTCAAACTTTCATGAGATATGATAGAGATTCTCTTCGTAGATTATGCACACATGAAAAACATGAGTCCCAAACTGCATCTTCAAGGCAATATATTCCCATCTGAAGGGTGGCTGAAATGTTTGCTTCGATATATATTTATTTAGCGCCTAAGTCAAGCACACAACTAACATTGGTTTGGGCTAAGAAGCATGACAGTGAAAGCTAGAAAAGTAGGTCCAGAAGAGTAAAGGAATACGGTTGTATTCACAAGCTACACACAATGCATAGCGCGTCTGAAGCACTGCATTTTAAAAGGCGCCAGGGTCGTTAAGCGGGCAGTTTCATCAACCGCGCGTTGTTGCACCCAGGTGGGCTTTGAAGCGCGGGTGGCTGTTGCTCGGCAGAGCTGTCGCAATGAAAGGGTAAAAGTGTGACCACTCAACCAGGACGTGCGAAAATTAAATGTACACTGTGTCATATCTCCCAATCGATTACATTTCACAAAGTCAGCGTGTTCGGTGTGATGGAACGTTGTTGTAAGTAGTGTTGCAGTGCGTGGGGGAGGGCCGGAAAACCCCGTGACAAACAGAGGCGTTTTTACATGGAAAAAACTGCTGGGCCACAAACCATTTCAAAATATAGGATACATACCAGTGAAGCTACAAAACTCCCTCTTGCTACTGATGTGTTTATTTAACACATCAACAAACAGCGTGGCTCCACAAAACACTTTTAACGACAGAGCAGCTTGCTGCTACCAGGTGTTGTAGTACACATACTGGAGAGAGAGAGAGAGAGAGAGAGAGAGATAGAGAGACCTTCTTGAGTAATTGCTCTCCTTCTCTCTCACACACATGTAAAATTACCACTGTCACATTTACAAACCTAAATTAGGAAGTAAACCAAGCTCAGAACCAATGTGCCTACAGGGCCATACGCAAACAGCAATGAGCTCAACACCACTGAAGGCCACAACAAAGCAGAAAGACAACTTTTTAGGGATACAGATCCATTCTATGACAACAACCTTAATAGATAAGCATGGACACACTGACACTCGTCACCATCTATATCTATCGATCCAGCCCAAAAATATGACGAAGGCATGGACCAGCACCACAAAGGCAGGATGATAAAATATGCTTTCACTCACCAAGGCTGAGGGCTCACTTGAAGAGAAAGGTGGCACGGCGGTTTTCCTCTGGGCAAACTTTTCGATGTCTTTGGGAATTAAGTCACGTAGCTGCTGAATCAGCTGGCTTTCGATGGACAACATGGCCAATGCGTTGAGTTGAGGTTGTCCCATGATATTGCGAGGGAAGGATTTTACCCTCTTCAAGGTGGAAAAGTTCCTCTCTGACTCGGATGTTGTCATAGATGTTGTTATGATAATTTTCAGCAGAGTGACGGTCTCAGCAAAAGCCTCCTCTAGGTTGTTCTCATGGATGGATCTTAAGAGAGACAGGGTCGACTTACCAGTGTGAAGCTCAGTGTGGCGGTACAGAGTGGTTGGAACAGCTTTTCCTCATTTCCTAGAGGCCATAGATTCACCGCACAGTCAAGCTCAGGTGTAGGGAATGACAGGACAAATTGTGGGAAGACGGAGTTGTCAACCAGCTTGGCAGCAATCAGGCGGTCACTTTGTGAAAACCTCTGTTCCACCTGGGAGATGACTGTGTCGCATGCCTCCTTCATCACCGGCACTGTGTTGGTTACTCGTCGGCCTAGTTCGTCTGTTCCATCCTGAACGGTGCCAGCCCATTCATCAGTTTGCTTCCGCATATTCTGGACATTCTCCTTGAAAGGGGTGAGCGCACTGCTAATCCCAGATGCATCAATGTTCAGTTTTTGCAGAATGTTGTATAAAACATAAACTTCCGGCATAAGGAAGAAAAAGACTCAGAAAGGCTTGGTCCCGGAGTTATTTTGACAGGCCATATGCTTAACTTATGGTGGCCTCATCCCATCCTGGTTGTGTGCGTATGAGCTCCATACACAGGAGCAGCGCAGCACAGTTTTCCCTAACTGCATTGACAGTTCTACTTTTAAAGTTCCATCATACAGCGGGTGGCCTTGGAATGCGTCTCTGTGTTGCCTCAGCAAGTGCCGCAACACGTTAAATCTGCAAAAAACACCTTCAGGATGCTCATCAGCTGGTGAGCATAACAGTGGCAATGTGGGCATGTGGGTATGTCTCTTTCATTAGCGTCTTTACCCCTCAGACATTTCCACTCATTACAGCCGCACCATCATAAGTTTTAGCGATCAGCTTTTCTCCCAGCTTCAGTGCTTCCAGCACACCCTTGATGCTATTATAGAGGTCAAATCCAATTTTATCTTTGACTTCCACAAACTCCAAAAACCTCTCTGTCACTGTATTGTCAGGCAACATGTATCGCAACACAACCACCATTTGTGATTTACAGGAGACATTAGTTGTCTCATCTGCCTGTATGATACCAATGATGTCTTGTCCCCTTGCTTGGCCAGCTCCTCCCTGTACACTTCAGACATACAGTCAGTTAGTATTTTACAGCGCTAGATGTCACAGTGCCTCTGAAGTCTCGAATCGCCCTCATTTTCCACACAGTTTAAAACATGTTATGATCCGACTGAGAACGTACCTGTTTTCCTCCACCTGTTTGTTATGCTGCTCAATGGAGCACCAGTATGCACTGTCAACTTGGGCTGCGACATTTACCCTTCCAAGTAAGCCCAATTTCACAGCATTGTCCAGATGACCGCTGCTCTCATGTTTTGCAATCCTCTCAGAAAGATGTTTAAAATCTTTGTAACCCGTCCTCGACCAAGTACCATCTCCACCAAATAGCTGATATGGAAAACAGACGAGTGCCTTCTTTTGTTAAAACCACGGTTACTTTTCCCAGCAGTTTGAGTGTCGCTTTACTTCAAGTTTTTCCTCCAAATTAGGGGTTTCAAACCGGTGCTCGAGTATGAAATCCACTTTATTCATTTTCTCAAGTTATTTGGCGTTTGTGAAGCTAACAAGCTAGCTAAGACAATCTACCCTCCCCGCTCTTCTTGCCGACTAATGTTGGCGGCAGACAGACAGACAGCCAATCAGGTCTGAAATATGAAATTACACTGTAGTGGGGCTACCGGCTGTCAGCCCCACTTGTCATCAAATTTGTGTGATCTACATTGACCACACTAACATTCTGAGCATACATATTAATATTTTCACACGTACAATAATAGATAGTCAATTATAGGAAGTAATCTTTGAGAAATAAAAATAACATAATTTTGTTGCAGTTCTTTCTGTTGACAACAGGCGGGGCTGTGCCCCACCTGCCCCTAATGACCAGTCGCCCCTCTGTATTTTACACAACAAATCAAAATAATTTAATAACCTGACACGTATTTCAGCTGTCAGGTCATTCAGGCGTCATAGCAGTTATTCTGTTATCATATGCAGCCACTGGTGTATGTGTGTGTCTGTGTGTGTGTTCACGATGTGCTTCCCAAACGCCACCCTATTCCATAAACACTGCATTACTGCTAATCAAAAAAGGAGAACACTACATTGGGGGCATGATGCAATTTGGGACTGGGCCATGTTTGTGGAGATTTGTGGAGATTGTTAACTTCAAGTCATAAAAAAGTGGTAATGTATCATTAGGTCTTCATGGAGAGGCTGTGGGCACTGCTAAAAGCTCTTAGAGCTCAAATTTGATGTCTATCACACGCTCAAGTGGTTCAATCTTTACGCGCTTCAGTCTGAATTCGATTTAACGCATTGAATGCATAAAAATTCATTTTCCACGGTCTGCTCGAGGAGGCAGGGAACACTGACACAAAACATTGTTAATAACAAAATGAATGATATCGACAAAGTTTTAATTAAAATTAAAATTCCACAAATCAATACAGAGATATACTATGGAGGAATTACTGTAATAATATATTTTTTCTTCCACACAGAACAGTAGGCTAGCATATTTAGCCCGGTCATGTGTAACTAATGTTCAGCATTCAAGACAATGGAAGCTGCAGAGACAGTGGACTGAGAGTTATTACCATTGAAGCCCGTTGACTCAAGATAAATAACACTTGACCTGCAGAACTTCTGTCAGACTCACCAAAGTAAAAGACTCTTACAGTCATGACTGACACACACACACACACACACACACATCCAATGTTATGTGCGATTGCAGCAGGGTGTGTCAACTTCAGTGCATTCATCCAGAATCATAGACGTTCTTGGCCAGGATTCCGACAAGGTTGTTTCAGAAGAGCTACAAATGCACACAAGCGGTTGATGGCACGGCATTCCGCCCATTCTTCCTGCCGTTCTACGAAGTGGTTTGCTGAATCCACCCTTTTAAGAGCTGTAGACAGTGCCTCGCCAGACTCCCAAAGATAAAATAAAGAAGCAAGGAAATGGAGGAGGCATATTCACAGAAATAGACACACATCCAGAGGGTCGAATTTTCTTTGAAACGAGCAGGCCTCACAGAAATGCTGAAAGCAAATTGTCGTTGTTGATGGACTGGCTGTTTTGGTGGCAACAACAACATGGCAGTTTGGATCAATGCAACCTCCGAAGTGGTAAGGAGGCAACGGAACGATCAAACCAGTCGAAAACTGTGTGCCTGCGTCCCAAACCACAACCTATTCCCCTATAGACGGCATTCATTTGATGAGGGCCTGAAGGAGTGCACTGAACTAATAAGAGGGCTCTTTTTGGGAGACGACCTGTGTTCAACCGGAGCAGTCACTCTGCAATGATGTCTGACATGTAATAGGCTGTTTTAATGGTTGGTGATAACACTGTTCACACACACACACATAGAAAAACATTCCAGCACTCAGCTTCATGTGAATTCACACTTGGCTGTCTTGATGAATATACAGAATAGATCATCTTTCATCATCTCTCTAGTTTTTATTTTTTTAGTGTTGGTTTTAATGGTTTTGGCTGCAAATACAACTTTTTTACCTTTAAATTAAGTGTATTTATCTGTTTAAAGACCCAGAGGAATGTGCACATATACAATATTAATTCAGGATTACACAAAATGCATCCGATCCATTTTATTTCCAATTTTATCAAATACCACAAGCACAGGATCTGGTCTCATGCTCAGTGCACAGTGGGTTTATTAAAACGACAGGGTCGACTTGAAGATGTGGTCAAAAGGCAGAACGAGGTCCAAACACTCCAAAAACCATAGAGAGGCTGGAGCAGAGAAGGGAAATCTAGAATTTCAGTCTAAAAGGTCTAAAGCGAGAAACACTGGTTGGTTAACGGGGATGCCTACTATATCACTGGAAGAAAAGGCTTAGTAATGTGCTCTGAGGAGCAACAATATCTCACAAAGTGAGAGAACCTCCACTTAATGAAAGGGATAGGGGCAGAGGTGCAAGAAATAGGTGAAAAAAATTAAGGTAGTGAAGGGGGGATGGCTAAACTGAGCATAGATATACACAAAACCAGAACAGAAACTAAGCGTAGATATACAATCGGCTAAAACAGAAACCCAAAAATATAGAAGTATCCTTAAATTGGATCAGAAGAACATCAAAATACAAAACCAGAACCATAACTGAAGACAATCAGGAAAAGCAAAACAGAATCTTAGACTGTGCAAAAGTCTTAGGCATCTGAAAATCAAAATAAAGTCATTTATTTGGATAGTAAGTGTTTACAGTTTTTACAATCACTTTGGCACTAATTTCAGAACCTTGACGTCATTTTTCAAAACTCTAGACACAAAACTCACAACGAATGATCAAAATGCACATTTTTCAAAACTCTAACACTTTTTTCAATTGCTTGGATACAATACACATGAAACTAAGATCATTTGTTCATTTAACAAAAATCACCTGTTCAATATGACACAACTTAACATCAAAGCACTACTATTTCAAAAGGCAATTCACACATTACATTTCCGATGAGTGTCTATTCATTTCATTACAATGATCCAACTATCAATTGATACAACTGCTCAAAATGATAAGTAACTGTTGAATTACTTGTAATGTATAGTTGTATGGAAACAGACAAACAATATTCCATGTTTAGATCATGAAAGTTTCAAGATAACGAGATTAATTGTCACTTATTAGACTACATTATCTTTGGATGTAATATTTCATCATCATTCTTTATCAGACACCGTTTCTATGGTCCTATGTTTCACCTTTTCAGACTATTTGCAGTACTGACAGTACTGCACTGTATGGATGCAGGCCGTTCTAATTGCTTGCCCAATCCTGCCAACTCGTTACTGATGATTGAGTTCACATTGTGGAACGAGAATACAAACAATTGTTTGGGACTTGCAACAACATAGTGATACATAACATGGAGCCGGCAGGTGATCCAGGTCACGATGGAGGTCAAGCAGTGGTGGGAGGAAGACGAGGAAGACGTGTTGGTCAAAGGAATGGCAGGGGACCAGCACCCCTTCTGAGAGGTGGTCATGGGTCTCGTTTGAGAGGTGTGGTGGAACGTGGTAGAGGACAAGGCCACGGACCAAGACTGCGGCAGCAACAGCAAAGAGTGTCCAATGAAATCCAAGCAATAGTTGTAGACCAATGTCATAAATCATGGCATGACAATGACTGAGGCGGCTACAATGATGTAACCAAACCTCAGAAGGTCAACCGTGGCCTCAATAATCAGAACTTTCCCCAATGAGAACCGGCAAGTTGTCAGCATGCACTAAACATCCTGCTACTTTCAGTTGTCAAATGACGGCATACCAATGTGTATCACAGAGTAGGTGATGTGACCAAGTGTCTTCTTACTGTAATGTTCCCTGTAGAATTGAGACTAGACCAAATAGGGGAGGCAGAGGCAAAATTCATACTGACCAACAAGAGCAGGCTGTGGTAGATTTGGTTCGGGACAGAAATGATATTCGCCTTACAGAAATTCGCCAGCATTTCTTGGACAATGAAGACATGTTAAACAATGTGGAATCCATATGTTTGCTGACTATTGCATGCATGTTGAAAAGGCACCAGGTGTCTTTTAAACAACAATACTTTGTGCCTTTTAAAAGAAATACAGACAGAGTGAAGCAAATGAGGACTGAGTATGTTCAGGTACGTTCAGCTTCAATCATGGCTGTTGTAATAAAATTCCCTAAAAATTCTACATTGTATAGTAATCAGTAAATCTCTTTCCTAAATGTATTTTTAGAGGGTGATGGAGCTGGATGCTGATGACAACCATCACAAATTCATATATTTGGATGAGGCAGGCTTTAACCTGGCCAAGACAAGGAGGAGTGGTTGAAATTTCATTGGCCAGTGGGCAACCATGCAAGTACCTGGACAAGGTGGGGCCAACATTACCATGTGTGCGGCTATATCAGAAGATGGTGTGGTGGGACACAGACCTCATATTGGAACATATAATGCAGATCTCCTTGTAACCTTCCTTGATGAGCTCGATCAGGTCTGTAGAGCTGATGGCGTGACCCATGTCATTGTGTGGGACAATGTCAGGTTCCAACATGCTCATATGGTGCAATCATGGTTTCAGGCTCATGCACAATTTACCACCCTGTATTTACCCCCATACTCTCCTATCCTTAACCCCATAGAGGATTTTTTCTCCACATGGAGATGGAAGGTTCATGATAGGCCACCTCATGAACCAGTCTCTCTTCTCCAGGCCATGGATGACGCATGCAATTATATCTCGGCAGACCAGTGTCAGGCCTGGATTCGCCATGCCAACCTGAGGGTTTTTTCCTAAATGTTTGGCTAATGAAAACATCCATTGTGATGTAGATGAGAACCTGTGGCCAAATCCACAAGACAGAGTTGATGAAAATGTGGAAGTACAGTAATCACTCCTATGTTTTGCTTTTTACAGTACAAACAAGTAAGTTGAGGAACACTGCATTTGATGTTTTACAGTACTGTCTTTTCTTTTCTATTTCATAGCTAAATATTTTGATTTGATTAAAAGAAACCTATGTTGTGATTGTATGGTTTTTCATCAATATACTTCAGATATTGTTCAATGGTTCAACTGTGTCTGTAGTATTCTCTCTACTACTGCAGTACTTTTACAGAGAATTAAATGTACATGTAGTACCATAATGAAACATGTATCACCTATTTTGTTCTACAATATTTAATGATTGTACGAACAATGACACTGTGAAACTATCGGTTGCTTGTGTGTGGTTGATCTAAATTAACATTTCAATGGTATTTCACAATGAATTAGTTTTTTGAACCAATGATTGTGCAAGTGCAAGATTTCTTTAAAGATATGAATGCACAATGCAATGTTTTGAACATTGGACAGCCTGTGTTACAAGTGATGACCGTTTTGAGTTTTGTGTCTAGAGTTTTGAAAAATGACGTCAAGGTTCTGAAATTAGTGCCAAAGTGATTGTAAAAAACTGTAAAATAAATAAATGGCCTTAGAAAGGAAGCAAATAGGTACATTACTCCAGACAGCAAGAAAGGCAAAGATGCACAACTCCCAACAAATTTGAACAAAAGCACATATTGATTCCATTAAAACCAATAATTTCTGTAGCTTCACAAGTTGAGAAATTGATTCACACATGCGCCACATCGTCTTGACACCTATCAACTCAAGAAGGAACCAGCATTTAAAAGTTTCATAGTGTGTTTTTGCATTAGGCGGATCGCTCTGCAAATATATTGTCTATGGACGTTTTTGATTGTTTCCTTCCGATGTTCCCATCTGATGGTTTCCTTCTGATTGTTTCCTTCTGATTGTTTCCTTCTGATGGTTTTCCTTCTGATTGTTTCCTTCTGATTGTTTCCTTCTGATCCCTGTAGCAGTGAGCCTGACTATTAAAGGTAGTTAAGGATAGCACCGACAAGTGCAGCGTTTAACTTATAATGTCATCTCTGCGAATGCAGGATCATTGCCTTTACAGAGCAAGGTAGTTAACACTAATTGCTCCTCGGGCGCTCGTCATGGCAGCTCTCAGCACCTCTCCAATTCGGAGGGGTTGAGTTAATTGCCAACTCTCGTTAGACCGTGAGTGCAAACGGATTGACAGGCTGGGCAAACAGCTTTGGTTTAAAAAGCTAGGTTGTCAACATCGAATTGGATTGTGTCCCAGATGTGACATACCATACACAGAAGTTTACTTGTCCTGATGTCACATGACGGTTGCCTGTATAGCCTCAGTGAACATTTTGCAGAGCAATGAAATGGCTGGTGTATGTGTGGGACATCTCAGGATACTCAGCCCTTGAGACAGTTAACTCCTTGTGTAACTCATTGCATATTAAGTAGGAAAATGTTGTTATTGTGGCTAACAATGAGGTTGTTAAGGATTCGTTGACATTGCTGACTTAATGGCTAATTACGTTCAATAAAGGCCCAGGTAGTTACTTACGCACACGGTAAATTACTTACGCACACGCTAAGTTACTTATGCACATGCTTAGAAACCATTAATCAGTGATTTTTATGGTTACCTTCAGAAAAAGTTTTACTAAATCATGTATTAGTCAAACTGGCACGTAACATACAGTATATGTGAAATTACCGCCATGCTTTAATATAGCCTTCTCCTTATTTTTCATGGGCTACAAAGAGATACAGTTTTTTACAATCACTTTGGCACTAATTTCAGAACCTTGATGTAATTTTTCAAAACTCTAGACACAAAACTCAAAACGGTCATCACTTGTAATATAGGCTGTTCAATGTTCAAAACATTGCATTGTGCATTCATATCTTTAAAGAAATCTTGCACTTGCACAATCATTGGTTCAAAAGATTTATTGTGAAATACCATTGAAATGTTAATTTAGATCACCCACACACAAGCAATTGATAGTTTCACTGTGTCATTGTTCATACAATCACTAAATATTGTAGTACAAATTAGGTGATACATGTTTCATTATGGTACTACATGTAAATACATCCCTGTAAAATTACTGCAGTAGTAGAGAGAATACTACAGACACAGTGGAATAATTTAACAAAATCTGAAATGTTTTGATGAAAAACAATGCAGTACAATCACAACGTAGCAAAATAATTAGCTATGAAATAGAAAAGAAAAGACAGTACTGTAAAACATCAAATACAGTGTTCCTCAACTTGCTTGCTTGTACTGTAAAAAGCAAAACATAGGAGTGATTACTGTACTTCTACATTTTCATCAACTCTGTCTTGTGGATTTGGCCACAGGTTCTCATCTACATCACAATGGATGTTTTCATTAGCCAAACATCTTGGAAAAAACCTTTGGGCATGGCGCATCCAGACCTGACACTGGTCTGCCGTGATGTTATCCATGGCCTGGCCTGGCATGCGTCATCCATGGCCTGGAGTAGAGTGACTTGTCCATGAGGGTGCCGATCATAAATCTTCCAACTCCATGTGGAGAAAAATTCCTCAATCGGATTAAGGAAAGGAGAGTATGGGGGTAAATACAGGGTGGTTAATTGGGCATGGGCCTGAAACCATGCTTGCACCATATGAGCATGGTGGAACCTGACATTATCCCACACAATGACATTGGTCACACCATCAGCTCTACAGACCTGATCAAGCTCATCAAGGAAGGTTACAAGGAGATCTGCATTATATGATCCAATACGAGGTCTGTGTCCCACCACACCATCTTCTGATATAACCGCACACATGGTAATGTTGGCCCCACCTTGTCCAGGTACTTGCATGGTTGCCCACTGGCCAATGAGCTTTCGACCACTCCTCCTTGTCTTGGCCAGGTTAAAGCCTGCCTCATCCAAATATATGAATTTGTGATGGTTGTCATCAGCATCCAGCTCCATCACCCTCTAAAAATACATTTTGGAATGAGATTTACTAATTAGTTGTTATTACAACAGCCAGAACATACTCAGTCCTCATTTGCTTCACTCTGTCTGTATTTCTTTTAAAAGGCACAAAGTATTGTTGTTTAAAAGACACCTGGTGCCTTTTCAACATGCATGCAATAGTCAGCTAACCTATGGATTCCACATTGTTTAACATGTCTTCATTGTCCAAGATATGTTGGCTAATTTCTGTAAGGCGAATAACATTTCTGTCCCGAACCAAATCTACCACAAATCTCTTGTTGGTGAGTCAGAATTTTTCCCCTATTTGGCCTAGTCTCAATTCTACAGGGAACATTACAGTAAGAAGACACTTGGTCACATCACCTACTCTGTGATACACATTGGTATGCCGTCATTTGACAACTGAAAGTAGCAGGATGTTTAGTGCATGCTGATGACTTGCCGGTTCTCATTGTTCTGATTATTGAGGCCACGGTTGACCTTCTGAGGTTTGGTTACATCATTGTAGCCACCTCAGTCATTGTCATGCCATGATTTATGACATTGGTCTACAATTATTGCTTGGATTTCATTGGACACTCTTTGCTGTTGCTGCCTCTGTCTTGGTCCGTGGCCTTGTCCTCTACCACGTTCCCCCACACCTCTCAAACGAGACCCATGACCACCTCTCAGAAGGGGTGCTTGTCCCCTGCCATTCCTTTGACCAACACGTCTTCCTTGTCTTCCTCCCACCACTGCTTGACCTCCATCGTGACCTGGATCACCTGCCGGCTCCATGTTATGTATCACTATGTTGTTGCAAGTCCCAATCAATTGTTTATATACTCGTTCCACAATGTGAACTCAGTCATCAGTAACGAGTTGGCAGGATTGGGCAAGCAATTAGAAGGGCCTGCATCCATACAGTGCAGTACTGTCAATACTGTAAATAGTCTGAAAAGGTGGTACATAGGACCATAGAAACGGTGTCTGATAAAGAATGATGATGAAATATTACATCCATACATAATGTTGTCTAATTGGTGACAATGAATCTCGTTATCTTGAAACTTTCATGATCTAAACATGGAATATTGTTTGTCTGTTTCCATACAACTATACATTACAAGTAATTCAACAGTTACTTATCATTTTGAGCAGTTGTATCAATTGATAGTTGGATCATTGTAATGAAATGAATAGACACTCATCGGAAATGTAATGTGTGAATTGCCTTTTGAAATAATAGTACTTTGTTGTTAAATTGTGTCATATTGAACAGGTGATTTTTGTTAAATGAACAAATGATCTTAGTTTTATGTGTATTGTATCCAAGCAATTGAAAAAACTTTTGGAGTTTTGTGTCTAGAGTTTTGAAAAATTACGTCAAGATTCTGAAATTAGTGCCAAAGTGATAAAAAAGGTCAATAAAAGGTCATGGAATTGGTGTTGGAATGTAATTTTATTTGATCTGTGATAGTGTATATAAACTCTTAGCGGTGAATTGTCAGTGGTCTCTGTGAATTGTCAGCGGTCTCTTTGTGAAAACGTAAAGCGTGGGGCAGAGAATATTGCCATGACAACCAGGTCTAATGGCCTGATCGGAGAAATTACTTGTGCATCCCGAGTCCGGTCATGATGAAACAGAATCCAGTTCATAACAGGCAGCAATAGCTCTAATGCTTTTGATGCTATTTTCTAGCATGTTTTGGATTTCACATTTGCCCCATAGACTTGTCCTTAATTTGCAAACGCTGTCATTCTATTATTTCCATTGTCATATATTTCCATAAATTATTGGATGGACTTTTGTCCCATTCAAAGCAATATACAGACATAAATATGCCATATGTTGTCAAGTTACCTAAACATCATGGGCTGAGAATGAGTTAGTACATCATCTTCAAAGTTACTGTCTACATTAACATTGGTAATGAACATGTATTGTCTACTCAATAAGGGGGAAAAAAATCATTTTGACTCATCTTTGTGATAGTTGTCAGGAGCCTTCAACTTGAATAAGACAGGATGTCAATCCAATATCCATAATGCAATATTTATAGTCTGTATGACATCCTTCCATTTTAAGATCAGTTAAGTTGTCAAAGTTGTGTTATGTAATATCCAATTAAATCTACCTATGGTATCCTGCTTTGTTAAATATTGAAACAGTTTCCTTTTACATGAATATTTATGCCCATTCTATTATGTAAGTAAATTACAAGTTGGTGCCCTGTTTCAGATCTGATTCAGATGAACGGGACGTTAGATGCAGAGTTTAGATGTGAATATGCTATGCCAAGTGGGATAAAGCCATCAAAAATGTTGCTCTGAAATCTTGCCAACCCCAGTACCACACAGTATGTTCGGAAAACCTTTGGAATATGATTTGGCGTACGGCTCTCCTACTCCTACTGTCTATTTGGAAGTCTCTTACTTTTTCAAGAGTAAAGGTGCTCCATATTTTAGAAATGGAAATGGTTATGTCTTGAATGTCTGACATAAGGGATAGCTAATCCCATTGAGAAGCTAATGCACTGTCAGCCTGTTGAGTTTTATATCCTTTAATTAATTTAATAGCAGAAATCCTACAGATTCAGTCAAAGTGCTTATGCCCATCGCCTATGAAGCGCCGTTCATTTGACAAGAATCTCATGGGCAGATTTGGGGGCTTGCTCTCCCCTAGTGGTCCAGCACTCACTAGCAGTTGGGGCCCCCCTGGTTGTCAGGGGCCCTAAACAGTCGCTTATGTCGCTTATGCCTAGGGCCGGGCCTGCTCATGGGCCCTGATCAAAAGTAGTATACAGGGGATAGGGTGCCATTTGAGGCGCAATCACAGAATGTTTAACAGTAAAGGTGAGTGAACTCAAATCCACTTTACAAAATGTAATGGAGGAGAGATTAATGTATGCATACTGATGCTTCAGTGTCACATACATTTTTCCCTAGTTAAAACAATAATCAGAGGAACCATCAAAATATTGGTGATATGTATAAAATTCAGGCTACTCTTTTGGCACTGAAATATGTGGCTTTTAATAAAAACGAAATATCCTGAACAGCTTCAGTTCACATACTGTACATTTAAGTAGACTAACAATGACCTTGACATAGGTTCTCAGACTTGTCACTCTAACAGCAACGCTGCTTTCCTTTAATGCCTAGAATTAAGAGACATGTTATCTTGTTATAGAAGGAAACCAGAATTTTTTTTTACATACAGTACATAAACAAAACCTCATTAGGAGTTTTGCTGCAGGCATTTCATGAAGCGCCTCAACATTTTTTGCATAGTTTTCCAAACTTGAACTTGAAAATGCATTGGATGTTAATCATTCCTTTATTTCACAGTCTTACATTTCAAGCGTAATTCTTCCAAAACATTAACAAAAACGTGTTGTACAACCTGACAGAATTCCACATTTATTTCATGATTTGTCATGTCCCCTTTGTTTTCCTTCTAAATATTGTTTTTCAAAGCTCCATTATATGTCTATGAGGCAATGGTTGTCGACACATTACCTTCCATCACACAGCACCAAACCCATCCAAATTGCGATGTTTAGTGCGTCTCATTAGAGCTAATGAAATATCACAGTCACTTAGAAGAAACAAATCAAATATTACTGAAGCCATTAGTGCTGATGAATGCAATGCGTCAGAGCACATTGCACGCAAAGCCAATACAGGCAGGCGGGTGGGACAGGAATATGTTTCACTTTGGAGACTAATTTGTCAGATGTTCTGCTATCTTAGCTATCAGTTCTGGTGAAAAAAAAGACAATTTCCACAGTGACTTAAGACGATTGTGTGGCCAGTTAAACCTGCAGGTCTTCAGAGTATCAGGATTGCCGCATAGGAAATATAGAGAGTGATGGCCGACGCGTGGGAGAATACAAGGTTTTGTGTGTCTGCATGTGTATTGGGGGGGTCAGTGGTTTCCTTATGAGAGAGCGGGATTAAGATCGTAAGAGAGAGAGAGAGACAATAGATAGAGACTGGGATCAATGGAGAGTGACAGTATGGACGGATAGACAGACAGATGTGGTGTTATGAGTGTGTTATAAGTATCAATGGGATAGCTATTCATTTGCACCGCGGTCATCACACTAGTGAGCCTTGGGTCCTTTATTGACCTGTCTGGAAGTGTCTCCTACTTATGGACAGCCAGGGAAATGAGCAGAGCAATGCACACAGATAGTTCAGGCACAGGCAATGAAGCTAATTGTTTGGATTGCTGAATGACGTCGACGGTGATGGGTGTGCAGATTAAATGGAGATGACAAAGCAGAGAGTGTACTGTGTTGGAGATGGTCCATATTGATTGAATTTGCAAAACATAAAGGAATGGTGATCTAGTGACAATGAACGGGTTCCATCCTCTCTAACTAGTGGACGACTTGGCCGTGTTCCAAATGACAACTTATTTTCTGTAGTGCCCTTGGATCCCTGGTCAAACTGTAGAAGGGAGAGGAATAGGGCTCCATTTGAGATGCAGGGCTGTAAGCGCTGGCAACCTTTGTGCTTTTGCGGTGGCGGGTTTCCCGATGCTTTCAAAATACACGTGCTAAAGCTCTTACGCAAACCAGCCACGCAACTGTCATTAATCAAAACACTGATGTTCAATGGAAGAATAAATCTTCTAAGCATAAATTAACAATGCATTCATAGAAAGGGAGCAGGGGTTGCCCAGGAAAATAACAACAGTCATTCAGGAAGAAAGGCTCTGTGAAAGAAGCCCTCTTAGAGGGGAGGCTCACTGTTGCTCTGGATTTTCCCCAGACAGCACCACAGTCCTTGTCGTCCTCTACTTCTAAACAAGGTCCAGGGAGTTCTGTTTAAACTTGGGGCACTTCATCTGTAATTGCGTGAACATTGTTACATTAAAGAAAAGGAAAACACACTCCGGTAGCTTCACGAGCATTACAACAGCAAGCCGTCTTTAACAGTGACCAAGATGTAAGCTCATGTGCATTCGCGATACGAGCAATTCAGCAGAAGTACGGCATGTTTTCAAACCATTCTCTTCTCTCCCACTTTTGTTCTCTCTCTTGCTGTCTGTCACACCCTTTTTCTCACTGTGTCCTCTTTTAGCCACCCAAAGACATGCGTTTGTCTCTCTTCCCCCCTCCACCCTCACTGCTCACATAGTCCAAGGCGTTGAGGACCTCATAAGGGGGGTGGCGGTTGTGGAACAGGCCTTTGGACCAGATATATTCTCTCCAGAGCTTATTCAGCACCGTCACAGCTGCTGGTTCACCTGTCAATCATGACAATTTAGCATATTTATTTGGCCTGCCAACTGTGCCTTCTGTGGTTTGGCGCTGGTCTATAAACTTTGTTGACATAAGGGGGAAGACCGGGGAGCAAAATAACACTGTTAGCCTTTTGCTTATTACTAAGGAAATTATACTTGAACAGCTCCAAAGTATGTCGGTTATTTAGCTCTCCAGTTCTCTACATACTGTGCTTACGGAGCTGCTGGGGGGAAATAAAATAATGAGGAGTGAAAAAGTGTTTCTTTCAACGTCTTTGTGTGTCTGTTCATATGTGTGTCTAACTTGAAATTGGCGGTTGAAGCAATAACAAAATATTGTCCCCTCAAGACGTAATACAACTGTTGTTCCAGGTTCGTGATTTATTTCAGCTCACCCGCACAGGGGTTCAAACCAATAACCCTTTGGTTACTGATAAGATTCATTAACCACTGGGCCAAAGGCCTGTGCCTAAAATCTATTGATAAATGAACCAATTATAGGTCTAAAAACTTAAAAACTGATGTTCTTTAAACATACCGGATACTGTAAAAAGACAGCATGTTGTCATTATGACCCAAAGAGAGGAGAATCTGGATGTCCCGAAGGCTGACCGTCCCATGGAGCTTCCTGGAACAGCAACAATGCAACTGTTTGGGACGTGGCCAGAGTCTTACGGTCGGGAAAACTTGGCTTGTGTCTCAGTCTTTGGAGACAGGCCAGAGCGCGGTGACCTGTGCAGGACATTGGAGTGGTGCTCAGGCGGAATCACAGCGTGGGCCAATGACTGCCTTTCGGGAAGTTGCGGTCTCGCTTGTCAGTGTCAGGCAGCTATGGTAGCAATGGCTTCAAACCTCAGGGGATTCTTGATGCAATGGGCTGCACTAATTGCTTTGTGTCAGAATGCTGCAATTAGCCACATTTGGGCCAGTAACTCTGGTTACCTGAAAACCATATGTTCCACATATTGTGAGTCAAATGCAATAGAGTTTTTTGCCAGGGCTGTAAATGGTTGCTGCTCTTAATGGGACCTGTACGTTTCCCGGTCTGATCTGAGTGGAAACAGAAGCACACATACACAAAGGGTGTTGTTGAAGTGGAACTTGTTGTCCATGATGGTTCTCCAATGTTCTCAAAGTCACTGATTTGATTGGAGGTGCTTCTCATTTGACCTCTAAATGGAACAGGCCACTACTGAGAAGCTGATTCTGTACCAACCCCTCATACTGGTTTTAAAGTGTGTGTGAGTTTCTGCATGTGTGAGAGAGTTTGCAGTTAGTTTGATAAAGATGGTCTTGTAACCTAATCTGCAAAATCATTAGTCCCCAATTTCGTTTTAGTTAATGTTTGATACTCAGCCATTTACACAGCTTGTGCAAATGGCTGCCAAAAATATTCACTGCCAAAAATATGCAAAGCACAAATAATGTACCAGGATTACATAATCAAGACCCTTTTTCCTTTTCAGCCTTGGTGGTTCTTCCCATTTACACTGCAAATAAGAGTCCTCCTCCAAAGTCTCTGGCTTCTAAGCCTATGTACGGACACCAATAATACAACTATGTACGGACACCAATAATACAACTATGTACGGACACCAATAATACAACTATGTACGGACACCAATAATACAACTATGTACGGACACCAATAATACAACTATGTACAGACACCAATAATACAACTATGTACAGACACCAATAGTTGAATTATATTTAACGGTTACAATATAAACATGACTCTTGAATGAGTGTCCTTGTAAATAATGGCCCAAACTGAGAGAGTGAATGTATGTATTCATGAAACCAAGTAGGAACACAGTAATGGGGAAGAAAACGCCAGAAGTATAATTTTGCTTACTGAAAGAAGCGAGGTCACGTTCCAGGCGATTCTGTGACATTGCCAAGGTTTCACATAGTAATCGAGACTGAACAAAACACAGTATTTCTCTCATAGTTCATTGACCAAAATAGTTGGTCATATTTTCTGTATTCTCCTCATACAATGTTACTTTCGAGTCGGATTTTGAGTGAGTAAAAAATAAGTGAAAAATCCTAGAGAACACATGGTTTGTATATGGTACTGATAAGTCTTCCGGCTGTTAATTTCCCAGCCACGCTGTATTGTTCCAAAGGTTACATCGCAGAACAGGCTTCAGGTGCACTAATCACTTACCAGGTATCTCTAATTACTTCATGACAACACAGCACCTGTTACAAATTGGATTCTTTTGCATATTCTCACAACCATGTTTGTGGAGTCCAACAATCCGTTGAATAATTAATACAAATTTAATGGGCACAAGTGAGTGATAAAAAGGCCTACGTCTGTTCTTTTCTGCATGACAGACCAGTCCTTGGGAGGATAAAGTCTTGTGGAATTGTCAACCCAGTCTCCAAACATGCTAGCCTACAGCTAATAATACAGCTAATCCATTCTCAAAACATGCTAGCCTACAGCTAATAATACAGCTAATCCATTCTCCAAACACGCTAGCCTACTTCTAATAATACAGCTAATCCATTCTCCAAACATGCTAGCCTACTTCTAATAATACAGCTAATCCATTCTCAAAACATGCTAGCCTACAGCTAATAATACAGCTAATCCATTCTCCAAACATGCTAGCCTACCTCTAATAATACAGCTAATCCATTTCTCATAACATGCTAGCGTACAGCTAATAATACAGCTAATCCATTCTCCAAACATGCTAGCCTACAGCTAATAATACAGCTAATCCAGTCTCAAACATGCCAGCCTACCTCTAGTAATATGGCTATTCCAGTCTCCAAACATGCTAGCCTACCTCTGATAATACAGCTATTCCAGTCTCTGAACATGCTAGCCTACAGTTAATAATGCAGCTATCTAATCAAAGCATATACTGGAGGCATTGCAGAAATTAAACTTAACAAATGTTAACCCCACTGGCCGAAATTGCTTAGTTATAAAGCCAATGTTTATCTGCCTGTGGCATAATTGTGTTTGTGTGAGTGTGTATGTGAGCATGTGAGTGTGTATTTTAAATAGACTAGGTGAAATAACACTCCCTCCAGGATCATCAAGTCCAGGTCTGCGTGCCAATTCCATTCAAGTCGGTCTGAAGTGGGAACACAAAGGTCTCGACGGCTCCAGCCTCATGTTTTATTCCATGTCACCTTATTGTGTGATTGATCGTCTCTTCTTGACTCCAACCCAAATGGCACCTGGTTTCCTAATGACTGCCCTAGTTTTGACCAGAGGCCTGTGGGGCCCTGTCAGAAATAGTGCACTCTACAGTTAATAGGGTGCTGTTTGTGACCCCTCTCTCTCTTCCAGTCAATGATTAATTCACTCAAACGCTGTTTCTCACTTATTTGTGCGTTAGCGTGTGAAGATGATCAACCAAGTGGAAAGACATCTTCTCACTCTATTTTTTCGGCCTCACAGACAGGCAGTCGAGCAGACCCATTTCTTAGTGAGTGTGGGATTGCATCTGAATGTCCCACAGTGAGTGAGAAAGAAAAACATCCACCTCCGTCACAGAAGACATACGGCAATTGCCTATTAGAACGCAACTACCTCCGCCCTAGAAGAAACAAGGATAGTGTCTATTAGAATAGATGCACCTCTGTCCAAGAAGAAAGATGGAAAAAAGACAACACATGGAAGATGTCTATTAAAATACATCCACCTCTGTCCAAGACAACACAAAGAAGATGTCTATTAAAATACATCCACCTCCGTCCAAGACAACACATGGAAGATTTGTCTATTACAATAGCAGAGGATCTAGGATCAGTTTGACCATCTTAGATCAAAAAGAGAACAATCCTATGGACAGAGCCATGGGACCTGATCCTAGATAAGTAATCCTACTCTAATACACTTCATGAATACAGATTGTGTTACTGTATGCTACAGCAGGGGTGGATGTCCAGTCAACTTGACTCCTCAATAACAGCTCATCGCTGAAGCAATACGCCCATTCCCATCCTTACCACACTAAGAGGTAAACGAGCTGCAGAAAGCACATCCGAACGTCCTCAATTTCCGGTCCGTAAGTTTCTCCTGTAGTGACACACCGCCTGTGTTCCAAATGGTACACTAAATAGTGCATTACCACTGGTGAAGGGTAGTGCCCCAAACAGGGGGCATGTTTGAGAGGCGGTCCCCGAGGGCACCTCACGGTCTTCTCTTTATGCCTTAGTTAGCAGTTGCATGATTTCAAATGGAGACCTCAAAGTGTTGCTACATTTGCTTGTTAAGGAGGCTGTAATTGGTTGTCAACAGGGTTGATTTCCACTCTGTTGATTACCTTGGATTATGGGAAATAGTTTAAAGACAGAAATGTGTGTCCTCTGTAGGACAGGTCATCCATGCAGTCAGCTCCGCACAACACTAAGTCGATTGACAGAGATTGTTATTTAATGGCTAACCATAAATATTTATATTCTCCTTATTTCTTTAATGAACGTGAACAATATGAATGGTAGCTGGTGAACGCCATAGCTTAACAAATAAACATGTATCACTTAGCAGGACTGTCAAAAGTCCTAGACGACTTTGGAGACAAAAGTTTGGACATTATTCATTTCCTTTCATTGGGATACGGTGTCCTGCTGGAACCAGTTGGTGTCACCTGTTTCAAGGAGGACAGGGAGAGAGACAATCAATCCCACATGGGCACCCAAAAATCAGTTGCAACATCAAGGAGTTTTTCATGGTCAAAAAGTGGAAAGCCATTGACTGGCCGAGCCAATCAGCCCATCAGAATCCCACTGAGTCTGGCTTTCACATGCTGAAGACAAGACTGAAAGCAAAGAGGCCCCGAAAAATCAGCAGAAACAGAAGATGGCTTTGGTACAGGTCTGGCACAACATCAATATCATCATGCGTTATGTTAATCTGTCAAAATACCTTTTACACTAAAGTTGGGGAGGGACTATGCACAATATGTTTTCTAAAATGGTTTATCAATTATGGATGAAAACACCCTCAAAATAAAGCTGGCAGTCTGCGCGTCATCCCTACATCCAGTGAATGATTTATTATCCAAAGTGCTGGAATACTGAGACAAAAAATGTTGTCACTTTCCAAATATTTTTGGAGTTCGCTGCATAGTGACACGTGGGAATTTATTAGCATTTTTGGGCCAACAGCTCCTAAAGTAAAAGAGATGTTGGACTTTTATCATATAAAAGTTATATAACACGTGACTGTGAAATTAAATATTTATCAAATATTTATCAAATTACATAAATACTTGCTAGGGTTGCTGTTGGTCAGCTGGTGGAGCATGGCACCCACAATGCCAGGGCTGTGGGTTTGATTCCCATGGGGCGCCACTAGAAGAAAAACAGCATGAAACTATGTGCACTCCTGTAATAGTCTCTAAATAAAAGTCTCAGCTGAACAACTGGAATGTCTAAGTGATGCTGGTAGGGTGGATATAGTCAAACTCAGTAAACCGTCATTTTAAAAATGAAGGGCAAAGCAGTGAAGTCTGGGACCTGCAGTTCAGCTGATTCACTGTGATGTTGCTGAAAGCTCCCTGATGAGAAGAAAATTGTGAAACCCTTATCTAACATTGAGCTTAAAGTGAAATGCTCCTTTAAAGGTAGACACTAATACTGCCACCATTCAATCAATGGCGACCTATGTGCCCTCAGTGAGCGCGGGTGGCTTATAACTTTGTGTGAGAATATGATATGAGGATAATATTAGGTCGCCATATTTGACCCTAAAATCTTTTCTTTCTCAAATTTTAAAGAGTCTTGTAAGACACAGAGTACTAGTGCTAGAAAATCCATGAATGAGTCAGACATGTGATAAACCTCCATTGTCTCCTAGCAGATGGTAATGAATGATGAGTGATATGAATTCTGAATTTTATAGACTGTGTTTTTCAGTAAAAAGAAATAACAATTGAGTAATCCTCATTGTTATGTCAGTGGACAGTGGACTGGATTATTATGGGTCAGTTTTCCTAGCATTTCTCTGGGGAGGCATTTGCAGAAAAGAAAGGATGGACATAGGCTGGAGACTTACAGGATATTTGTTCACCTTCCTCACAAAACATCCTTATATTTTAATGTTACCCCTCTATATAGTTGTCCGTAGAGTTTATTTGAAATATGTTCTAAATGTGAGATCTGCAATTTCATGAGAGGGGTTCAGAGAGTGCGGGGTGGGGGGGGGGGGGTGAGAGAGAGGGAGGGAGAGAGGAAAATTAAGGAAGGAGAGGATGGATGTGAGACTGTAAGAGGAGGAGAGATAAGAGAAAGTGCATGATGAAGCAAGAGAGAGAGAGAAAATAAGGTAGACCTTAGACATTTTAAAATGATCTTCTCATGTTGCTTTGACTTCTTTGAACGAGATGACTTGACAGATAGTTGATGTCAGATGTCAGTCACAATAAATAAGATATGCTGCCCCAGAGGTTTTATTGTCTCGCCTGTGAGAAAGCACAGCGTCATCAGTCCTGTTTTAAACAGCTCATTCTTCGTGTAGAGATCCATCCATGGGACTCTTCTGAATAACAGCATTAGCCATTTGCGTGGTCACTTGCATGGGGCTAGGTGAACGTGTTCGATCATAGTAAGAGGATGCAAAAAATACAAAAGTAATGAAATCATCTGGGGATGTCTATCAGCTGCAGACACCAGGCAGTCATCAAACGCAAACGCAGCCAAGTATTAAATATGTAGGTTTATTTAAGTTTCCGTTTATTTGTCCAATTATTTTAGTCCCCTAAAATGGGGGGGCAATGTATACAAAGGGCTGAATCCTACATGATTCATAGTTTGTGGATATATATGCCCATAGAATTAAAGTGGTCACTCTTTCTGCACCTCTAAGCCATTGTTGAGTTTCAATTCCCTTGTGCTAAAGGGCA
Organism: Esox lucius; assembly: GCF_011004845.1. Classification (NCBI taxonomy): domain Eukaryota; kingdom Metazoa; phylum Chordata; class Actinopteri; order Esociformes; family Esocidae; genus Esox; species Esox lucius. Next base: position 4,897,243 of record NC_047574.1, on the reverse strand, counting down.
GAACCGAAACAAGAAACTATTTGATGACGTCATTAACCTGTTGATGACATGGAAAAGGTCATGCAGAAGTCAGGCAGACACTTAAGATGCTGGCACCCTAGCAAAGTATTGATGCCTCTCCAAATGACCACGAAATAAAAGAATGCATTGTTTCAATATTCCAAACCTATTCACTGGTAATAAATGTTGGGAAGCCGGTGCTCAGGAGATGGATTTCTGTGTACCAAGATAAGAGGCTAACCAGCTGCGGATGCTCCACTGCCTAACGATTATTCCTCTTTCTCTGCCCCCGCAACCTATCCCTGTCCACAATCTCCAGGACGGTGCTTCTGTTGTTGGCACATCACCGATTACCTGTCCCCATCTTACTCGATTTCTCTCCTCTGTACAGCTTTTATCCCTCAGCCCAGCACTGGTATTCAGGAGCTACACCAGCTAGCTGTCCCTCTCTTTCTCTTTCTCTTCCTCCTGCTTTTGTTCAAGAGCTACACCTGCTACCTCTCCCCCTCTCTCCCCCTCTCCCCCTCTCTCCCCCTCTCCCCCTCTCTTCCTCTCTTGGCCTATTTCTTCTGCTTGCTGTCCATCTTCTTTCCTCTGATCGTTGTTCCTCTTTGTTCTCCCCTCTCTGTCTCCTCTACCCAGCCACCCATCCTGGGTAGCTCATAACTACCATTCCTCTGTCTTAACCCTCTGTCCCATTCCTCTGTCTCATTCCTCTGTCTCATTCCTCTGTCCCATTCCTCTGTCTCATTCCTCTGTCTCATTCCTCTGTCTCATTCCTCTGTCCCATTCTTCTGTCACATTCCTCTGTCCCATTCCTCTGCCTCATTCCTCTGTCTCATCCCTCTGTCCCATTCCTGTGTCCCATTCCTCTGTCTCATTCCTCTGTCTCATTCCTCTGTCTCATTCCTCTGTCCCATTCTTCTGTCTCATTCCTCTGTCCCATTCCTCTGTCCCTTTCCTCTGTCTCATTCCTCTGTCTCATTTCTTTGTATCATTCCTCTGTCTCATTCCTCTGTCCCATTCCTCTGTCTCATCCCTCTGTCTCATCCCTCTGTCTCATCCCTCTGTCTCATTCCTGTGTCCCATTCCTCTGTCTCATTCCTCTGTCTCATCCCTCTGTCTCATTCCTCTGTCCCATTCCTCTGTCTCATTCCTCTGTCTCATTCCTCTGTCTCATTCCTCTGTCCCATTCCTCTGTCTCATTATTCTGTCTCAGTCCTCTGTCCCATTCCTCTGTCTCATTCCTAGGTCTCATACCTCTGTCCCATTTCTCTGTCCCATTCCTCTGTCCCATTCCTCTGTCTCATTCCTCTGTCTCATTCCTCTGTCCCATTCCTCTGTCTCATTCCTCTGTCCCATTCCTCTGTCCCATTCCTCTGTCTCATTCCTCTGTCTCATTCCTCTGTCCCATTCCTCTGTCCCATTCCTCTGTCTCATTCCTCTGTCTCATCCCTCTGTCTCATTCCTCTGTCCCATTCCTCTGTCTCATTCCTCTGTCTCATTCCTCTGTCTCATTCCTCTGTCCCATTCCTCTGTCTCATTATTCTGTCTCAGTCCTCTGTCCCATTCCTCTGTCTCATTCCTCTGTCTCATTCCTCTGTCCCATTCCTCTGTCTCATTCCTCTGTCTCATTCCTCTGTCTCATTCCTCTGTCTCTCCTATGCACATCGATACTCATCTGCTGAGGGTGGTCTCTCTCCTCTCCTGACCTTCTCTGCTTATCCCTATCTGCCTCCCGGTCTCTCTCCTCTCCTCACCTCCTCTGCTTATCCCTATCTGCCCCCTGGTCTCTCTCCTCTCCTCACCTCCTCTGCTTATCCCTATCTGCCCCTGGTCTCTCTCCTCTCCTCACCTCCTCTGCTTATCCCTATCTGCCCCTGGTCTCTCTCCTCACCTCCTCTGCTTATCCCTATCTGCCTCCCGGTCTCTCTTTCTCTTCACCTCATTTGCTCATCCCTACCTTTCTCCCTCACTCTCCTCTCCTCCTCTGCTCATCCCTAACTGTCCTTTTATCTTTCTCCTCTCTCTCACTCATCCTACATCTCCCTCTCTCCTCTTCTCCTCTACTCTTCTTGTCCCTCCCTCTCTCACCCTCAGCTCGTCCTGTCCTCTTCCCTCTCGCCTCTGGGCCGTGTCTTTCCCTCCTCCTCCACACCGCACAGTCTGGCTACCTGTCACCATCAGGATTAGCATCACGCTCCTTCTCTACTGCTGCTAAAGATAGAGATCACAGAGGGCGCAGCTGTTGGCGTCTGGCCCGAAGAGACCTGAGCAACCCCATCTCCTCCCTCTGCGCCAGGACTTTTTCTGCTCTGCTTCTCTCGTCTCCTCACACCTCTGCACAGTCTTCCTTTTCTACTCTTCTCTCCTTAGAACTATACTCAGTGCTCCCCTCTACACCCCTCTACACCCCACTACACCCGGCTCCCCCACAGTGGCTTATTTGTCTATAAAGGGACACTCTGAACTCGTACATTGATCTGATCCAGGGACAGAACTTCAAGTATACATTTTCTCTTCACTTTTCTTTTGCCATCTCTCTGGTCAACCTGGTCTCAGAAGGATTACGCAGACTATTTTACGTACATTTTAGCCAGGGTTTTTTTTAAGATATATTACGTTCAGTAAAATAACGTTAGAGTTGGAATGGAGGGAAAAAAACTGAAAACCCTGTTTCAAACCGGCAACTTTCCACATTACAAACAGGTGCGCTACCCAATGCTCCAGTGAGGAACCTGCAACCAGCGCTGGTGAGTGGTGGTGTCACAACATATATGTTTAAATATGTTTGAAGTGATTTTCTTTGCAATTCTAGCCCAAACCATAACCCTAACCTTAACCCCAGTGCTGTGATACCTAACCATAACCCAAACCCTAACCTGAACCCCAGAGTTGCGAGACCTAACCGTAACCAAACCTTAACCTGACCTTTTTTGTTTCCTAACCGTAGCCCAAACCGTAACCCTAACCTTGAACCCAGTGCTGTGATGCCTAATGTTAACTTTAACAATAACATGATTTTATAACATATTCTGGCGACCTTGGTGTTGCTTTTACTCTTCTGAGACATGCTTATCCAGTCTGGTGTTTGTATGTTATTTTACGTTTTAAAAGCGCTCGTAACATTTGATACGTTGTAATAGCGTTCGTAAGATGTGTTACCTTTGAATGATTTCGTAATGTATCCTATGTTTTGGTGGCGCATTGTAATGTAACCTAACGTAACGTCACATATCATACGAAATCGAGTGCCGTGGATTTTCGTAAAGTAGTCTACGTAGGTTCCTGAGACCAGGTTGCTCTAGTACATGGTGATCTTTGTCTCATCTGTGCGCAGTGTCTTTTTCCAGAACTCTGCAATCTCTTTCCAGAACTACGCAGGTGCTTTTTAGGCCATTTGTTTTTGTCACTAACCTGTTTCACCTTGCATTTCTACCTCTGTAGTTCTGCTGGAGCAGTAATCAGTGTATGGAAGTGACTGTAAAATCCACTCCTGCCTCCTGGATAGTGTCCCTTTGCTTTTTTATTATGACAGGCATTCTCTGGTCATCCACTGTAGAGGTCTTTCCTGGCCTATCATGTTGTCTGTATTTGCCAAACTCTTTCTTTTCCCAAAAAGTTCCTTTTGAATGTGAGTAATGTGTTGCTCATGACTCTGATTGATTTATTTTGATTTATCTGAATCATGATGGCTAGCTTTACATGCATAGACACATATTTGGTCTGCATTTGGAGTCTAGAGAACATTAATAGACTCCAAATACAAATGCATTGTTTAGGAAAGAAAACTATAAAATACATGTAAATGAAATACTGTATATAATACAAGCCGTAATCAGATAAAAAATTATGTTCACATCTTTCTTGTGCGCGTTTACTAACACTGCAAACAAACCCACCTGCCAAATACCAAACAGCTGTGAAGCTAACGGTCCAAAAAAACTTGGCACCCTAAAATGAAGGGACTACGTGCAAAACATGCTATCATTTCTAACTGGATTATATGATATGGATGCCAGTACCCAAAAATTAAAGCTGACAGCCTGCTCTTTTACCCCATGGTCAATTTATGATAAGTCCAATTGTCTACTGGATCCTCTACTACAATGGGGATCTGGCCAAAAAATATTGACCTTTATTTTAACAAAGAAATCAACTGAGACCAAGGTCTCTTTCACTGCTCTGTATTTCACCAATAAAAACCCATCCACAAAGGGGAATAACTCGTGTTAACAAAAACCAAAAAATCTCAAGAAATCACAACTGATAATAACAATTGAAGTCATTAGACATTTAAATTGTCTTATAGGCATTAAAATGTTTAACTTAAGATCTCTCTGAATGGCATTATCTGACTGTGGGGCAAAATATTCAAAAGTAGTTTTATCAAGTTCTGAATAGGCCTGTGAGTACTATATAAAGTCACTATAAATGAGTCCACTATATAAGGCCACTATGAATGAGTTCACAATATAAGGCCACTATAAATGAGTTCACAATATAAGGCCACTATAAATTAGTTCACAATATAAGGCCATTATAATATAAGGCCGCTACATAATCACTGGTGGTATGCGTAACATCTAACCTCCCACAGTGTTTAGAAATGAGGAGACAATATGAACCGTTTTTGGAATTAAGCATGAAAATGGGCAAAATTGACAAAATTAAGCCATTGAGTGAGTTACCAAAATAAATATATTTTGTATTTATTTAGCAGACGCTTATACAGAGAAACACTTGCAAGTTCATACATTTTCGTACTTCCTGTTTGTTTGTTTTCTTTGTTTTGTATAGTGTCCCTGCCCACATGGGAATCCAACATGGAACACTGGCATTGTAAGTACTATACTCTAACAACTGTGCCATACAGGGTCGAGCCAAGATAAATTATACACACAAAACAAATTGGATGAAAACTTCTCTCTTGAAATAAAAGTCTCTTGAATTATATTATGGGTAGAAATCCCAATTCATATCCGTCGTTCATTATGGTTGATGGGCAGTTTATAACAAAACCGTTCCATGTTGGCAATTACTTCAATGACTGTTTCACTACTGGGATAAATTCCGATGTGAAGTGGCAACAATGAAAAAATATATTAAATATATTCTAGCTGACATTGAATATCATTTTAAAAAATGGTGACATGTCTCTTTCTCTTTATCAAATTGTAGATTGTTTGTGTGTTTGTTGGATGTCTTCATTATTTTAAGAGTGGGCAAACAGGCGGGCAACACGGCTTCTGCGCAAATAAAAAATTGTCCCTTGAATCTTACGTTATTTTGTGGAATACGATTAGTCATGGCTAACTCATGTTTGATGGTTAGATTTGCGCTCAACAATCTCTACTGCTAATCCTTTGAGCATTCATAATATAGTGTTAATACCGTTGCAAGGGTGACCTCACAGACAGAACTGGTTCTTGGCATTAGTACCATAAGCAGTCACTTAAGGGCCCCCTACTGCTAGGCACCGCTATGGAAGGGGGCCCCAAATAAAAAAAAATTCAGGGCCTCCAAAAGGCTAGAGCCGGCCCTGCTCACAGTCTACCAGTACTGAATTATGTCATACCCATTTTCATCACCAGGCTGTGTACAAAATATAGACCGCTACAAGCCCATCAGGAACAGACATACCCCCCACCTCACTGCATACAGCTCTAATTCACCATATACACCACACTTTAGAGCTATATTCTTTCAAACGTATGTGCCCTCAAAGTTTGAAAATGACAGTTCAAGGTCAGAGAGAGCCTCTTCGTTAAATTTCATTTCCAACAGGCCCAATGTCTCCGGCTTGTGTTCCATTAATATAGTATGTTCCAAATGGCGCCCCATACCTGATAGCTTTGACCAGAGTCTGAGGTCCTGAGACAGGGTGCTATTTGGGACACAGACAATGTGTAATGTAATACTGATTTACATTCAGAATTATTTCTGTCTCTCTCCTCTTTATCTCTCACTCTCACTTTCTCTCTATTTTCTCTCCATCTATGTGTTCCCATCCTCCTTCTTGCTCCATTTCTCTCAAGTTATTTCTCAATTTTTCTCCTCTCTCTCTCTCTCCTTTTTTTCTGTCTCTCTTCTCTTTTACCAGTTAGCCAAGTATTGACAAGACACATGACAAGGGGTTTATATAGAATTACACATTTCCGGGCCTTCTATACACTCTGCACCCCTGATTTTCAAACCAGTAGCAGTCTGGACCTTGTCGGGTCAGATTTGAATACCTATGCACTAAAGAATGCATTATTCAAGTGGCTTTTACCATAACAAATATATTCAAAAATCTTTAACGTTCAAGGTGACCAGTGTGTTTTATTTACAGTAGACTCAGTGTGACTTCCATAAAGGTTAAAAATAAATCAAATGTACAAAACCTTGCTAGTAAATGTAGAAAAAGGCACAATCTTGTTTGACGGCTCTACAGCGGAAGCATTACGACTGAGACCATAGTAGAGATCATAGTAGAGAATATAGTAGAGAATACAGTAGAGATCATAGTAGAGATCATAGTAGAGATCATATTAGAGACCATATTAGAGATCATAGTAGGGATCTTAGTAGAGATCATAGTAGAAAACATAGTAGAGATCCTAGTAGAGACCATAGTAGAAATCATTGTAGAGAACATAGTAGAGACCATAGTAGAGATCATAGTAAAGTTCATAGTAGAGATCATATTATAGATCCTAGTAGAGACTATAGTAGAGACTATAGTAGAGACTATAGTAGAGACCATAGTAGAGATGATACAGTCGCAGAGATCATAGTAGAGAGACCATAGTAGAGACCATTGCACATTTTAAAGTTTTGTTTCATGTTAATTTTGCATGATATTTCTGGCTACTGGTTTTCTAGTTTGTTTCCTGTAATACTTTTGGTTTGGAGTGTTTACTAAGCTGTTTCTGGAAAGCAGTACATTTATTCTGATTGTACAGGGTGAGTAAATGTTAACTACTAATGACTTGCAGGAACTGTATCTTGATTGGACCCATTATTCACATATGGACAAAAACACTCCAGGCACAGGAATTCTGATTATTTTGTGTATTGTAATGATTTTAAATGCTTCCACTGATTAAAAGATTTTGAGCAAATCAAATCTGTAATGTATTTTTTTAAAGAGGAAAAATGAATCAAATTGTATCAAATTAAAATACAATACATTTACTTAAATAGATAGGGGTCAAATAGAAATGAGGACGAAAATGCTAATTGAAAGTAAGCATAAAGTATTCTTTGGTATGGGTTCCTTTTCCACAAGTAGCATCCGCACACTGGATGACCATTTGGAGTTACAGGGGACTTCTTAGGTTTCTAGAAATGTTTCAGTGTTTCTAAATCCGATCCGAACACTGTAGTTCTTATTGACACTTTTTGGGAGATGGATGGGTTGCTGCATGTGGTAAATGGTTTAGTATCTTAGTGTGAGTACATGAGCCCCAATAAGCCTTGCCCCTGGCTATATTAGTTTCATCAAACTAATACGCAATGCATCATCTTTTGACATGTTTCTTTTCTCGTCAGACTCCTAACATGAGAATTTGTGGGGTGTATAAAACCAAAGCGTGGTCCAATACTGCAGGGCTGAAATATAAATGGATCGACAACGCCACGGGAGTAGCACTGGGCTCTCACCGTTCATCCAGCGCACGCAGACCTGTCAAAAACACATCGTGTCCAATATTTCCCGGAGAAGCAGCAATACGTGTCGGTCAGATGCATTTCTCTGTGTGTTCCGGTGATCCCAGGGCAGTCACGTCCGTTGTTCTGTGTTGCCAGTGACAGGAGAACAGCAGACACCAGATGGATAGACAGCATTTACACTATCCCATGGAGACCTACTGTACGCAGAAGCAGGCCCTCCCCTATAGGGGGAGCGGGACCATGGGGAAAACACAAGCTGAGTGCTATAGATAGACCAACCTCTGTGACAATTAAAGTCAAAGTTTTTTCTGCTGTTGTTGTGGACGTAAATGAGGGGGAAATGATTGTCCGTGTGAATGGTACTTCGAGGGTGTATTTCACTAGTTTCCCGTACTTATGTCTTTCTCTTTCTGGTCTGTCTGTGCATCTCTCGATGTCTGTTTCTCTCTCTGACTCGTTGCCTGTCTCCGTTTGTCTCTGTCTCCGTCTGTCTCTCGCTGACTTGTTCTGTCACTCTCAGTCTGTCTATTTGACTCGCTGTCTTTCCCTCTCTGTCTCTTTATCACCCTCTATCTCTATCTTGCTATGTCTAACTGTCTCTTTCCCCCTCTCTAATACTTTTAAATTGAATTAAACTACATGATATATCTAGTATAGCGAGTAGTGGTGTTTAAAGTAGCTGTGATAAGACGCCCCAAACTGTCTTCATCTTAAATCTGGAGGACGACTCAACGGTGGGATACAAAAGAAAATGTTTTGATTGATGATGTGACCTGTAGTCATCTAACTAGCTGGCCCAGTGCATTCATTTATCTTAATATATATGCAGTGTATATTGTGACAGGGAGAACTCAGGGAACAGACACATGACAAGGGGTTCAAAGCCCCAATGGGCGTTTTATTAACGGAACCAGAACAAGCAGGGGGGGGGGTTACCGCTGGAAAACAAGCCGCTTGTCCAGGCTGGCCTCCTGGAGGCGGTGTGGGGGGTGCTGGACACTGGCAGTCATTGCCTTGGCAACCTCTCCAGCCTTCTTCTCCCTGCTTTCTGGTCCCTCCTTGACACTGGGCGCAAGAAACGATAAAGGAGGTATTTTTTCTGTCATCCAGGTCTTCCCCTAGAACTTCCCCTAGAGCATCGCCTTCAGAGGCTTGTATTTCAGCTCTTCTTCGAGCCTGCTCTCCTGGGCCCACTTTATACCAGCCAAGACGAGGTCCTGATGGGAGGCAGCTGTGCAGGCACTGCTGGTTGCTCCCGAAAGGTTCCAGAACCAGACAGCCTTCATTGGAGTCGTTGGTGCTGCGTCAATGCAGCAGGCAAGGCACCTTCGCGCCTCAAGATATAAAATCTGAAGTGACGGGACTAGAGGGCCTGGAGCTCCACAGAACATAGCTCAGCGGGCAAACCCTGATGAGGTACACCTGCAATCCTGATGAGGAAGAAAGAAGAAGAGGAAGAAGAAAAAGGTGTCATAGCAATGGGGGTGAACACTATTGCAGTCAATTATTTTCTGTTTTATATCTGATATTAATTTAGAATATTATGAGAGAATGGACTTTTTCTGTGATTATCAGTGGCAAAAACCTCTGATTAAATTAATGTTGTTACATAATAAATTGTGGAAACAACTTAAGGGGTCGAATACTTTTGAGAGCCATGGATGGATGGATGGATGGATGGATGGATTTTTTTAACTAAACACGTAAAATTTAACATGATAGAAACATGTATTCACAAGACTAGACAAAATTAGTCAAGAACTTATGGAACACCAGTTGAAGTCTGAGAAAGAAACACTATATCTGATGCACAAACACTCAACATATATGAATGACATAACTATGTCAAGTTGTCTTGATGGTCTTTATAGCTTTATTTTAATTCTTTGTTTAGTATATTGCTGATATAATCTCACCAAAATTCTCGCCTCGATACAACACACCGATACAATACATTTTAAGTTTGGTGAAAATAATTTCCGCGCTAACGGATAAATGACAAGGCTAATTGGCACGCTTGCTAAGGCAAGGCAGTATGTCAGAAATTTGAATAAATTAATGTCAACACAAACATCAACCTGGATGTGGAGGCAGATATTTGAAATTCAGACTGGGAAGCCATCGTCTCCGGTCTGAGCAGGTCCGTCAACAGCTATGAAAGGCATTGACATTCCGGTAGTTCTCTCTTTGTGCTACAAGGTACCATTACTCAGTCACTGCAACCCAGCGGTATGATTTCCTCTTCGACCTTACAATATCCTTTAGGAGGCGCGCCAAGGTAAAATGGATGCCATGCCACAGACCTGAAATATAACGGCTCAATACGAGGCTTTCAACCAGCCAGCGTTTCATCTTGAAAATAATCCTGGAAGGGCGAAGGGTTATGATTTTGCTTAATGTCATCCGTGCGTCAGTTCTATTGATTCTGCTGGCTTGCTGGCTGTGTCAATGGCCATATGATTACCAACCGCCATGTTAACCCTGCACTCAGGGGGCTAGGATCTCATGCCAACATAGAGCACTGGGTCTCTCTGGCGGTCTGGTCTGGTAGCCATAATAATGATGGCTGGACATTTCTATTGAGACTCTTCTATGTCTGCAAAACGTGCTTCTCGTAGTCCAGCAGCCTGTGAAAATGGCCAGCAGGAAATCAATGAACTAATCAATCATCAATCAAATATATTTCACAAATGCCTTATGTCAGCTGTTGTTTCCAAAGTCTTTTGCAGATGCCAGGCTTAAAATCCCAAAGGGCAGCAGTGCATTGGCAACTAAAATGCCCCTAGGAAATACAGCTTATATAGATGTTCACTTACCTTAAGAATTAACGAGAAATGTCACCTGTTTTTGCATGAGGCTTAATTTTCATTATTTTTGTGCTTGCTGTTTGTCCCTTAGACCATCTTAAATTACTTTGTTTTATTACATAGACAATTAGTTGTCTCATTTCGCTGACTCTTTACTTCCTGTTATGCATTATCATTAAATAAAATGATGGGATTTTTACACTGCCTTATGATCTCCCACTCATTCTAGCTCAGAAATAAATTTACGTTCCTGTCTGCCCAGACTAACTGGAGAATGTATGGGGTAGCTGAATAGTTTAAGTTTCAGACATACAATGTGGGATTAGCTAGTTGAATAAAATCAAAGCGTCCAGAACAACTGGCTTGCTGATGTTATGCAATTACCTGTTCGCCATTATAACACACAGCCAACCATTTAAATGATATTGCAATGCCATATTGTAAGTCTCACTGTAGCTATTAAATAAATAAAAAAATTCAGAAATGAACAGAAAGTCATGGCTTAATGGTTCCCAGAAGTTCTGCTGTGTCAAATGCAGTGCTAAATCCACAAACAGGCCCCTTGTATTTTGACACTGTTTGGTTTCAGAAATGTTCACTTCTGAAAAGTAACTTATCTTGGTTTCGTACACTCTAAAAGTAAAAGTTTATTGGAGTACTTTTACTTTGATACAGTGGGAGAACCATTATCAGTTCTTCAAGCAATAATGTAAATTGGTATTTTAATGAGCTATTTGTACGAGCTATTTATATTTGAAACATACAAACAACATAAAAATATCTACCCCAAAAGGTTTTTTAAATGGTTTAAGGAAACATCAAAACTGACTTAATTGCAGAACACTTTTTAACGTTTTTTGGAGGAACTCATATAAGTTTTCATTTAAGAGTGTACGAATCAACTGAAAAGCGATGACATCCTCGTTCAGTGGTTATGAAATCTATAGCTGTCCCCTGTTTTTTAAATATTCCACAGATACCAAATCTGATGAAACTTCATCAATCCTCTGAATAGTTAAATCAGTTATTTCAGTGCAGCAAAATTGTGAAATGTCAGGGGCACCTTTCATTGAATCGTGTTTTGTAACATATTTGAAATCCGATGTCAAGTTGCATCAGGAACGATTTGGTAGAGCAGATACATGATTTCCCAAAGAGACATTTCCATGTGAAATGGAAGATTGCAGAGATTGAAAGTGAAGCAGCTTTCTGCTTCTTTTCAAATATGATTTATCTTGGATGTACCCACAGGAATGGAGAAGTAATGGTTACATAAGATCAAACATCTCCTCATCTGACTGGCAATTTACACATCCAATGATTGACTAGTTGATTGATTGGTTGATTTGTCCATTGAAGGATGGACAGGTTTTATAATAGTGTCATATATATTTTCATTATGCCCAGCCTTTGGGTTGGGTGCATTGTCAGTATAGGAATAAAAAGTTCAAACAATTAGGTAATTGTCATCATTTGTGACAACTGCGACCTCTGCTGGTTCACCTCCCCCTGCAGTGGGCGGGCCCCAGCGGTCGACGTCACCGGCCTTCTGACACCACCGTCTGCTCATCATACATTTCACCTGTGTCCCGTTTAGTGCACCTGTTCCTCATCATCGCTGTTTCCCCCCGGTATATATGTTCCCTCTGCTCCCCCTGTCTTTGTGTGTGATTGTCTCTGTCTATGTAGACAGAGCTGTGCGACGCTTCGTGTATATAGATCCATTTATACGTGTTCACTCTGGATAGAAATAAATATCCTTCTACCACGCCATTCTCCTGCTCCTCCTTGTTCCACCCACCGAAGCCGTGACAGAATCACACACCAAACTACAACAAGGATATGGAGCCTGAAGGAGCCACAGGCGAGGTCGGTGTTGCGGAGGCAGTCCAAGTACACTCAACAATGCTGGCCAGCCTAGGCGCTGCAATGGACAGCGTACTGAAAGCGGTGCAGCGCCTAGAGCTGAGCCAGCGGAACCCCGCAGCACCGGCCGTCTCTACGCCTTCCCAAGCCACGCCGCCCAGCACGGGAGCGATGGCCATTCCGCTACCCAGGGCCTACGACGGGGCGGCGGACCGCTGCCAGGGTTTCCTGCTGCAACTGGACATCGCGCTCCAGGCTATGTATCCTGCGCCGACCGAAGCCCAGAAGATCTCTTCACTCGTCTCCTGCCTGTCCGGGAAAGCCCTGGAGTGGGCCACCGCCGTGTGGAACTTCGAGCAGCCCACCCAGGGCAGCTACGCTGAGTTCACCCGCCGCTTCCGAGTCGTGTTTGACCATCCGCACGAAGGGAGAGAGGCGGGTGAACGACTGTTCCACCTACGGCAGGAGACGAGATCGGCGCAGGAGTTCGCTCTGGAGTTCCGGACCCTGGCAGCGGGATCGGGGTGGAACGAGCGGGCTCTGATCGACCACTACCGGTGTAGCCTACGCGAGGACGTCCGGAGGGAGCTGGCTTGTCGAGACGTGTCCCTCTCCTTTGACCAACTGGCGGACATCTCCATCCGTCTCGACAACCTGCTAGCTGCCCGAGGACGTCCCGGTAGAGGCCCGCCCGTTCCACCCTGCCAACCCGTCACCGCCGTCCCCGTGGAATTGGGGGCGGCTGCACTGCCGGGCAGACGTCGGGGAGGGCAGGTGCGGAGTGCCTCCAGGGGGCAACGAGGCCGTAATACTGCACCACGCCGCACCTCCCTCCCTGAGGCAAGAGGCGACAGGCAGGGCACTTCCGCATCACCCCAGGTAGCACATGCACATTCACCACTAACCTCTTCCCTCTCTATGTGCACTGTCCCTGTTAGGTTCCCCGGCTTCCCGCGGCTCTCCCGGTGTAAGGCGCTGGTAGACTCAGGCGCAGCCGGAAATTTCATGGATAAGTCTTTTGCCCTGCGGTCACGCATACCCCTCCAGGCCCTCGACACCCCCCTGCCCGTGAGAGCTCTAGACAGCCGGCCACTAGGGTCAGGTCTGGTCACGAGTTGCACCGTTCCCCTCCTCCTGGTTACCGACAACCGACACAGTGAAACCATATCCTTTCACGTAATCGACTCACCCACATTCCCAATCGTTTTAGGTTTCCCCTGGTTGTCCCTACACGACCCCGTCATCTCCTGGTCTAGTCGACGTCTGTCGGGGTGGTCGCGGAAGTGCCAGGGTAGGTGTTTGGGTGTTTCCGTTGGCTCGACCTCGGTGGAAAGTCCAGACAGTGCGCCCGCCGTGCCCATTCCCCCCGAATACAGGGACTTGGCTACGGTTTTCTCCAAAGCCAAGGCTGCTGTGTTGCCACCACACCGGCTGGGGGATTGTGCGATAGACCTCGTTGACGGAGCCGCACTCCCGAAGGGTCACGTGTATCCACTGTCTCGCACCGAAACGGAGACTATGAACGCCTACGTTACGGAAGCGTTGGAACAGGGATACATTAGGCCCTCCAAGTCACAGGTCTCCTCGAGTTTCTTTTTTGTGAAAAAGAAGGACGGTGGTTTGCGCCCGTGCATCGATTACCGAGCGCTGAACAAGATCACCATTCCGTTCCGCTACCCTCTCCCTTTGATCTCTGCGGAGGTGGAGAGGATGCACGGGGCCCGCTTTTTCACTAAATTAGACCTCAGGAGTGCCTATAACCTGGTGCGTATCCGGGAAGGAGACGAGTGGAAAACCGCTTTTAGTACCACATCTGCCCATTACGAGTATTTAGTGATGCCGTACGGGTTGATGAATGCTCCTTCAGTCTTCCAGTCCTTCGTCAACGACGTATTCCGGGACTTGTTGTGCGAAGGAGTGGTAGTGTATATTGATGACATCTTGATATTCACTGCTACCCGCGCCAAACATGTCTCGTTAGTGCGCAGAGTGCTGGCTCGACTGCTGGAGCATGACCTGTACGTGAAAGCCGAGAAGTGTCTGTTTTTCCAGTCGTCTGTGTCCTTCCTGGGATATCGCTTTTCCAGCACAGGTGTGGCGATGGAGGAGCCTCACATTGACGCCGTGCGTAATTGGCCGACCCCAACCACGGTTAAGGACGTGCAACGTTTCTTAGGCTTCTCTAATTACTACAGGAGGTTTATCCGGGGCTTTAGCCAGGTCGCGGCTCCGATCACCTCCCTTCTGAAGGGGGGGGCGACCCGGTTGCGGTGGACCGTGGACGCGGAGCGGGCGTTTGTGGAACTGAAACACCGTTTCACCACCGCTCCGGTCCTGGCCCATCCCGACCCGTCGCTCCAGTTCATCGTGGAGGTGGACGCGTCCGATTGTGGGCTCGGTGCCATCCTCTCCCAGCGGACGGGGTGTCGTAACACGCTCCGTCCCTGTGCCTTCTTCTCCCAGAAGCTCAGTGCGGCGGAGCGGAACTACGACATTGGTGATCGTGAGCTGCTGGCCGTGGTTCGAGCTCTGTCGGCGTGGAGGCACTGGTTAGAGGGGGCTAAACACCCTTTCCTCGTCTGGACTGACCACCGGAACCTGGAGTACATGCGGGCAGCGAGGAGGCTGACCCCTCGCCAGGCAAGGTGGGCTATGTTCTTCACCCGGTTTGTGTTTACTCTCACTTACAGGCCGGGGAGTAAGAACGTCGGGGCTGACGCGCTGTCCCGCCAGCATGACACGGAGGAGAGGCCAGTGGATGATGCTCCCGTGCTCCCGGAGTCATGCATCGTGGCACCGGTGGTATGGGAACTGGACGCGGACATCGCCAGAGCGCAGCGCGACGAGCCCTCTCCGCCCACATGCCCTGAGGGCCGTACGTATGTGCCGGCGTCTGTCCGCGACCGCCTCATCTACTGGGCGCATACATCTCCCTCCTCCGGTCATCCTGGCATCGGGCCAACAGTGCGCGCCCTGGCCGGTAAGTACTGGTGGCCCACTTTAGCCAAGGACGTGAGGGTATACGTCTCTTCCTGCTCGGTGTGCGCCCAGAGTAAGGCACCCCGGCACCTACCTGTGGGCAAGTTGCACCCCTTGCCCATTCCACAACGGCCATGGTCCCACCTTTCGGTTGATTTTTTGACTGATCTCCCCCCTTCCCAGGGCCATACCACCATCCTGGTCGTTGTGGATCGGTTCTCGAAGTCCTGCCGCCTCTTGCCTCTGCCCGGCCTTCCTACTGCCCTACAGACCGCGGAGGCCCTGTTTACACACGTCTTCCGGCACTATGGGGTGCCCGAGGACATCGTGTCTGACCGGGGTCCCCAATTCACGTCTAGGGTGTGGAAGGCATTTATGCAGCACCTGGGGATCTCGGTCAGCCTGACCTCGGGCTACCATCCCCAGTCCAACGGGCAGGTGGAACGGGTCAATCAAGAAGTGGGTAGGTTCCTCCGGTCCTACTGCCAGGACCGGCCGGGGGAGTGGGCAGAGTTTCTGCCGTGGGCGGAATACGCACTGAATTCTCTGCACCACTCCTCCACGGGCGTGACGCCTTTCCAGTGCGTCCTGGGCTACCAGCCGGTCCTGGCGCCGTGGACGCCGAGCCAGACCGGTACCCCTGCGGTGGACGACTGGTTCCGGCGGGCAGCGGGCACATGGGAGGCAGTACAATCCCGCCTCCGGCTCGCTGTCCGCCGTCAAAAGACCTCTGCAGACCGCCACCGCGGGGAGGCCCCGGTGTATCGGCCGGGCGACCGGGTCTGGCTCTCGTCCAGGGACCTGCCCCTCCGCCTGCCCTGCCGGAAGCTGGCCCCGCGGTTTGTGGGGCCTTTTAAAGTCCTGAGGAGAGTCAACGAGGTGACATATCGGTTACGCCTTCCCCCCGACTACCGTATTAACCCCTCGTTTCATGTGTCTCTCCTCAGGCCGGTGGTGGATGGTCCCCTCCAGGGGTGTGAGGTGCGGGAGGTGCCCCCTCCCCCTCTGGACATCGAGGGGGCCCCGGCGTACTCTGTCCGCTCCATCGTCGACTCGAGGCGCCGGGCGGGGGGCCTCCAGTACCTCGTGGAGTGGGAGGGGTACGGCCCGGAGGAGCGGAGCTGGGTTCCGGTGAAGGACGTCCTGGCTCCCGTCCTTGTCCGCGACTTCCATCAGCGTCGGCCGGACCGCCCTGCTCCGCGCCCCCCGGGTCGGCCCCGGGGCCGGCGTCGTCGCGCGGCTGGGGCCGCGCGTCAGGGGGGGGGTACTGTGACAACTGCGACCTCTGCTGGTTCACCTCCCCCTGCAGTGGGCGGGCCCCAGCGGTCGACGTCACCGGCCTTCTGACACCACCGTCTGCTCATCATACATTTCACCTGTGTCCCGTTTAGTGCACCTGTTCCTCATCATCGCTGTTTCCCCCCGGTATATATGTTCCCTCTGCTCCCCCTGTCTTTGTGTGTGATTGTCTCTGTCTATGTAGACAGAGCTGTGCGACGCTTCGTGTATATAGATCCATTTATACGTGTTCACTCTGGATAGAAATAAATATCCTTCTACCACGCCATTCTCCTGCTCCTCCTTGTTCCACCCACCGAAGCCGTGACATCATTTCTACAGAATAGTTCTGGATTCTGCAGATTTTTTTACCATGGTTTTACAAGTCATGAAATGTGCAGTAAAAAAAAAAAAGGCAAATCTCCCCTGAATCACAGGCCATGCATACAGTAGTTTTTTTTTACAGTAGTTTTTCTTACAAGTGATACAGGCTTCATGATCATGCACTCTTAGAAAAAAAAAAGGGTTTGAGAACAGTTCTTTGGTTGTCTCCATAGAACCCTTTTTGGATTATTTTAGCCATCATTAGCAATCATACTGTATTTCTGTGGGCCATCTTTCTTTGTAGCGAAGGTTGTGTGTGTTGTTGTGTGTCATTATACAAACGTTGCATTGTAACTGATAACAAAAAATGTGGGTTGTCACTCAACTTGCTTTTATTAGGTGCCTTTCTCAAATGGTGGTTGTGTGTTTCATCCTAGGTGAATGTCTTTTTTTGTTGTTCGGCCCTCAGACAAGGCAGTACAATTTCCTAATAATTTTACTCTCCGTTTTATCATCTCGCTGCCCCCCCCCCACCCCAATCATCCACTTCTCCCCAAAATCTCCCTCCAGCAGGCAGGGGCACCAAGGTCGATCGTTACCAACAAAAAAAGCCCTGCCACCTAAACAGTTTCTTTCCCTGTGCTATGGCCCTCGAGAACCACAATCTGTCCCACCGAGACCAATTAGAATACTCTCAAAATCAAGTCACACCTCTGAACTGTTAACCAGCTGAACTGAACTGCTTTTAATCTCCCTGTATCTACAGTAGACACACTGTAACAATACTGTAAATTAGTACATCCACTGTACATCCATGCCTGTCATGTTATATACTTCTGCCTAATGTGGGAAATTAAGTAAATGTTTTTTATTCTATCGGTACGTTAGATATTACAAGGAGAACTATCATGGACAGTAGAATTCTGAGCATGTGTAAGCAGACTGAGCCATCAGAGGTGATTTTGATACTGGTTCTGATATCCCTCAGTCTCAAGCCAAAGTCTCCTTGAGCCAGCCTGGGGTAAACTAATGGACTCCCAGGAAACATGTTTCGAAGTTTTAGTTTCTTTTAAAACCCCTGAACCCTGCAGGATAGTTCAGTATAGGACTGGCACATTCATTACAGAGCTGTTAATATGTAAAACAGCCAAGGTCTCCACAGGTTTTCAATTTACTAACTTCATATCCTCCAAAAAAGGAGGTTCACTTTAGGCGAATTACTCCAAAAGGAGAGTGGTGCATACGTGTTATTGTTCATGTATTTCAGAGGTGTATTATCTGGGGTTTGTCTTGGTTGGTCATTAATCTCCTGTATGCACCCCAGAGATTGACAGTGTTCAACAAACCCCGTAGTTCACATTAAGTCTCTGCAGGCAGGACAGTATTATTTGCATAAGTGTTATCCCCTGTCATTCGTTTGAACCCCTACGTAAGCATGTTGGATTTGCAGTGCCAAGTCGATAACAAAGTTAATTGCACTGTAGAATCTTCCATCAATTCTCATTTCAATCAGTCTAAGATCAAGTGGGTCTCCACATTCACTTAATCGAAAGCTTTCTGAATGCAAACAAAACAAACGGGCTAATGTGTTTCTGAAATTCTGGCCCAGATTATTGTAGGGAGTGTAATAAATATGGTCTATTTGTGCTTTGGTTCTCTAAAAGCTATTCTGTTCATCAGCATACAAACCAGACAGATAATAGATATTATAACTCATCTTATTCAGAATGCAGAAGTATGATATACTCTCTACAGCACCAAATAATGAGAGTAATCCCTCCATCGTATTAGCGTCATTTTTGAATGATTTCGGGAACAGGCTTGATTGTTTCATGCAGATCAACCACCATTCTCAAAAATATGCCTGGACGAGGGCAAATAGAATGAGTTTAGGCGACTTAAAACCGTCATTAGACTTCTTAATTGAACATGCTTTCTTTGGTTACGTCCGCTCAACTACTTCAACAGCCTCCTCCAGGGGACCGCGTCTCTGACAATGGTTAGTGGCGTCACAGTCCTTAATTTCCTCCTCCAGCGCTCTTTTATAAGACCACATACTGTATTTCTTCCTCAGAAACTCATTATCAAACATTCCAGGACTGTCGATGACGGAAAATTAATGCGCAAAAAACACAACTCTCATTACCAGTTTTCTCAGAACGATGTAGGCCTGACTGTAAAGTGTCCGGTCTCGGCACGGCATGCATGTGACGTCCAGTGGTTTCCCTCTCTCGTTCGGAGCACAGACACACCTGGTCCTTGTTATACCTCACACCTGTCTTACAAATCCCTGCTCGGCTCCTTCCTCCCTCTTATGTCTTGGCATTGTTTTGGATTTTATTCCTGTGTGACTTTGTTCTATTCCTGTCTTATTTTAGTTTTCTCAGGTTTTTTGTGTTTTCAAGTCCTCTGTCCTCCCTGTGCTGGGGTCCTGCCGCCTGCAAGCAACGTAACATAAAGTTTCCATTTTCTAACACTTTTCTTACCCAGAGGACTTTTAAATCTGTTGTAAGTCTGTGCTTTATAATTAATGTTGAGTTTAAAATTTATTTCTCAGCTCTTCTGGATTTTATTAATTTTTCCCTTTTTCAGACAGCCTCATCTGAGAATATAAAGCTTCTTATTTTCTCGGTACAGAGGGATTTCCCCACTTTTATTGCATGTATTATCAGATTTCTTGGACATCCAATTAGAGCACATTACCGAACGGGACACACCCGGAGTCAATCTTCATATTTGCATGGTCTTCATTTAGATCAATAAGCCATGGTTGAGCATTACATATCATTTTGCTGGTGAGAAAGTTATCTGGTAGGTCTGGTAGAGTCATTGCTAATCACATACATTAGAAAGCCCTTCGTTAAAAGCCTCCAGACAGGATTGATTCCGAACCTGAAATGTCGGACCCAGCACGGAGCGTTCAGGTGTTCACCAAGTTTTTTTGCTGGCTTTGGGGTTTCAGGCTGAGTGATGGTATACACACCAACTGTGACCACTGCTGATGTACAGTAGATATAAAAAGTCTGTTAAATGCCTGTTAAAATGCCTGAGTGGTTATTATAAGGTTTTTATTATTCATTTTTGCCCCTCGAAGTTTTCAGTTTGTTTTTCAATTGAATTGTTCACATTATAGGTCACATTAAAAGTGGAAAAAGTTGATTTATCTTTGTCTCATTCTTTTACATCACAAAAACCTGGCATTTTAACAGGGGTGTGTACACTTTTTATATCCACTGTAAAACATGCTTTACAAAATAAATTATAAAGCAGTCGATAAATGGACTGTTTGATTATGGTATTCTATAGCAAGCATCACGTATGTAAATGTTATCATAGGAGAACCTCGTCTTTGTGACGTCCCCGTCCCCCCCACCCCATAAAATATGTAGCCTACATGCTGGAGGAAAATGTTGATGTACATGCTAGGTCTACATTGTCATAATGCGCGATCTGAATAATTATAGATGAATAGATCAGGGGCTATTTGTTTTGGGGGTGGTGGTCAATTTGAGATCCGGGACGATTCATAAAAGATCTGAGGCCTAACGACGCCACTGCTCAAATATATTTTTGTGCATACAATGCAGTTGTAGATATTCTTGTCAATACATTGCAACTAATGAGAACGCAATTACAGAGATGCAGTGAACAACCCCACTGTTCTTCAGCTCAGGAGTTATGAAATTATAACCTGCACATGTTTTTCCCTTAGAATAAAATATTAGTTACAATAAAATATAAGTTAGATTTTGTATTTATAGATTGAAAACATCTTTTAAGGTTGTATAATGTAGTTGTTTTTGGTAAACCCTTCGGGGCGTCTGCCTATTGTGGATTATTGTGTTCGTGTTTCGCCTAACTAATCAGTTTATGCGAAGTAAATCCATGTAAATGTGATTAATCTCCGAATCCCAATTTCAGCGTGTATGTTTGTCCATGTATCGTGTTTTACTTCATTGAATTGTTCTCCCTGTGTTTTCATGTAACCCTAACCATTCAGTCCGCATCACTCATCCTTTTTGATTCCCTCTGTGGTGCCGTCAGGCATCAGAGCTGTCCATGGGTGTACCTCAGAAACACTAAAGGTCCTTAACAACATTTGCTGTGGATGTATTGCATGGCAGTTTATACTGATTCGGTAAAAATATGTTGACTCCACCAGCCATCTAATTCCAATTTTCTCAGGCTAACCTCTCTTGCAAAGGACCTTCAAACCTGTTCAGAAAATGATTGCTCTGACCAAGGACAAAATGTCAAATCGTAGGGCCTGCATTCTGAACCTCATGCTGGGTCCATGGGAGCTACTTAAAGTTCTATTCTAAATCTGACCCTGTTCACCTCTATGACAACACTATTCTGTGTACAACTGGCACTGTGTTAACCCCCCCATACGAGATAATAATTACAACAGTCAACACGCTTTCTTGGACTTGCGACCTACAGTGCTCTCTAACATGTCGATGACGTGCAGACGGTCTGGGGATTTGAAAGGACTTGAGGAGTTTGTATAAGTTGCAATGGCTTTATGGGTCCATGTGTTTTCCGAGTGTATAGGTTGTACAGGCCATTGTGTGCCCTTGGCTGGGTCGTGATTGAAAATGGAATTGGTTCTCAGCTGACTAATCTGGCGAAATAGCGGTGAAATAGATTGAATAAAGAGGGTGTCAGTTCATTGGCTGTCCTGTTCCTTCCTTTACGTCCATGCAGTGAGCGACTTTTTAATCGGCTTGCTTCATTTATTTGCATAATCTTACACCGGTTTCGTGTTAAGTTATGTACCACAGCTCAGGGTTTTTCAGCATAACTATTACCTTGAGAAAATGTTGAGCGATCTTAACCAAAATATATCCTCGAAGGGGTTTTTAGTGTTTACTTGAATGTGTTTTTTATTGCAAGAGACCTGCTCACACATATTGGCTACCCACCCCCAACCCCACTTCCATCTGTAAAAAATAAAATGTGACTCTTTCATGATCTGCAGTGACCTTTTCATTCACTGCACTGTGTACTTTGTGCAATTGCGGCAGGGGCCTTGTCCACTGTGGACTGTGGTGGAGCCAGACGCTCATCCACATGCCCACTTTCTCACACCCTCACAGCAGGCAGCCCGTTATCAACCTCAAAACGTCATCTTGGGGACGTTTCTGCTGACGATTATAAAGTCAGCGAGGTGTGGGTTTCTCAATATGCTGTTTTCAAGGAGAAATTACAAATGTCACATGGTTGTGGTTTTCAATAAATTATCCTAATTGCAAATTAATGTCTTGTTGACGTTTTCTTCCCAGTACAGTCCATTCGATCCGACAGGAGGAGAAACATTGCGTTCAGTTTGTGGTACTCTAAAACATCCCAACTCTAAAGACTCATGTAAGAATGCAACACAGAATCAGATGGTGGAGTGGTTCTTTACACAGAGCGTACGTTTAATTAAGAATCCAAAAGGCATAAACAGTAGTCAGGCAGACAATGGTCGATACACAGAAGATCAGAACGGTGAAAGTACAAAATCTGGCAGACTCAAAAACAGGGTCGGCACTAAATAGGTAGAAAACTAGTCAGTACCATGGAAAATCTAATAACTAGAGAGCACTCTGCAAAAAAGATTAGTATGTCAAAAAAGATTGAATACAAAACACTACCTCACAAAGAAAATAGTGCAACAAACTAAACTAAACAATTAATGAACCATGTGGGTGAACAGGTTTTTACAGTTCGGGTGATTGGGAACTGGGAAGTGAGCTGTGTTCAGGAGGCAGAGGATGAGTAATGAAAGGTGAACTGGGAGTCGTTCTTACAACTCCAAAGTAATCTAGCGTATCGAGTCGAAAATTTGGCTAAGCCCTGAGCGACTAGACTGTGAAAGCTGAGAAGACAGAAGGGCAGGAGCGATAAGGTCCGGGACTCACCGCAGCAATTGTTGGCCTTGCAATCACCTGGTGTTCATTTTACCTCTGATGGCTAACTCCCCTCATGCTGCGCTCGTCTTTTGTTTTACTGACCACATGGGGCGAGCGCTTAGCCTTCAGCTGCTCAGTCGTTAGACCCTAATCGCGCCCTCTGAGCCAATTGGATAATTGGAGAAGAAACCACTGGTACAAGTCAACAAGGGCGGTCAGTGGGTGGGGGGGGCATTTGATTTTTTGCGCATGCGCGGAACCACTACATCATCTGCATATATCGTCCGCTGCCGAGAACGGCCCGTGTGAACTCGATGATGATTGGGACTCATCTGATGGAGGCGTTAACTGCTCTAGCATTTGAGCCCAAACCGAACTTCTATATGTGCGCTACCCTTTAGAGGCTGGGGAGGGAGAAGGGGGGAATGAGGGATGGGGGACAATAGGGAGGGAAAAGTAAGCGTAGAGAGTGTGAAAACTGGAGGGTGGAGAGAAAAGAGGTGAGGGACTGAAAGAGAGGTAGGTGGAAATGGAGAAAGAGAACAGGACGATAAACACGAGGTAGAGAAAGCAAGCGGTATAGAGGATAAAGTAAAAACAGCAAGAAGAAGGGATGAAGAGAAGGTGGAGAAGGGGGGGCGGATGGATGGAAGAGATTAAAGGAGATGGGGGGGTAAAAGAACAGTGCAACATCTGACTTTCTGTGTTTTTATTTTATTCTTGTGCGTGTTTGTAGGTCCTTCCACTGCTGATTATTCAATTACTTGCTTAATTAATTATTTTTACCCCTTAATGAATTCACACAGGGCCACACTGGTTTAAGAGAGGCCACAAATTAAAACGATAGTTACTTTCGTAACTCCAGTTCTATGAGTGGAGCGTCGCCCATAGGGGCTTCGCTCCTATTGGTTTACCCCTCTGCCAATAAGCTGTCACTGAAAATGTAAGGAGGGGATGACGGCCTCGGGGGGCGAGGTTGAGCCGCATCCGGTCCCTATGCGCCCAAAGACCAGTCACGGCAATGTTGAGGACGGCGACGCAGCCGACCCCCAGGTCTCCATGAACCCAAAGCCGCAGGGGGGGCATGATACGTTGACTTCACCATCCTCTGGAGGGACTTGCGATCATTAGCGGAGCAGCTGCCTTAAAAGGCAGTAGTGCAGCCTGAGAGGATGCTGTCAATGGTGCACCTGTGAAAGTTAGTGATAGGTTTTATGACATGCCAAACTTCTTGAGTCTCCTCAGGAAGTGCAGGTGCTTTGGGGCAGTTTTCACTGCAGAGTCTACTTGCCTGGACCCGGTGAGGTCATCTTTGATGAGCACACAGAGGAACTTGAAGTCGACTCTCTCCACTTCAGCTCCATCGATCTGTATGGGGGCATCCAATTGCAAAGGCTTCAATGCAAACATGCATTGAACAATCAGGACACAAAAAAGTATTATTAATTAAGTGTTTATTGCCATCCAAGCAAAAAGGATTGATGTAAAAATGTCACATTTAGGACACAAAATGAGAAATTTTAGGAAAAGGGATCTGACTGAGGTGGAGTTTGGATTTCTGAGGACCGTCAAGTTAAACTGAGCAACAATTGGCCTCAGAAACACCTTTAACTGCACTTTTGTAACCGATCTGCATCATATTATTCACCAGACAGATGAGCAATAACTCACATTAACATATGTAGCACAGTGGTAAACTTAAGCATTGGTTGGAGCAGAGCTAGTGTTGGCAGGGCTAGTGTTGGCTACCGATTCAGCCTGTTAGCATAATCACACGTCACATACTACACAATGCCACTCAACAAAACTGAGGTTTAACTTGTAATTACTGTTTAGCTCGCTCAGTGCTGAATCACTGTGGTCGAAGACATGAGTTGCTCTGTCTGCACAGAGTACTTTCCTGGTGGGAAAATCTGAGGCTACAATGGATTCAGCCGTAGTGAATTCTGTCCCACCCGGGAGGGAGATTAGTAGTTCCGTTGACTATTGAGTCTTGAAATAAGCTGGCGGTGTGTTGGGAGGTGGTGTGATAGTGGTGGCAGAAGGATGCCAGAGGAAGACTACTTGATTCCTGTTTTTGAGACTCGAGACTGACGAGGCTGCCCAAATGTCATTGAGAAATTGTCTGAATATCGAAGTGGGCACGTCTCTAATCAGATTTGTTTGATAGTTTCCCACAGAAAGAGAGAGATTGTGTGGTGTATCAATCAATCCCCAAGCTGAGGTCTGTATTTTTAAGTTGCACCGGAACTAAATTCCTTGATGTTGCTTTGTGTCCGCACACCCACAGAGCAACAGTCTGATGCAGTTTACCCAAAAACTCCATGGCATTTAATGACCAAACATAAATTCCTGACAATACGTTGCACTTAATGTAAACTGTAGACCCTCCTTGTTTCCACTTTAACACATCTCTGATAAACATGTTGCTGTCCACAAACATTCCACAGAGCTCCGCCCCTTTGACCAAGTAGAAATAGTGGGCTTAGTATTTAGATTATTCACAGGAAAATGCATTCCTTGCAGGTAACATGTTTTCAATGACAAAAACCTGTTAATTTCAAGCCAATGTCATAAATCCTCTTCCTATCAATGTGTCCTGTTCATAACCCGTGAATGTCCCAACAATTTACATTGAGGTTATCCAGCGATATACAGAATGTTTTTGTCGTTCCCCCTCCGTCAGGCTAACATTCCCAGAGATTCACTGCAACATGATGTCAGAGTAAAACGTAATCCTGGGCTGTTTCTGCAAAAAGAGAAACTTCATAATATATACAGTACCGGTCAAAAGTTTGGACACACTTCTCCATTCAAGTAAGTCTGTCCCAACTTTGTTCTGGTACTGTACAGTTTTTTCTCATATTTGATCAAATGTACCAGGATGAAATTTTTCTGTGATATCAGGTTGCACTCAGCGTCTCAGGGCAGCTGTCTGAAAGGCCTTGATTGCCTGACTCAAAGACCAACAGAGCTGAAGTGACTGTCCTTGATGTCATTTGATTTCTCTCCATCTCTGCTGTACTCTGCAATAAAAACAGAGCCAGACGGTATTTCAGAACAAATAGGGCTATTTCAGTTCACCGGGAACAGTACAGCATTGCCTAATAGATGTCTGACTGAACCTGCGTCCCAAATGCTAGCCCAGCCCCAAGCATACAGTGAACTTTTACCAAAGCACCCATTTGAGCATGGCTCTCAAACCTCCATTTGAGGGATCCCCAGCCATCCCGTGTTCCATCTATTCCAGAGCTTGCACACCTCATTCAACATATCAACCAATCATCAACTCCTTGATTATGGAGAATCGGGTTGAGCTAGTTCGGTCGCTATAGCTAAAGTGTGAATCATCCGGTGGTTCCCCAGAGATGTCTAAGATACACTAGCCTATGGGACCTGGTGTGAAGTGGTGCAGTGTACAGGGGATAGGGTGTAAGTTTGGGTACCCGGGGTCTGGCCTGGGAATCGGCAGTAAACCATCAGCCGATTACCTGAGCAGGACAGTCGGGCCGCTGTGGCTGTAGGCCCTCACAATATTAAGTTGCGATCTGGCAGTTCATCGAGTGGATTTTAGCTGCTCAATAAACTAAACCCTCCAGCTTATGACCGGGAAACACTGGACAATGGTGGCGGTGAAGTTTGTGAGTGGGTGGATGAGAATGAGTGATGGACCCACAGTGAGCTATGCATTAGCCTGTTTTTCAATGCGGTTTATATTGGCATTTTTATATTACGGCCTATTAAGTCCCCGTTGCTATTAGCTATGGGTCTCCTGCATCATAATAGCTACAATATGCCATTACTCACTAGGGCATCACACGACTCATGTACGGTGGCTTTGTCATTGATTAAAATGATGGATTGTGATCCCCACATGTCTCAAAGTGACGCGCCGTAACACCGACGCAACATGATCTCTCCGGGTCTTTGCTAGCAGAGTAACACAACAATACAGATCGAATCAACAGCCGATCAATACACAGGCTCCACCGCCAGGTACCAGGAATATCTGAAGAAGATAATTAAAGGTAATATACTTTAAATATTTATACCTTCTAATTACACATTTAATTCATGTATTTATTTATGGGCAAAAAAGAGCAACAAATGGACCAAATATGGTTTATTCAAAATCAGCCTGTAACTTAATTTTGGATGTACTGTTTCAGATGTACCTTCTTCAGGTATGATGACATGATTTAAACCGCTGATGTAATCACCAGCAGGTATAAAGCATTGACCTTTGGATGACCCTCGTTTGAAATCATGTGTTTTTTAATATCCCGCCGGTTAACGAACCAATGAAAGGACAGACTCCACTGTCTTACTTCTTTCTAAGTAATTTTGAAACAAATGACTTAATAGGTTTACCATTCAAATAAAAAGATGAGAACATAAGTCCACCCTATGTGTCCTGGTGAAAAATAGTGTACTTTAAAGGGATTAAGATGCCAATTGGGACACAGGGAGTTTTCTGGACACAGTACAGTTTCATGGATTCAGCACACATTCTTCCAATTTTAGACATGTATTGCTCACATTAACTCTCTTTTAGTTTGAAATCCCTGATGTACGTAATTTAATTTAAATTCTGCTCCTCTTCTCCAACAACATGAAGTATTCGTCTGCCCTTTCAGTGAGCTCCTTAAAGCAGGTTCAAACAAGGTTGTGTTCCAAATGGTAGCCTATTCCTCATGTAGTGAAGTATGATTTCACCAGGGCCCTTGTGCTCTGGTCAAAAATAGTACACTATAAAAGGAATAGGGTGGCATCTGGGAATCAGCCAAGGTCTTTTGAATCTTCAAAAAAAGAACCATGTTGTAGACGTACAAGAAAATCTTCCTGACTATATATTTTCTATCCACCAGACCTACTTTGTTTTTAATAGTTTAGAACAATTGAGTTGTTCCTGGGCTAGAGAAAAATACACGTATATCTGTATGCTATAAATTGAATGTCAGGAAATACCTTTGCTTGTTTGCACGCAACCTGGCGTTTGCTCATTAGCGCACACTGTAGCAAACCATTTTGCTACGGAAGCAAGAGCTCATAATGGACAAATAGTTCCTTCCACGTTTCATGCTGATTGCTCTGTTTGGTGAAAACACCCCCAGAATCTTGTTAATTTCTTCTTGTCCTGTAAATAAATTACACAATATGGCCCTAAAAAAGATCTTTAGGAAGCTCATCAATATGCATGTTGTCTGAAAGAAAATGCATCAGCAGACACACAAGCTGTGTTCAACTTCAATAACTCAGGAAACCACTAACTGCTAGATCTGTTTACTCTGCATGTAAGTTCCCTTCAATGTTCGGTCATTTTGGCTAAAAGGCTGTGTCATTCGGAGAGAAGCAAAGGTAAAAAAAGTGAAGTTGTCTTCAAATTTGAATAAGAAGATGCACTTTATATGTCTTTAATGACAACCAGTTCCCTATATAAGTGCATTGTGTTCTACCAGAGCCCTACCTGCCCTGTTAAAAAGCAGTGTACTATGAAGGTCATAGAGCACCATTGAGGACAGAGCCCTGGTCTGACTGATAATTAAACTATATATCTGACAGTTGGAACGATCACCTTAACAACACTCGATAAACGCATCAGGACGGGGTGATTTGAACTGAGTAACCTTTTAATGGTGTCTGTGTGTGTGTGTGTTCGTTTGTGTGCCCAGGTTTTACTATAGATTGGGGACAAAACGTCTCTGCCAGTAAAGTATAAGAAAGATCAGCCCTTGTTAGGACATTTCGACCAGTCCCCTTGAGCAGTTATTTTCAGCTCAGGGGTTACAAGTGGGGTAACATTTACAACTGGTTATGGAATACAATTAGGATTAGAGTCATGGTTAACTCAAACCTGCACTTGAAAGTGTGTGAATGACCACCGTCCTCCCGTGGATTGCGTCCCAGGGTAATATTACCGCTTCCTTCTTCTCTCCCCCCCTCTCTTGCCCCCTCTCTCCCCCCTCTCTTCCCCCCTCTTTTTATGGAGGCGAGAGATTAGAAGCACGCGGGCACATCGCAGTTGACTGCGTGAGAGAAATGGTTTGATGCATCACAGTCTGCCGGGGCCTTTAAAGGTTAGGATTAGGGAAATTAGAAATGGAATGGGAATGTTTTGGCTCTGCACATGGGTAGTGAACAGAGAGCGTGTGCGTATGTGTGTGTGTAATTATACGTTAGGTCAAGAAACATCCCATAGCCTTCAGTAACTCTGCGGTTTAGCTTTGCAATCAGCCGACAAAAGACAGCGTGACAGGCTCATTATACAAAATCGGTATTTACTTTCAGCAAGCAACTCATAAGTACCTGGGTATTTTAGGAAGGCGTTTCATCCACAGGATGTTGTGTCTGAACAGTGTAATTGGGACTCAGGGGTGACAAGCTCTCGTACATATCAATGAGTATCACATTTACATTCGTATATTTCAGCCATTTATCCGACTCTTTCATCCTGAGCGACTTCCATACGTCTTTATTATTTATGTTTAGTGCCCATTTACCTGTATATATATTACACAGTTACGGGGAAGCTGAAGGAGAGGGGATGCGTCCCCACTCGTGCCGGCAGTTGGCATTTTTTTGACGGCGCTACGAGGTAAGGTTGCGTTAATGAGGCGGTCATGTGCATTTGGGAGGCAGAGGTCCTGGGTTCAAGCATTGGTATGAGTCGGATCTGGATGACTCACACAGGCGGTAGGACGTCATCCCCAGTGGTTCTCAGGTGGCTTCCAGAGATTGCGACCAGGACTAAACGATATAGAAAGTATTCGTTGTTGCTAGTTCTCCACTTACTTCATGGCAGTGCCAAATAAAACTGTATTTGATTTACAAACTTGTGTTCATATATTTTTGGTAATTTATTTTACCTTTATTTATACAGAGCCTAAAAACTACTGTAGCTCTCCTTTACAGCTGAGCCCTGTGTGACAGGAAAGAAAAAACATACAAATTTAAAAAACACAATTATGAAAAGAGTCACAATGAACAATAAAAAAAATATCACCAAATAAATGCCCTATAGACACCAAAACCCCTACCTCAAAAAGGTTACTCGACAAAACACAGTAGACAAAAGCAGTTTTCCCCATCTCTGAATTCACTCGCAATATCTCTAAGATTAACCAGTCTTAAGAGTGGATTTGATAACTGCAAATTTTCCAATTAACTTTTGTAGTCAGATAGTTTGGAAGTTAATGTATTAAAGCCTTATATTTTTGTAGCAGTAATTAAATGCAAAGCTGCATGGTGGACTACATCTAGGGTTTTAGTACTGATGTTGAAGCATGCAAACTGTATATAGCACATCTACATAATCTAGTTCTGACATAGAAGTGGCTTTTTCAATTACATGATGAGAAGACACGCAATGTGTTTCTATGGAAGAAACCAATTCTAATACTCATTCACTTCAACAACTAATGTGTGTTTTGAAAGAGATTTTCATCCAACCAAATCTCAAGATAGAGGACATGTTCTACAACAGAACTGTCAAGGATGATTTTTGGACTTAATAGCATATTGTTGTTTTACTTCCGTATGTTGTTTTTTTGTGGTATAAATTAGACTACGAGTGATTCTTGTAGAAGAGTGCTTGACATGAAATAGGGCAACGAGAAAGACTATATGGCTCTTGCCAGTCCTCTGAATAGAAAATACCATTGTGACTATTTCCAATTAATGACATTCAAGAATCAAGACCACAGCTGTCAATACATGACAGTATAGGCACCACCAAAATCTACACTGAATATCCCTTCTTCAGTCTGTATTCATTAGTGTTGTGTTGTTTGGTTGGTTTGCATTCATGAAGAGAAGATACAGGAAAAATTATGGAGGAATATTGTCAGGCCTGGGGGGATTTAACATTCTTTTATCTCTAACAAGCAAATTGAAAATAGCATAAAAATCGCATTGAGCAGCAAACAAGCTTCCACTAGCAAGAGCTTAGACATGCAGCCAAGTATAATTACCTTTTCATTCTTCAATCATCCCCAATGTTAGGTAACAAACATCTAACAAATTATTTTTTTAAGCATTAAGGTTTGCTTGTTGCTATATTATTTCTGATTATGTGTTTCTGTTATCCCGATCAGTAGACCGGAGAGCAAAGGAGGGAAGTGAGCCAGAATAGAAAAGAGAAAAACACCTCTTTGTAATGGCCATGAGAAGTTGAGCATCTTAACCATATATGACTAAACACTGCTCTCTGCTGGTCAGATCAAGGTGGTACCAGTCAGCTCCAAAATAGTTTGTTTTTTCCAGTACTGCCATAGCTGTGATTCAATT
Source organism: Esox lucius (assembly GCF_011004845.1). Classification (NCBI taxonomy): domain Eukaryota; kingdom Metazoa; phylum Chordata; class Actinopteri; order Esociformes; family Esocidae; genus Esox; species Esox lucius. The sequence goes on along the minus strand of NC_047574.1, from coordinate 4,866,150 downwards.
CCATGGCTATGTGATATGTATGCTTAGGTAAAACAAAAGATATGATTACATTTTAAATTGCCAGGCTTCAACTTTGGATTTAGCAATGCCAAATTGATTCCTACACCTAAGAGAGGGTTTTTATTGGTATATGTCAGGGCTGCCTAACCCTGTTCCTAGAGATCTACTGTCCTTTTACGTGAGACCGTTGTTTCAATACAACAATACTTGAACAATAATGAGCTGCCTGGTCAAGTTGCCAGAAAGAAGCCTTTACTGCGCCAATGCCACAAAAAAGCCCAGTTACAATATGCCCGACAACACCTTGACACGCCTCACAGCATCTAAAACGCTGTAATTTGGAGTGACAAGACCAACATAGAGATTTATGTTCACAACCATAAGCGCTATGTTTGGAAAGGGGTAAACAAGGCCTATAGTGAACAAGTTGACCTTCCAGTGGTTGCAGCAGAAAAAGGTGATTTTTCTGGAGTGGCCATCACAGTCTCCTGATCATAATATCATTGAGCCACGCTGGTGAGATCTTAAACGTGCGGTTCATGCAAGACGACCAAAGGCAAAACAAATGGGCCAAAAAGGTTTTGCCAAAACGAATGGGCATCTATACCACCTGCAAGAATTTGGGGCCTCATAGTTAACTATTACAAAAGACTGCACGCTGTCATTGATGCTAAAGGGGGCCATACACAGTAAAGAACTAAGGGCATGCAGACTTTTGAACAGGGGTCAGTTTATTTTTTTTCTTGGTTGCCATGTTTTGTTTTAAGATTGAGACATTATTTGTGACCTACAGTTGAATGTGAATCCCATGAGAAATAAAAGACATGTTTTGCTTGCTCACTCATGCTTTCTTTATAAATGTTACATATATTATCAATTGTCCAAGGGTGTGCAGACGTTTGAGCACAACGGAATATGTTGTTGTTGCCTGGGTTCAGTAAACACACACATACAAGATATATACTTCTAGTGTATATAGTGTATAGTGTATAAACATATGTAAGCCAACACACGCACACACGTTCTGGAGTTATATAATTCATGCAAGTGTCTAACTTATTGAAAGCCTTGTAAGACTTTGCAGAATGTGTGCACAAAGACCAACTAAAGTTTTAAAAAACTACATCAATTAAAAAGAGCTCAAGCAAAGAACATGAATCATGGCAAGATGGACTGACAGAATAGTTTAATAATTCAAAAATGAGCATGGCCTAATGGCCTTGTCCCCAAATCTGAGATAGGTAGAGAAAGAGAGTGAGGAGAATGAGGAGGCGATAGAGGGAGAGACAAAAGGGGCAGGAAAAACTGAGGGACAGTGGCATTTAGCTCATGTATATCTATTGACCTTGATAAACTTGAAAGTATTTCACCCAGAACAGTAACAAACTATCACTGTAATCATACATCCATTTACGTCAATGTTCCTCTAGTGACACTGCATATACATTTTTTCTGTTTCTGACAGAGTTTAATACCTAACGACTGCAAAACTTGGTATTTAAATAGTAATAAATATACAGTCTGTCAAAATGGACACCCTTTAATCAATCAATCATTAAAATGTATGTATAAAGCCCTTTAAATATCAGTAGTTGTCACAAAGTGCTTTTACAAAACACCCAGCATGAAACTCCAAGGAGCAAGCAACAACAGTATTGAAGCACAATGGCTAGGAAAAGAGAGGCTGAAATTTAGGAAGAAACCTAGAGAGGAATCAGGCTCGGAGGGGTGACCAGTCCTCTTCTGGCTGTGCCGGGTGAACATTTTAAGAGTACAAGTGGTATTAATTAATAAATGCATTTGGGCTGTGTTTAGAGTCTATAAAACAACTTCATCTGCAGCACAATCAGGAGGACTTTGGACAGAGGCAGCAAAAAGGATATTGAGCTTGGTACTCGGGAGTTGTGTGCCAAGACCTCATGTCCTCCAAAGTTTAAACGGACCAGGAGACAGGAACATTTTAGAGAGTGCATTTTTTAGGTTAACAATGATTTACAGTGGAGAAGGAGAACTGACCCTATTCCCCGGCCCAATAATATAGCAGCGTAAAACATTGCGGTTGAGACAGGGGGGGTCCAGTGATACTGTGACCCTATTCCGGGGAGGGCCCAACAGGCAGGAAGTCAATCCACCCACATTGCCAAGCATCTAACAAAGGGACACCAACCAACCTTACTTCATACTTTAGTTTAATTGCAACACATAATTGGAAATAGCAATTTATTTTAAATGTATTTTAAATGTATTACCAATCACGTATTGTCAGACCTAACAAGTTCAATAAAGGAAAGGTTTCCAGGCATACACTTTATGGTTTTATGAGGCACAACCTAACATTATCAGTCCAAATTTAAAAATCAACTACTCTTGCTCAAGACAAAAGTGGTTGGCACCACTGTGGTGTTAAACATTAGCGGCACCAGGAGGTTGTGACTGGGGTAGCTAAGACGGGGCTGGGTCCATGCCAAGTAGAGCTGATCACTGGAGGCGGTTTGGAGTTGAGTGAGGCACCTCCTCCACGAACACTCGACCTGCATTCCTGAATCATTCTTGAGGGTACTAATGGGATCACTGGGTACCCCGTCTCGCCCCGGCGTGGCGCCACCAAAGGTGTTGAAAAAAATGCAACAGTACATCAAACTAATTAAAACCACAATCACATTTTCAAATACTAATGTAATTTTAAATCCTAACTCACTCAAATGGTGAGTGTTGTTTAATTGTAGCAACACAATGGGGCATGAGGAAAAAGAAAAAGAAGAAATTGAATTAATGGGCAGGTGAGGCAAAAAGAAAACAGGCACACTTCTGTGAAACCCTATCGTATAATATTCCATTGGGAATATTCTTTCACCCCTAAAAACTAACTTTATTAAATAACCAAAATATTTGTTGACTCTAGCAATTTATTTTCCTTTATAGTATGTTTCCTCTTTTTTGTGTGAGCATTTAGGCATTGATCTCCCCAATGTTTACCTGTAGATATGGTTGAGAAACACTTGAGTCTTGTCCTAGACTATGTTTATCAATAAAATATAGATGTGTTTCACAGGCTCAACCAATTTAATGTTAATGTCTATGACAATGCCACTAATTGTACTGCATTGAGTTTGTTTTGAGAAACCTAATGCAATTTGCAATAAAATTGAAAGGTCAATACGTTCAGATAATAGTTCACTTTCCCACGTCTGTATGTCTTGTAGGCAACTGTCCAGGAAGCTGCGCATAAAGGGTGCACTTCTGAAATACTCGAGCGCTTCAAATAGACTTTTGAAGCGTCTAAATGACGTCACTGTGTCATGTCGACTGTCAACGTGCGCCATTTTGGATTGAAAAAAAATCACGGGCATTTCTGGAAGCCCTTATTCACGAGTCTAATCACTGTTTCTTTGTAATATCCTGCACTGAAATATAATCCTTACAACTCAAATCACCCTCGGAAGACCCCCCAGAGACGCCAGTTCTGTTGCAGAAAGTGGCAATGGCAGGTAAGGTTGTCAACTTTGTAGGCGGGGGCCCTGCACTGTCCTCGCATCAGCGCGGCCTAAAAGCATTGCAAGTTTCTTGGCTAGCAAGCAACCGATAGCTACAGTGCCCTCTTAGAATGTGTACCAAATCAAACTCTACTGTTAGATAGCTAGTTGTTATGTTGAAGTACACATTTAAAGGTAGGAACTATTGCTCGGTGTCTCTGCAGTACCTGCTCGTATTTTCTTGCTAGCTATATATTCACGTTATTCATGTGTCATGTTTTGTAGGTGTCGGAGGAGGGAACGATTTCCAATGGTGCTTCTCTCAAGTGAAGGGAGCCATAGACGAAGATGTTGCGGAAGGTAATGTTTCCATTTCAAAATATATATCTTAATTTCTGGTCTTAGTAGGTCAGCCTTTATTGGCCTAATCACTTTTGTGTTTTAATGTTAGCTAGTTAGCATAGTTACCAATGCAGATTGTTGTTAGTGAGCTACAGTAGCCTATGTACCTACCGGGCGTTAGCCTAGTGCCTGAACTGACTGAGGGTAGCCAGCTAATTTATGATAGCTACTTGGCGAACCTGTTAGGTAGTTAGTTGTGGAGGATGTAATGTATTATGTAGAAGTCAGCTGTGATTCTGTCTTGCGACGTCGGTCAAAACAAGTTTGTTAGCTTCATCTGACTGAAGTTTCAGCCATCGTTACGTTACTTGAGCTAACTAATTCGTTACTGTAGATCTTGCAACGCTATGTTGCCCGTGTTTGCGTAAGAGACTCGTATTGATGTCTGGTTCTACACCCTCCTGTTATAGAAGAAGAGGAGGAGGTGGTGGTGGTGGTGATGATGATGATGATGATGATGATGGTCTGTAAGGTTTGCAGTGTGATGATTGACAGGTATAGTGATGCTGGACTATCTTGTGGCTTGAATTAAGTTTGATTCATAGGGTGTTTTCCCTCATTGTGCTCCTACCTACTAACTATACTCATTCTGAATGAGTCTTAAGTATTAACAGTGACATATTGGTCATTTAGTGGACATTGTTTCCCATTTTGTACTGGTCCCCAGCAGGAATTAAACCCGCAGCCCTGCCAGTGCTAACACTATGCTAAACCAACGGAGCCACACTGATCTAACCAGGAAATACACATGTCCATGCCTGTTCTGGGCTCACCCAATGGCAAATGCTCTGCCACTAATTCTGAAGCTGTTCGTAGTTTGGGACTCTTACTACCATGTCATGCCGACAGATTTCGTTTTGAATCCGGTTCAGGATTAAGCGTTTTGGTTTTTGACGGAGGTTATGAGTACGTGTCTGTCTGCCGTGGATTGCTGGAAGGCAGCACAGTTGGCCGAGCATCCCTGGAGAAAGGGGCATGCTGAGCTCCGATGCTGCTGTGCTGTCAGCTGGAGGAAAGCGCCCTGTTTCCGGCTTCTCTCCCCCGCTCACTGCTGCTTTGTTATAAATAACCCAGTGGCCCACTGCCTGGGAGTTGTGATGCTTAAAGTGACACACACACACACACACATCTATCTCAGCGTACATCCTGTGGCCTCTCTATTTGACCGGCATGTCGAGCAAACCGGGCCTGTGCATGAAGGTGCAGCCTGATTCTTAGACTACCTGGGGAGGTATAAGAACCTCTGTTTATTTTTTGTTCTGGTGCGAAGCATTTTACTTTTTTGTCCCAATGAACGTTCTACTTGCTGTGTGACTCGGTTCTCCCTGGCCGCGTGCCGGTCGCAGGGCGGTAGTATAGGTAGTGTTTATGTCTTTCAGTGCTGGGTCAGCTGCATCCTTTTACCAAAGGACCGTCTTAGGGCCTCTGTATTGGCTATAGTGGGTCAGCCTCAGGCCAGAGCTGTGCACTGGCCCGGGGGAAGTGTTTATGTGCGTCTATGCACACAACCCACGTTCCTTAGAGACATTCTTTCTTGGATTTAATGGACAATAAAGAACATCTTATCTTATCTGAACGGCTATATAGCTAGACAGTCTGCTGTGAGTGAACTAGTCACTCCTGCCTCATATTACTTTGTTCACTCAAGTGTGTCTTCAGAAAGTATGTCAGGTGTTTTATGGCGCCAGCTAAAAGTGAAGCCCCAATGGCAGAACTGTATATTATATTTGTAAAAAGTTACACGCTTCTAATGGACTGATCGTAATGAGAAGGAAATAAAGTTTTAGACTTAGTGTCTTCTGCAGAGTTGTCCTTCTTCCTACAAAAGTTTAGAATGGAACATGCGGAGTAGCTAGGTACTTTCAGGAATTTATCTGCAATGCCCAGAGAGTTGGCAGAGTTTACTCTCACTATTTTGTCATTGTGGAAGGTCTGACTCTTTATTGTGATGATTTTAGGTGAGTCGGGTGTTCTACTTTATCTCCGGAACCGTGGTCACATGACCTGTTAACGCTGTTAATTGTTGAAGACAGATGTTCGTGGACGACTGACATGGTCAGTTTGTGGTGTTAATGCTGTAGTACACACTTCCTGCTGCTGCCCGAGTTCCACTGTCTCGTTCTGTTTGTGGTCGTGGTGTTGTTGTCTTTAGTTCTTGAGACATTTAAGTGCATCCGATATGGCCTGGCTAGCCGAGTTGTTGCATCAAGGTAATTGCGCGTGTCTCGAAGAGGGACTGGCATTACTCATAACCATTCTGTCTTCTCATTAGGCTATGCCCCCCAGTGAGCTGTCAGTGTTGTTGCATTGACTGGTGAAGTACAGTGTAGCGCCTGAAACTGTTAAGACCGGTAATGACAGGGTGAATGTTACATTAGGGCCCCTGTCTAATAAGATTGACAAGCCCCACTGCTTGTCTATCACACTGTAATTTAAAATGTTTTGGTTTTGTGTCCCAGATGTGACTGTGTTTGGTCAATGTTATTAATTCTGGTGTGTAAGCCTTTATTGTACAAGGGGTAAGAATATTAATATGCCCCTGCCATCCGTGATCATCAATGCTATTGTCGATGTTCAGTTGTCTGTTATTAATGTGAACATGTATTTGACTCAGGTTCTGGATGGTTTAACGTCATTGTGGTGTTGTGTATTTCTCAGCGGACATAATCTCAACGGTTGAGTTCAACTATTCTGGAGAACTGCTAGCAACAGGAGACAAAGGTGGTAGAGTCGTCATATTCCAACGGGAACAAGAAGTCAGTTTACCATCAAGTGCACATCTAGTATTGTAAAAAAAATTACAATCAGATTTTGTTCGTGTAACGCATTTTGGTTGTTTTTTTTTAAGGCTGGTCTACTAATAATTAATTAAACATTTTATTTCAGAGTAAAAATCGCCCTCACTCCAGAGGAGAGTACAATGTGTACAGCACTTTTCAGAGTCACGAACCGGAGTTTGACTATTTGAAAAGTTTAGAAATCGAGGAGAAAATCAACAAAATAAGATGGCTACCCCAACAGAACGCTGCTCACTCTTTGCTCTCGACAAACGGTAAGTGACAGGCACCCCTTTATTTATGTATGGGTGATAGTAAAATTACGTACATTACTTTGTAAATACTTCTGCTAGATTTTGTCGTGGTTATGCAGTGGCAAGCAACATGTAACATCTTTGTCAACTGCTTAGCCCAGTCACAGTGATGTTACTAGTTAGTTAGACCCCTTCGGAACATAATGATATAGAAGTCAATATCTGCATATGAAGTGGTTGCTGGAAAACGCCTTTCAAGTACAGTTCAAGCTGAACACAGACTGAGCGTTTCATTATCCAAATAATTCTCATGGAAAAATACACATATAATTGAGGTATTGTTTTATTTCACAAATATGGACAGTCAATATTTTTGGCATTAATTAGTTGACAAAAAAATTCATGCAATTCAACACAGCCTGGGAACTTTAAACAAGCCTTGGTATTATTTTAAGAGTCAAAAATCTCACCGTGGTCCTCTCTGCTAGTGATCGTGTTTCTAGCTCAAAGCAGTGGGATTCCAGTTGCTATGGTAACATGCCAGAGTACCTGCAGTGATGACACAGAGAGGGAACTGCCTCGTGATAGTTGAAGTAAGAAATATTAATCTGCAAGCACACGTTGTAATTTGAGGAAACCTTAAGTGTAAATACTTTGTAACTGGCAACCTAGACAGACTGTTCGGGTTTATTCAGTATGCCCATAACATCCCTTGGCTGATTTGGAGATCTGGAGATCTTCATGATATATAAACATTATGTTGACCCCGTATCTCCATTGATAAGTGCTATATAGTACTGATGTGTTGCGCACAGGTTCCTGGTTTTGCAGAAAGACCCACATATTTATGGGGAATGTTTTTTCACCCAGTAATAGAACAGGCGTTCACACACATTGCCAGGAGTTTCATGACTTTTGTTTCTGGAGGTGGATCTCCCTTTTAAGTCAGTGTTGAGATTTCAACAATACCGTGTACATTATTCCAAGGTAATGCATATTGTCTGAACTCAGCATTGAATTGTACGATGGGACCAGCTTGACCAAAAGTAATGAAATCCGTGCTGAAGTTGACACACGTTTTCACCGACAGACAAAACCATCAAGCTATGGAAGATCAGCGAAAGGGACAAAAGAGCAGAGGGGTACAACTTGAAAGACGAGGACGGGCGTCTGAGAGATCCTTTTAGAATCACATCGTTAAGGGTATGTCTGATCTTGTTGAGCGCAATTCACTTGGTATGGAGGAAGACCGGTTTAATTCACTCCAGCCTCACAGCTTCTGTCCCACCCACCAAGGATAAAGAGCAGCTGTCAATGAAATGCATTCATTTCTGTGCTGTTTTTAAACAGCTTTAGAAATAGCATTTTCATATAATCGTGTATTCTGCCTGTAACAAAGTTGATGTCTGACTTGTGATGTACAAGCAAATAAGTTGAATGTAAAAAATAAAATGCATGTTTTCTCAATCCTCGAAACCAGTGGTGAAATGTAAATTCAATACAGATTATAACCTAATGCGTTTGTGCAACCTTCTAACTCAACAAAACGCAGTCTCTTGTCCATTTGACAGGGGCAGGCAAGTCTCTTGTTGTCCATTTGATGGGGGCCGGCATTACACATAAATTGCTTTGCCCCAGTAAATCATGTCTATCTCCCCATTAGACTTTCTGGATCACAAATGTTATCTTGTGGTCGTTACAAAATATAAATTATTGTAAATAATGATAGGTAGTATTTTCTGGACAGTTCTTTAATTTACTGTCCAATCCAGTGTTGTGGCTGTATTCAGATAGAGGTTAAGCTCAACTCCTGCAAAATATTTTGTAAAACCAACATATTGTCAAGTATGCTAACATATTTTTGCTTAGGCATACTTTCAAGAGTCAACATTTACTTTTTTTTCTGCCAACAATATCAGTGTCAAAAAGCAAATTAAATAACACCATATTTATATATGTGAAAGTACACCTCATGGATGTTGTTTTTTGCATATTTGAGAAATTTGAACTATATTTATATAGGTAATCTAAATTTACATATCACATACAAAAATGTTGAAACCATTCATGCTTTTAAATTACAGGGAGATTACATTTCCTTATGTAGAAAACATTAGTACACCCCTGAAATTAGAATTAGGTGCAACTAATTACATAGTCATTAGAGAGTAAATTAGGAGTGTCCAGCCTTTCATAAAGATTACAAACTTCTGGTTTGGACTTAACCATAGGGGTTTATGGGAATGCATCATGCCAAAGCTCTCAGATTATTGATGCCCATGATTTGCTTAAAGGGGTTATAAAGCCATTTCCATTTTAAATATATTGTTCCACTGTCCGACAGATCATCTACCCTCTGGGGTCCTGGTAGATGAACCGTCGTACGGTGGAACAGTATCAAGAGTGGACCAAAAGCAAACCTAAAGTGGATATAAAAAGTCTACACACCCCTGTTAAAATGGCAGGTTCTTGTGGTGTAAAAAAATGTGACAAAGCTAAATCATGTCAGAACTTTTTCCACCTTTAATGTGACCTATACCGTGAACAATTAAATTGAAAAACAAACTGAATTCTTTGAGGGTAAAAAAAAAAAAGAAGAAAAAAACTGACAATAACCTGGTTGCGTAAGTGTGCACACCCTTAAACTAATACTTTGTTGACGCACCTTTTGATTTTATCAGTCTTTTTGGGTAGGAGTCTATTAGCATGGCACATCTTGACGTGGCAATATTTGCCCACTCTTCTTTGCAAAAGCGCTCCAAATCTGTCAGACTGCGAGGACATCTCCTGTGCACAGCCCTCTTCAGATCACCGCACAGATGTTCAATTGGATTCAGGTCTGGGGTTTGGTTGGACCATTCTAAAATGTTAATCTTCTTCTGTTGAAGCCATGCTTTTGTGGATTTGGATGTGTGCTTTGGGTCCTTGTTGTGGTGAAAGGTGAACCTCCTCTTCATTTTCAGCTTTCTAATGGATGCCTGAAGGTTTTTCTGCCAAAATTGCCTGGTATTTGGAACTGTTCATAATTCCCTCCACCCTGACTAAGGCCCTGGTTCCAGCTGACGAAAAACAGACCCAAAACATGATGCTCCCACCATCATGCTTCACTGTGGGTATGGTGTTGTGCAGTGTTGTTTTTGTGCCAAACATATCTTTTGGAATTATGGCCAAAAAGTTCAACCTTGGTTTCATCAGACCAAAACACATTTTCCACGTGCTTTTGGGAGACTTGATGTTTGTTTTTGCAAACTTCAACCGGGCTTGGATGTTTTTCTTTGTAAGAAAGGCTTCCATCTTGCCACCCTAACCCATAGCCCATTCATATGAAGAATACGGGAGATTGTTGTCACATGTAGCACACAGCCAGTACTTGCCAGAAATTCCTGTAGGCCTATTGGAAGCCTCCCTGACCAGTTTTCTTCTCGTCTTTTCATCAATTTTGGAGGGACATCCAGTTCTTGGTAATGTCTCTGTTATGCCATATTTTCTCCCCTTGATGATGATTGTCTTTACTGTGTTCCATGGTATATCTAATTCTTTGGAAATTCTTTTGTACCCTTCTCCTGACTGATATCTTTCAACAATGAGATCCCTCTGATGCTTTGGAAGATCTCTGCGGACCATGGCTTTTGGTATGAGATGCAACTAAGAAAATGTCAGGAAAATCCTACTAGAACAGCTGAACTTTATTTGTGATTAATCAGTCACTTTAAATGATGTGTGTCATTACTTCTATTTAACATTAGTTAGAATTGGTTAATTCTGAACACAGCCACATCCCCAGTTATAAGGGGTTGTGCACATTTAAGCAACCAGGTTATTGTAAGGTTTTTATTTTTCATTTCTCCCCCTCGAAGATTTCAGTTTGTTTTTCAATTGAATTGTTCACATTATAGGTCACATTAAAAGTGGAAAAAGTTCTGACATGATTTATCTTTGTCTCATTATTTTACATCACAAAGGGGATGTGTAGACTTTTTCTATCCACTGTACATCAGAATATCACATAGTAGAAACATTTTGGTGGGGACTTGAAACAAGCTGTGCCTGTCAGATAGCCCTCAAACATTCCTCCTGGACTGTGAGAGACTGATGAAAACTTACAAGAAACTACTGAATTAAGTTATTTCACCCAAATCGTTGTCTGTGTCAGTTGTTATATTTGGTTATCGTTGCTGGTCTGTAGTGTTGAAGAGACGCTTGCATATCTGCATGTGCAAATATGTAAAAACTAAAAACACCAGGAGGTGTACTTCATTTTTCACATGACCGAGTTGGCATTTAACAGAGTCAGCTTGCCATTCTTTTTGGGGCATGTCGCCAATGCTGATAAACAGCCGAGGCACAACTGTTTTTCTTAATCCAACCACCGGAATCACACAATTGAGAGCAAGTTGTAATGACCTCTTAAAAATTGCACTGTTTAAATGTCTGTACTTTTTAAAGCGCATAGTAAAGGATGTTTTTGCAGGATAGTTCTCTTGGCTCATGTGATGTCATTCCTTCTAGGTTCCCGTGCTGATGCCTATGGACCTAATGGTGGAGGCTAGCCCGCGGAGGATATTCGCTAACGCGCACACATATCACATCAATTCCATTTCAGTAAATAGTGATCATGAAACATACCTTTCAGCAGATGATCTTAGGATAAATCTATGGCACCTAGAAATCACAGATAGGAGTTTTAGTATCCTTTTTGTACATTTAAAGGGGGGGGGGGGGGTATCTATATATATATCTTACATCAGATTATATTGGCAATCAGATTTTATTGCTAGTGACCTTGGTGAGGTGTGTACGTGTGCATGCAGAAAACTGTGTGTGTGTGTGTGTGTGTGTGTGTAAAAGAGAGTATGTAAAAAGTGTGTGTGTGTGTGTGACATGCTCGTCTCTGCGTTTTGTCTTTGTGTGTGGAGGTTCTTGGGAGGGGGGCTGTGGGCAGATTACCGGCCATGTCGCGATTGTCCCGTTCCTTGACTACACCCCCCCCCCAGACATTGTAGACATAAAACCTGCCAACATGGAGGAGCTGACGGAGGTGATCACCGCCGCCGAGTGCCACCCGCACCAGTGCAATGTGTTCGTGTACAGCAGCAGCAAGGGAACCATCCGCCTCTGCGACATGCGAGCCGCCGCCCTCTGTGACCGGCAGAGCAAATGTGAGTCTGGCGCATTGTAAGTTTGGCCACAGCTGCCCACGGCAGGGTGGCGCATATCGATCTGGCCCCTTTACCTTTTCTGTACCTGGCGAGGGAAAGTTGCCAGCGAGTTGAAGCCAGTACGCTGTTCAGAATGCCCAACTTTTATCGGAGTCAAACCAGGAGTGAAACCGGGAGCCCTCCACACAGTGTTGGCGTGTACAGGTCTTGTGTACAGGCTGCTCGTCTAATTTCGTTGTTTATTTGTGGGCTGGATTTCATATTGTAGTTGACGTTCTCGTGTTTTTTGTTGTTTTCAGTGGACAGACATTATTTGAGCTTATACAGACATTTAACATTTATATTATTTTGAGTGGGATTAGTGCCTGTTTCTCACACAGCGTGGTCCTGTATGGCTCAGGTTGCCATCAATGCAGGGACCCATCCTTACAATCAATGTAACTGCTCAATGGCTTTTACAAACTTTGTTCGGACTGGTGTCCGATGTCTTGTTTACGGACTGGTTCTTAAAGCCTTGCGTTTGCGGACTGGTTCTTAATGCCTTGTCTTTTTGCAGACTGGTTCTTAATGCCTTGTGTTTTTGCGGACTGGTTTTTAATGCCTTGTGTTTGCGGACTGCTTTCCCATGTCGGCTGTGTGTCAGTCTTCGAGGAGCCTGAGGACCCCAGCAGCCGGTCTTTCTTCTCTGAGATCATCTCGTCGATATCGGACGTGAAGTTCAGTCACAGCGGCCGTTACATGATGACCAGAGACTACCTGTCTGTCAAGGTGTGGGATCTGAACATGGAGAACCGGCCAGTTGAAACTTATCAGGTACCCACTGGCTGCTGTTGATGTTGTGTGTTAATAATTATTGCTTGTTAACCCCGTTTTTCATATTTAATAGTAGTTATATGAACACGGCCATAAACAGTATTTTTTTTAATCAACAGAAAAGGCCAAATAAATAAATAAATCTGACCTGTTTTTATTTTCTTGGGGGTTACAGGTGCACGAATACCTCCGTAGCAAGCTCTGCTCACTGTATGAAAACGACTGTATCTTTGACAAGTTTGAGTGCTGCTGGAACGGTTCTGACAGGTAAGGCCAGACGCGCCATTCCCCTAGATTCTTTCAAAGTGAAGTGAGCCCCCCCCCCCCAAGAGAGTAACTAGCCCCATCCGCATTATCACTCTCACCTGCAATTTCATTCCTACCCCTTTGGTAGGAATCTTCCTTCACACTAGATTACAAATTTGCACCTTCTAACGAAGTGCAGTATGCCTTCAAGTTTCCCAATCCTTTACGTGTGTATTTCAGTACTCACAACATCTCTATTTCATAATAGGCACGATGATCAAATGTGTTTTTAGGGCACTTTTCAAAGGATGTAATTCACCACCTCTTGCTCTTCTGCGCAGCGCCATCATGACGGGCTCGTACAACAACTTCTTCCGGATGTTTGATCGTAACACGCGGCGGGACATCACGCTGGAGGCGTCCAGGGAGAACAGTAAACCGCGGGCCGTCCTGAAACCCCGGAAGGTGTCGACCGGGGGCAAGAGGAAGAAGGACGAAATCAGCGTGGACAGCCTGGACTTCAACAAGAAGATCCTGCACACCGCCTGGCACCCGAAGGAGAACGTCATTGCAGTCGCCGCCACCAACAACCTGTACATATTCCAGGACAAGATCAACTAAACGTAAACATCCATCTCTAGTCCCCGAACCGTTCCCCCACCCCTCCCGAAACCCAGCCATCATACCTACCTTACCACGAATGGACAGAAGTCTTGTTCTTTGCATAGTTAAGCGTAGTCGTTAAATCTGTTTAAAGAAAGAACAACAACAACAGCAGCAGCAGCAGCAGCAAACGGCCTTGTTTCTGTCCTCCCTAATGAAAGAAGAAATGTGATACACTAGTTTCAATGTGTAGCCAGCCAGATGTCTGGTCACCTTCTGGAGTTGAAGACAGCCTTGTTTCTTTAGTGTCTGAGGTGTTGGTTGGAGTCTTCTGACGTTTTGAGGGAAGACAGACGCAGGAACCGCAGGTCAGCCCGGCCTGACTGCTGCAGAAATATGGATGGACTCAACAAAGAGGCCAAAAAAATGTTAGTGTATTTATTTCAGAGTCTGAGCCTTGTTTTTCTTTCTATGATTTGACGACCAAAATTATGGAATCAGGAGGAATGACGTCGTGTGTCGAGATAAATAGTCTCTTAACTGTAAATCTGGGCCTTGGAGAAACTGAAATGAAATTAGCTTGATGACTGGAGTTGAACATTTTCGGTTGGTTTCCAAAATGTAATTTCCGGGTTGTCTAGAAACTCCAGTGTTCATGCAATAAGCCAGAGTTTTTGGAGAACCTGGGAATTTGGGGAAGGTTACTGGACATGTTGGCGCTCTCTAGATAACATTCCTCCTCCCTGGCTGTCTCAGGCCTTGCTGTTTGAACTTTTTAGCACTTAAACACAGGTCTTCAGTTCGGTCAGTGGACAGTTGATTTTGTTTATTTTTGTTGATATTTTTTTTTTTTGTTTATTTTATTTCTCCTTTTTTCTCATGCATAATAACATTTACTCACTCACTGACTATATACCTGTATATCACACCGTCTGGTGTCAACCACTTAATAAAAGTAACGAAAACTACAACGAGATGTGTTTTTACAATATCGAATGTATCTGAGGTTTCTTTACTGCGTTCTACTTGTTTACATTGAAATGACGACCATTTTCTAAGACACCTGATCATGCGGTTCTCCCTTATCTCGACGGTCACTACTCATGAGATGAAATGTATTGGCTGTGCTGCTGTGTTAGGCTAGTCGTCGACATGGCGTTACTATACGTTGCAGTCCAATAATTGTTGATGAGGAACTCCAGCTTTAATGCACACTCACGGTTGAGGGGGAACTGGTCGTTAAGTAACACCCTAGGTCTACTGACAATGGTTAAGTGGCGTAATGCCATCGGAGAGATGCTGTAGGGAAGGCTGCTGTACTTCATTTTGGGTTTTAATGTGGATGCTAAAATCGGCATGCAGTAGCGAGGAGCCTATTTTGACCCCGCGTCTCATACCCTAAAATCTGTTACCTCGTTACCTGCGTTGATCTGAAGCACCTAGGCGGGTGAAAGTCTTTTTATTTTTTACCCGTCAAGTTTTTAAATTAAAGTCTGTAGAGGCGGAAGATGAAACGAAGTGAATCAAGAGTGAGCAATAGGCTGTGTTTGTATGTGCCGCCTAATTTCGATCTTTTTTTTTTACATTTTTTTTATTTTACCAGTCAGATCGGCTTTTATGCCAGTTATCCGGGAACATTGAAATTTGTCCACATGTATAAACACAGCCAGACCCAACAACTGCTGAGGACCTCCTCAGAAGAAACCGGACATCTGTCAACAAAGTGTAATGTGGAACATACACGCACCCATGCAACGGTCAGAACATCACAAACAAATTTATGGTTGAAAAGTACAACATTGTGTAGTTAAGCTCGTTAAATCAGGAACTTTTTAGGGGGGACTTAAGTATTCAGTTGAATGACCCTGTTCCTTGTTGAATAAAAATGCTAATATTGTGGAAATGTATACATCTTTTGATTATTTTTGACCAAAGTTAAATAAATTGTGTGTTTACCTGAATAGGAGTTAAGAGTTTTTACTACTTGGTATGCTAGACCTGAAGAGTAGGTTTAAAAGACAATTTTGTCATTAGAAACTACTGAGAACACCAGTTAGGAAATGGCCATTTTAGATAAATGATGACAGTAATATTTTCAAGATGGGACCGTTTATTTTTTAAGTTACAGTTCAAACTTAACAGTTTTCTGATTCACATACACTTGGCATGCTGAAAAGCTCTACAAGACATGCAGAAACAAAGATCGTTCATCCCTATGCAAGACTTTCAAAACATTGTGTAAAATAATCATTATCCACAAAGCTCATAGTTGCACTTTTCATTCTTAGAACAAAATATTAAAGCATTGAGAGAATATTGAACTTCATAATTCAGTGAAATGTAAGCTAAATGAAAATTATTTAAAATCCCTCAGTTGCTAATTTATTTGGATAAATCAACCCAATCAGCACATGTACTGTAAATGTCAATGGCGTGAAAAAACAGTGAATTTCAAAGTCATGCGGGCAAAATAAGGCAATCAAATAGCTACCAATTATAAAACAGCAGTAGTTGGGGTTTGCATTTCGCTTGACAAATAACATTTACTTTGTATGCATAAGTCTAGCAGTACACATCCATTCAGTAAATGTGTGTTGCTGTCCCCGAAAACAGAATCCTGAGTGAAGAATAATACCCTGACCAGCCAACTGAAAATACAGGCGCTGACAGAACATCAGATGATAGAATTGTGTTTGTGACCTAATAAGGGCTAATGTAGGATAAGACATAAGATACGATACCCTACTCTACCTCATGTCTCCAATAGTTCTAAAAACTATTTGAAGATTTTCTATTTCAACTCTTTGTAATCTCAGACTGTTACCTTGTTTAATAATTAAGGCCTAGCGATCCAGGTGTAGAATCAGTGTCTGAAATGTATTTTCATTCAATGCTTAAATCCTCTTTTTTTTTTGCAAACCAAGACATTTGACAAAGCAATCATTACTTCATCGTGTATTTGGAAACACAGACCCCCTCCAATGTAACTTCCACGATTATGATCACTCACGTGGCCATGAATTTAAAATCCACAGGACATTTCTGAACCACCGTCAGACCATCTCGTACCCATCATCAACTGCCTGATAGGTCTGCTACAATGTCTCAACTCGGAGCAAGATAGACATGGCTTGAAAGTGACAAAGTGAAAATCAGCTGATCACAACAATGGCTACAAAACGACCATAAGATGGTCCCCCTAATCGGACATAGAACACAGGCAGGAAGGAGGAACACTGGGGTCTACTTTCCAGTGAAACTGGTTTTAACAGCGGCAGTGGGAACTAGGGGAAAAGCCAACAGTATTCACAGGGGTACAATAGGGCGCGTGAGGCCTTCCGCCAGGAAAAGGGATCTGTGGCCGAAACGGCACACTGAGTCCTATGTGATGCGTTATTTTAGTCCGGAGCCCTGCGGCAACTGTGGTTGAAAGTAGTACACTTTATAATGAACAGCGTGCCATTTGCCACTGTACCAGCCAGGGACTGGGGAAACATGACAGAGCCTATTTCTAACTAATAAGCGTCACTTCATGCCTAGTAGCTGTGGCAGATGGTAGTGGTGTTGATGCGAAAGCAATGTCGTTCCAGTTTTGTAGGGACCTCCTTCTCAGATGGTACTGGTCACGGAGGTGGTTAGGCGTCTTCCGATGTACACACTGAAGACCGAGGGGGAAATAAGTCCGTTAGTACACTCTACGTTTCGCAAAAACTTTATTTCGTACAATTTGCACAACGTGGAACGTTTCTTATTTCCATTTTTCTGTCGGCGAACTGGGCTTTTTCACATTACAGTCCCCTGTGTATCGAGTTTACAGCTCAAACTCCGATGGGTCACCGAAGCAGAAGACATCTATTCTTTCCACAGAGAACAGCAACCGGAAAAAGCAATAAATCTAATCTGGGGATTTAGCTGTAGAGCTGAATATTCTGAACACACTGAAAATCTGAGAGGGTTATCCAAAACAGTGTTTTATAACAGTTGTTTATTATGTGTGGTTTTCCAGGTATGCTGCTTTTTTTAGCCTTTTATTAAGAAATAGTAACAGTTATATTAACAGTAATAACATCAATGAAACTGGCGTATTTCATGTTCATCAGCTCTTTTGATACATTTGTCACAACCCCCCCTTTAATAACTCACCCCAGGCCGATGGCAAGTACGTGGGATATGAACAGAGAGGGGAGGAAGACCTTGAGGAACTCAGCAGAGAAAATGCCACCTTTCTTCATGACACTGGTGTTTCTGATGCTGAGAGGGTTGGCACGTTTAGGATGCTTCAGAACAAACTCCCTGAGACCCAGAAAGAGACCATGAAAATACATTAGAAAGGTACATTGCAACAAGTGGTTTGGCTATCTATTCTACTATATAATTCTATAAAGTAGAATTGAATGGATTTAATGTAATACTATAAAGTTGAATTTAATAGATTTAAAAACTCTGTTAAATTCAAATACATGCTACTTGTTTACTTGCGCGGGACGTTTTCAGGTCTACTCGACCAATCCCAGATCCAGTCTGCATTCTTCTTCATCAGGTTCTCTATTTCACGCCTCCTTTCTAAGTAATCCTCTTCTGACTGAAAGAGAACACAGAACCTTTTCATCGATCAACAACTTAGAAACGGGTCTTTTGCTTGGCTCTCAGTCTGTCCCGAAAATGATTTAATCTATTGCAAAACATAAATATTATACGTGTTTTATAACCTGTGACAGTCTACATTGTGCTTCAACAAACACCACCCCATGAAGGGTTAAGGGGAGGTCAATAATGAAGAAAGGTCAGGTGGCCTTTCGGGGTAGGAGCTGCTTTATTGACCAAGACAAGAGCGGACAAAGCAGACGCCAAAGCAAACAGATGTCTGTGAGGAATATCTTGTATGGTTCCTTCATTTTGCCAGAATCTGCTTGCTTAAAATTGGTTACAGGACAAGTGTAGAGATTCAGTTGACAGACTGACCATATTTTGGTATACTTTCAGACAATAATTATGACCTCAGTGCTGTTGGCATAAAAACACAGAATATGCCCTTCTATCTCAACCTTGAGAGAGCATCTCTTGCGATAAGATTCATGGATTCTCAAGACGTTGCTCGTTTTAGAAGCACATGCAGGATGACCTTGCATATGATAACTTTCACTGTCCATTTGAGCTGACAACAATAAAGTTTAAATGAATAGACTGGAGTAGAAATATTGGACTATGAATTATCAAATGGTTGAAAAGAGGCACAGTTTTGTGTTAAAATGTTGTTCTAAACCTTTGTTGCATGAAACAACAGCAAGAGCCCAAACTCTTGACTGACCTATGACCTCAGTGGCTTAGCATGCTACACTCTTGACACTTCCTCACACAGATGCTAACATTACAATATTACACTGATCCTATACTGTCACCGCAACTTCATACCATAGATATCATAACATCATACCTGTGAGCTGTTTTTCTCTCCTGAGCTGTGCACCTCCGAACCCCAGCGGTGCAAAGGAGTCTGGGGTCTTGGAGGACTGGTGGAGAGAGGGGTGACAACATGACAAGAGGGACAACACCTCCGACTGCACATCCAGCTGGTACAATCAAGTATCAAGACGCTTGTGTGTGTTAATACCAATGAAGGATTATCAATAAGCGATGGTGAAGCTGGTACGTACTGCCCGTTTTCCCCTCATCTCTTGTGTCCTCTGTTGGGATAACTAACCCTGGCTAACGCAGGTGACGTCAGCCTGATTTGTCGCATGATAGCCTGTGATGTGTGTGATTGGCTGAGTGGCCAGGCACCTGTCACAGGGCACGCTGCCCCTGGAGCTGCTCCTCCCTGACTCACGCTGGGCATCTAACAACAGCCTCTCCAGGTCTGCCCCGCCTTGAACCGCACCGGACCCGGAAATCAGCTCACTCCCCTGGGCTGGGATGGAAGGAGACCCGGTTGCCAAGTCCCCAGGCAGGATGGAGGAAGGGCCTGCCGTCGGGTGTCCACCCCGGATGGAGACAGAGGCAGCAGACCCGGGGCCAGCCGCCTGGTCTTCGACCACCCCAACGGCCACATCCCCGGGGGAGCCTTGACTGCTGCCGTTGTTAAAATGCAACTCCACCCAGGAGCCTTAGAGGAGAAACATGTCACATGACATTACGACCTAGGCATTGAGAGTCCTGCTGCATTGTGGGCGCGATTTAGAATGTCTGGGTATGTGTCTGTAAGTGAGTTTGTTTAACCTAGATAACACAGAATTGATCAATGTCTCGTTCTTTAAATAGCCCCTGGTCAGTGCCCACAGCAGCCCCACTTCCTTTTCTTTCGCGTGTGTCATGTTATCCAATAGGAACGCGACGTGTTCGTGCCTCCGCCCATATATTACATAACCGAGAAAGAACAACAGGGCCGAATCTGGGTTTGTTGTGTTCTTTATCGTAGCCGCATCGGGTAATGCTATAAATAGCACCATCGCTGCATTTAAGAACACTCATTACGAGCAGTGTGCCATGGTCAATGTGGACTTTACACCAACCCAACTACCCAGTAGCTGGCATCGCTGGGCATAACCTACATGTTGACGGTGTGCCTGCCTAATGTAGGGCAGACAGGAAAGGCATGGCTGAACGTGAACTGCGTCGTCTAACACCGCAGAATAAATACGGTTGTGACACCGTAGCAAAAGCCTAGATTCATCATATCGTTAGAATGTGTCTTCAGCGCAACACTTTAACAACACAACGTTAACAGTCACGTGGACTTCAGATATCCCCAAGACGATAGCATACACCGTTGAAGAAAACAATATATGATAGCCTGTTTAATTAACAGTATTTAACATGCATATAAGAGACGGTGATTCACTTACCCTGTAAATTTTCCTCCGTGACCCTTTGTTTCTCTCCTGACATGTTGATAAATGATGGACGCAATGCTTGTTCGATCGAGTCGAGCAACCCTAAATAATTGTATGAATCATGTGATAATGAATTAGAAGATAGATCATATTGTTCTAACACCTCTGAATTGGAAGAGCGGTTTGGACCGTGTGTAGCGCATTCAGAGTAAAAAACAACAACTAGACAACCAGGCGACCAAAAAAAACGCACCAGCTGCGTAGCCTATTGCTCCATGAATTTCATATATGGGGCGCGTTCAGAAGGATGTTCCGTTTTGGAACGTTCAGATAAAAATAGGCTTCGTAGAACAAAGCTGCATATCTGAACCGAAAAGAAAACAATCACGTCCGCTCAATTTATGGCATTTCTATCTGTGGCGTTTGAAAACGTTTTCTATAGAATATGACTGGACCAAGTTCCTGCACGTTATGTTACTTTTAATTGAACGAAACTGAGCTAAATGATCACTTGGAAAAGAAGGGTTGGGTGGTAGTGGGGTGCTATACATTTAACAAAAAATCCATAATTGGGTGGAGAGCAAAGTAGGATAACCGAGGCTAAAACCAACCTAACTTCCTAGTTCTGAGACAGGTGGTCAGAAAATAGCATGTTCTCCTCACCAAAAAAACATAATATCTTTCAGTTGGAGGACTTTGGTGTCAGGTCATCATCTCAAAAATACTTCTAAATATTTATGAGGCCGTTTTTGTTGATGGTAGTGTTAGGATAAGGTCCGTTAAAGATCAAATATATTTCACTTTGGGGGCAAAATGATTCGGTAAAGTTGTCTAGCTTTATTTGAATAAATAATTAGGCCTAAGTGGATTACTAACGTATTAAGAATATTGAAAATATATTCATTTGTAGTCATTATTTGCAGGTTGGTTGCATTGTTTGCAGGGTTTTCTGCCACCAAGTTTGACGTCAACTTGAAAAACGTCCGTTCCTTCGCGGTCTTGAAACTGGGCTACCCTGATGGGTAGTCTATACTCCACGCGGAACCGCTAAAGATGCATACATCCACTACACTTTGAAGAGCACCGATGTGAATTGAAATTGGTGAGTAGGCCAAATGCAATGGGCATTGGAAATTGGTTGGTATACGTAATTTACCCGGAATGTAGCTGTACCTGTTGTCTATATCCTCCACTACGGGTTTGTGCGTTGGTTGGGGAACGACAAAAAACGATGCTTCGAGCCTCACCTTACCACACCCGCCAACCCAGGCCAAACCACAGGGATAATTTAGGGCTTCGTGAGGAGAAAGCATGTTCTAGCACGGACAAATCGCCATAAAATGCAAGTGCAATTGTAGTCAATCGGGTGGGACTTATACCTCCTTTGGCGGCTCCTCCTGGGGACTGGGTTGGTCATTGGCTGAGCTGGATGAGCCAGAGATCGCGTCTCAAACTGGAACATAATTAATTATAGACTCATAGAAATGTCCTGTAAATCGTGGAGATGGGTGTAACGGCCTTGCCCACAGAGGTCAAAATGACGGGAATCCCAAGATGAGATCTCTTTACATCTCTACGGACGAAACGCAAGGGTCGTTTGAATAACGGACACTAAGGTTTTTGTTGTGAATGAACGACTATTTTGGTGAATGTTAGAAACCGACTCCTATTGGCGAAAGAAGCCGTTCATTTGGTTCATTCGTTTCCTTAATTTCCAAGTGGAAACAACAATTACTTGCAGATAATGTGAAAACATATTCACTAAAGAGTGTACATCGGCCCTGCAGCATCACTAAATAGTTTGGAGATTGTGTGGGCTAGAGTTGTGCTCCTTTCCAACAGGGTAGCAATAAATAAAAAAGTAAGCAATCTACTTAACACGACAGACAAAACCTATTTCAACCTGCATTTCTCGCTCCTTCTTTTGTATTCTTTTTTTATCGCTCCTTAATTTTAATCTTTATTAATATTGGATATTTGCCCCTTTCTCTTGTTTTGGGGTTATGCATACGCATTTAAACGAACAGCCGTTCAGGAGACAAATGAGACAATTCTTTCAGGTGAAAAGATCCAGAAGAGCTGTCTCATTGAAAATACTTTGAATGGAACTATTATTTTATGGGGAGACATCGTACAAAACGCTTTACAACGTAGCAAGCAAACTGAACTCACCTCCTATGTGTGACGCAATTCCCTATACTGTTGATCTAAACTAGGCTTCACCTGATTGGTCCAGCGAAGGATTAGACGCCATAGGGCTGAAACCAAACAATTGCTTGTTACATTACACATATAAAAAAAATGGTATTACTGCTATTAAACGTCTCCGCTATGTACACAATATTGAATCTAAAAACGACATCATCAGAAAAAAACGACACAATATTGAATCTAAAAACATGAATCAGTTGTTAATTGAAACGGCTGACGTAGACCTGTAACACATGCTTTATTATGCAGTAGGCAAATGCGTCGACATCATCAGAAAAAAACGGAAGTAGGCTGTTGATGGGATGATTGATTCAGGAGCTCCGATGCACGCACGGGTCAGTTTTCAATGTACTAGCCTATATATTCTACTCGAAGTGCGGGATGCTCGTTTAAATGTGCCATTAAGCACGCGATTAATGACCACTGAAGCTTCGTTTGATGTTTCGTTTAAAAAATCTAACTGGAAATAGAGATGGAATCTCCTCCTCATTGTGCACACGTAAAAATTGCGCCACGAAGTCCAACATGACGGGAAAAACATTTCTAAATAAACATTACTCATGTGATGTTAATTTCTAAACAGCAGATGTCACTACTGTGCACTGTTTAAAAGCTTTGAGTAGTTGACAGTTTTTCGACGCAACCCTGAAAGGTTTCAGAAATCTTCGTTTGCCCATCACTATTCAAAATCATATCTAAAGTTTACCACTAGGAGAAGCCACCAATAGAGCAACATAGAATTGTTAATTCAATAGAATAACGTATTTCTGAAAGATCCACATCAAGATAATCACATTTACGTGATCAGTGCTTTCTGCCGCCCTTTGTCATGACGAGAAGCTGGTATCAGTGCATCCACCATCGCCAGTATCTAAAACAGACCTCTCGTTAAAGGATCTGTTTACGGTGACGTCCCAGAGTTGGGCTCAGTTACATTTACATCCCAGTCAATTCAGAAAGTAGACCACATAATAATTACAAATGATCCTCATTGCACAGCACGTCATTTGCATTTTAATAGTAATTTCTGTGACTTCTTGAATTTGCAACAATTTAAAGGATGTTGACCACAACACTGGTACATACAATATTTTTAATTCCATAAACATTTCATTACTGCAAGTCGATTTCCACTCTTTTTGCCATGCTGGACATGCCTGATCCCCCATTTACCTTTCACTTTGCCTTTAGATTGTTCACGTGGTTGTTTGAGCAAAAATATGAATTGTCCTCCACAATACTCTTTGAAACATTTATTTTAAGAGCTTATAGGGGATCCCCCACAGTTTCACAGTAAAATTCACTCCAGTAACCCTTTTTTGTGTAGCTTTGACAACGCCCAAGTGGAGAGAAGAATGACACTGCAGTGACCAGGGGGGCGGCCGGAGCTGTGGGGGGCGGCCAGCCGGTGATGAACACATCCCCCCTGAAGGGGCGGCCAGCCCACAGACAGAGCATCCAGCGATAAAGAGCACTTCGCCTCACCAGCCAGAAGGGGGAGACGCAGAGCACACAGCATCACTATCCAGGCAGGCCCCGGCAGCAGTAGCAGCACAGCTCCCTATCCGGGCATGTGCTCGTAGCGCACACACACACACACAGACGCGCACGCATGTTTGTATATGTGTGTGTGTCGCACATGAAGCGACATCCGCTACCTCCTATCCTCCTATTCTTTCTCTCCTATCCTCCGCTCCTCCTCCACCGCTTCTCCTCTCCTGCCCGGCTGCCTGATTTCCCCCTCTCCACCAGGGAGGGAGGGGTGTTCACGGTAAGCATCGCCATCCTGCTCTCCTGCCTTCTTCGTCTTTTAAAAAAAAACGCTGCGCCGAAATGTGTTGCCTCTTCCTCTTCTCTCCCATCCACATTCTGCTACTGTTCCAGAGTTAGTGGGCGCCGCCGGGTTGCGGGGGCTAGAGAGACCGGTTTCCATGCTGCCACTCTTCCATCTTTATCCTATTTTCTGTTAGAAAAGAGGGAGGGAGAGCGTGGGAGAGAGAGAGAGAGAGAAGGGGAGAGAGAGAGAGCTGAGAGCTATGTCAGGGGATGCTGTAGCTGAGGCACAGCTAGCTTTACGTTGGAGAGACTAGTGGATCAGACATGCACCAGTCTGATCTGGGTTTGTTTTAAGAGCGCTTAGCTCGCTTCTGAAAGCAGAACATGGGCATTCTAGCACAGTGGCCCGGCTAATGCAGGCGGGGGAGCAGACTGACTGTGTTCACGTCAAAAACTGGATCATGGTTTTAAGGTTGGTCCGGCGCCACCTCTACGCTGGTTTTTATTTACTGTTTGGCTGAGCTAGAGAGGATGTCAGAGGATGCTGCTGGGTGGAGTGGTTGCAAAGCGGTTGGTGTCTGTGTCAATGTTGTGTCCCTCTCGTTTTGCTTGTTGCTCTGCAGTGTAATTGTATTAACTGGTTAACGCTGATGTGGGCCTGGTTGCCTTGGTTGAACCGACTAGTTGGTAGAAGTGGCAGTGTTCATCTCCTGGCAAAACAACATGGACCCAGCCAGCCGGAGACGCGCGTCTCGTCACTACTGCCGAGGCCCGCCGGAGCATGATGTAATTGTTCTACCATGTGGCAAGATCAAAACTGCCTGCAGAATGACTGAGGAGACCGTGCGGCACAGAATGTTTTCCTGCGCTGCCGTGTGCAGGAAAACACACAACAGGCTTCTGGCATGTTCAAGCGCGCTAAGACATTGACAGCTGCTGGGTCACCGTAGGGTCCCCGATATCTCTAGACTTAGGGTTGCATGTCAGATTAGCTTGTGATGCTCGTATCGACGTCCTTCACCCACTTTTGGGGTGCACAGGGGGTGTCGGGATGGAGTGGGGATACCTTTCTCACTGTCTCATTCACCGTCATTAAGAGAAGTCTGGACTGGGTTAGTAACTGGAGATTTTTTTATTTCAAATGTGTGATTTGTTACACTGCACTTTCAGAGGGATGTCCATAACTTAAAGTCCCCTGGCGAGGCATTAGTGTTTTTGTCTTGTTCTATATCAACACCCACTCCCCTGTAGGTATATTTCACAAACATTACAGACCTACCACATTTTATTGGTTCACTTTGGTGACAGGGACCAAATAACAAACTGTAATGAGGAAAATGTAATGAGGAATAGTATTGTCTTTATTGAAATAATACATTTTCATTATATTTCTGTGCCTTCCTGCAGAATAATGTGTACATTTCTGTGCACATTTATTTTGCTTATACAGAAAACCTTTTTTCTGATTTATTCTTTTGATTTAGAAGAATACTAAACATTTAGATGCCATGTCAAAATCCTTATTTGTAGGAATTTGTTTAATTTAACCTCAATGACTTATGGTGCCCTAGGAATAAGCTGGGTCTGGGAAAAATGTTAGGGTCATTAGATTTAAAATATATATATATATATATATGTATGTATATATGTATGTATATATATATATATATATATATATATATATATATATATATATATATATATATATATATATAAGTTAATCATTCCTATCCTAAATCCATGTCTGACTAGGCCTATACTAGGCCAATATTTAAAGTCAATAGTACTGAGTCAGTGAATATCTGAATTTGCCTGGGACCTGCAAGCTACACATTTCTTTTCAGTTTGCTGGGCGAAGTAAAACAATAAATCAAAAAGTAGCTGCAAATTGCGTAGTTATTCTGTAAAGTACAGTATTTGCAGCATGTATGTCATATATATCGCACATCATTTCTCTGCACATGACAAACTAGAGTCATTAAGATGTTCTGGGACATCAGGAGGTTGTGTCATGATGCCCTGTTTTCTGAAGCTTAAGGGTTTCTATATTGCTGTTTCTCCTGCAATAACTCATGACCCATCAAGTTAACTGTACCGTGATGGCTTTATTAGAGAGGGGCTGACAGGACAACCACATCCACTGTATGAATCCGTGTCTCTGTAATAAATGTTTTGGTTGAGTAGATCTAGGTCCTTAAGCTGTCATTCATTCTGTCATACAAATGCATTATACATTCAGTGGGAATTAAATATTGTACAATTTTCAACATTCTTCATGAAACATTGAATTTGTCACTGTCCAGGTTCGTAGTGGACATGTCATGGGGTTGGTCTGTTTTGCGATTGATTTGTCACCTGTTAGTAAGACATCGGACACATTTTTGGAGCAATTACACAGAACAGGACAAAAAACAATGTTCGACAGGGCAGACAGGAACAGAGGGCTGCGTGGAGTCATAGGAAAAAAATGCTAAAACATGGAAAGTTCCCAGGAGCACAGTGGGTTCCATCATTGTCAAATGGAAGACGTTTGGAACAACTAGGACTCTTCCTTCTGACCTAACTAACAAGGCAAGAAAGTCCTTGGTCGGGGAGGTGAACAAGAACCCAATGGCCACACTAACAGAGCTTTGGGTTTTCTCTGCAGAAATGGGAAAAAGGGAAAATCTGCCAGAAGGGTAACCATCAATCAGATCTTTATTGTAGTGGGTAGATTAAAGACAGTCCTGAGTAAAAGGCATATGAGATGGAAACGATTCTCTGGTCTGAGGAGACCAAAAGGAAACAATCAGGCCTGAATGCCAATCACTATGTCTTGGGAAGACAAGGTATTGCTCATTTTTAGTCCTTCGATCATCCTTTAGATGATCTAGAACTTGATTAGAGTCATCCCGTGGCAAATGTAATTGATTTGATGTGATTTAAAAAGGCCCACATCTGTCTATATAAGGTCCAACATTTCACAGTGCATATCAGAGCAAAGCACAAACAATTCCATAGAACTCAGTGATTGTGACACATTATGTTGAGGCATAGATCTGGGAAAGGTTATAAAAATAATTGCTTGGCCTTTATGTTAGAGTGGCTAGATGGAAGCCAGTCATGAGTGAAAGGCATATGATATGCTGCCTGGGACTGAGAGCATGAGGAAAAAGATTATCAGTGTTGATTGAGACCAAAATATAATTATTAGTGCTGTGCATGGTGAAAACATGCTACCACTCATTACCTGGCTAATACCAAACATTCTGTGCAAATCGAAGCATAGTGGTGGGAGCATCATGCTATGGGGACACTTCTCCGTGGCAAGGACTGGTAGACTGGCCTTTTAAAGACTTTAAAGGTTGTACTAGGTTATGTTCCAAGTCAGCATGTTTCTATTACAAATCCAATAGCCTATTGTATTATGTTATGGTCCACAGAGCCCTTTTTCTCTTAGTTTCTGTCGGATAATAGCCTGTACCAACTGGGATATTCCATTCACTTTAGTTCAGTTACGAATTCCTTTTTTTTCTTTGCTGCCAGGGTAATATGCTTCCGAATGCGTTTGTAGTTTAACATGTGTAATTTTAGCTGGTAAAATAAAATAGTATTGAATAAAATGCTTCTGCGGAAAAGTCACATCTGTTACGTGGACGTGATTACAGCTGCTCATGCCTGGTGGCCAGTAAAGACAGGGGTGGTGGTGCACTGACCTGGACACAGTCTTTCTGAGACGGCGCTCTTTTCCCAATGTGTTAGCGCACTGCTTTAACCATAGGGCTGCCATAAATTTGACTCATTTGTGATGCGTGTACAATCTGTCGAAGAAACAGCAGAAGGAGTCCATGGTGGTACAGCTCGGCCTTGGAACACGAGAGGTTTCATGTCCACGTGTACTGGAATGTTTGACAGGTCTAACTGTGTTGCACTGTCAAAGGGAGCTAGCTAGTATTCTCTTGAACATCGGACAAAAACATTTCTTCTCCTTTAGGATCATGTAAGTTCCTAGCTTTCCATGGACAATACAGGCGTCATGTCTCAATTTGGTCTTCCTGTTGTTGCGATGGAAACCTGTACTCGATTAAAATATAAAAATGGATGAGTTTAGAGATTTCCACTTTAAAGTGTCAGTCCCTTTAAAATAGGATAAAAAAAAACAGTATCAACCCCTTCAAAGAATGTCAGTTACTTATAATTCATAAAACGGTTAACATTTCTGCTTTGCTGCCGGTTTACATTTCAGCTGTGTGGAACTGGCTCAAGTTGAGTCACGGCATCTGCACTTTTATTCATCATTTGCGTCACTAAAAGTTGTGCTTTCAAATCTTTGTTCTTGAATGTCACTAAGGTGCTCTTCTGTTGTGGTGTGAGCGATATTCCTCTCCACATTGTGGTGGTGAGAGAGGTTATTACTCAGTGTGGCCTATATAGCTGTACAATATCACGGTTACAGTGTTACAGTCTTGGAGGGTCACAGATAATTTCTCACATGCCATGGCCGGGTTTTCTCCACTGAATAAAGTGAATAAGACTGCCTCTCCCCCTCTCCTCCTGCCCCCCTCTCTCTCATCTCTTGCTCTCCATTCTACTCCCTCCATTCCTTTTTTCGTCCCAGTCCCTCTGCCCTCTCAATCTTGCATTCTCTCCCTCCCTCTCTCGCCTGTTCCTGCGCTGTCAGTGTAATGGATGAGTGCTTATAATGGCTGTTTTCCTAGAAGATGAACCAGGGAGAAGTGCGGGCAACGCTGTTAGCTTGTTAACTGTTTGATGTCTTTACATAGTGATCTGGTGAAATAACGTGAGCGTCCCTGCCGCTGAGGTGACGAGAATATGGCAAACCATCACTGTGTGTGCTTTATCATTTTTATTTTCGAAAAGGCTGCATAAAACTGGGCTCAATAAAGTGGGCCACAACAGCACACCAGAAGGGATACTGCAGATGCCGTATCATATTGTGATCGTCTTGTTTTCGCAGAAGTTGTTTTTCGGGGGGAAAGCTTTATACTACCATATATGTGTTTGCTGGCATTTCATTTCAGAGGAATTAATTAAAATCTATGAACTGCTCCTGTGGTTTTCAAACCTCTTCTTGGTGCCCCTTAATCGACCCTTAGTATTTGTGAAATGTCTTTGGGTCCCCTTGAAGAGGTTTGTTTTATTAAATTCGATTACTAATGCAAGAACCTGTCACCACAGAAATATTTCCCAGTAGTTAGTTTTTCTCTCTCATTCTCTTTCAGTGATGATGTGAATTTCTTAAACCATCTTCAATATTCTGTTCATCAGTGGTTCTGTCCTGTATATTCAAAACATTTCAAAGGAATTGCACCTCTTTCTCCTAATTCCGTCGGTCAGGCCTGAACTGGATTATCTATAATTCAGATAGCGTGCTGGTCAGGGAGACGGAGAGAGAAATTGTGAGAGAGGGGGAAGAGAGAGGCAAGAGAGAGAGTGCGAGAAAGTTGTTGCTCGGGAAACGTGTGACTGTATTGGATTTCTGAAAGCCAACCCAGAACAAAGTGCCTGTGTTTCATTTAGCCTTCATTTACTCGGGGCTGTTCTTTCCTATCGAACATAAGGGACTGAGAATATGAAAAGTCTGAGGATTATAGATAAAACTAGGACAACAAACTGCGCCCATAGTCAGGACTGAATATGTTGCCAGTGGAGAGGTTCATACAGTATATACTTGAAGTGGATGAAGCGGATCAGTGGCTTGTAGTCATGTTATATCATCGATTGTGGGAACAGGTAGCTCTAACCATCAGATGATCTGACCACAAACAAATCCTGGGCTGGCAAGGTAAAAAACATATTGTTCTGTCCCTGAGCAAACAGTTAACCCGAATTGCTCGCAGGTGGTTGCTGTAAATGGAAATTTTTCCCGGACAACGTATCTGATAAAACATATTTTTAAATCAGCATTAGTGTAACTGCTGAATACTAACCATTAGAGTAGCTGGTACACCCAATAAAAGGCACAGATGTTTGAATACGCTCGAATCGGCAAGCCATGTGAATATTATTCGCCTGGTGAAACCAGCCTGATCTAATGCGAGCTTGCATTCCCTTTCAGTTCACAGTGAGCTCTGCGAAGTCGGCTTGCCCAGGTTAAAAGGTTATTACGAGGGAGGGTGACAATGAGAAGAGGATTAGAGACTTGGGCATTGACACAGTGTTGGATAAGGCTTTGAAAGGCTCCTCCCCTCTCTTCCTGATGTTCATACCGGACTAGTCATTTGGCTCACGTTTTTATCAAGTGAGCAGTGCTCAGGGATTTAAGACAGCGTAGCAAACCAAAGTTTCTGTCCAACTTGTAATGTTCTTTACTGATATGTTGTTTTTTCTGTGTTGTTTTTTTCCAGTGGGCCAGAGGATGCAGCTGAAGACCATTGGCTGACCAAAGGCCGAAGACACTAGTCGGTTCTCAAGTGGTTCCCTGGTTCTGCCAAAGGGGGGGGGGTGGGGGGGTGCTTGGGCCCTTGGAGCTTTACCTCCGCTGCCTCCGGGGCCTCACCATGTCCAAGAAGGGGCCTGGGGGGACCGGGACTGGGGGCCGAGGGAAGATGGAAAGGTCCGACACACTGAACGCTCTGCAGGCAGCCAATGAAGAGCTGAGGGCCAAACTCACAGACATCCAGATAGAACTTCAGCAAGAGAAAAGCAAGGTGGGAACTGTACATTTTCTTAATTGCACTGATTTAGCTCAAAACAGCCTTGTAGAGGGAATTTTTACAGTATGTCTCGGGAACATGCGGTCATCTCACCTACAGAAATGCGTTTACTGTAACTCGGACACTCAATGGCTTCATTAAAACAAGCAGCTAGCCAACTACCCAGCAGCTAGCAAGCTGTTGTTTTGTGAAGTGGCTGCCTCAGGCGAGACAGGCTGCAAATTAACTTTGATTTGATGATCAAGACATCAGAAACACGTGTCTATTCAGAGCCGTGCCTTGCAATGTTTTTATTCCTTCAAGTCAAAAGAAGACAAATCCTTCACCAAGGCCACTCCCACTAAGGTCAACTTTGAAAGGTTGTTCTGCCCGGCTCGTTTAAGCTTTAAGGAATATCAACGGGCAGAAGGTTCTCTGAACTGTAGACAGTCTTTGTGACTGTTGTTGCCGTGGTTTCGTTGGGCTCAATACATACTTTTGTCTATTATGTCATCCCAATTGGAACCCTCTTGCCTAGAACAGTGCCCAACTTCTGACCACTGAGTCTCTGAGAGCTGACCCTATGCAGAGGAGGCTGGGCTGTGGGCCATGCCTAACGGTGTGCCCAGAGGGCACGGCTGACATGTCCATTTTCATTGGCCGTGAGTGTTGATTGAGAGTTTGGGGAGCCTAAGGCAGTGGTTCCCAACCAGGGGTACTAGGACCCCTGGGGGTACTTGGCCTCTCCACAGGCGGTACTTGAAAACACTCATGACACCATAGACTTACTAGTGAAATTAACATGAAGTGGTACTTCAGGGGTACTGAAAGCAGTGCAAAAACATTTTGGGGGTACAGTAACTGAAAAAGGTTGGGAGACACTGGCCTAAGGCAATACCGGGGCCATGACTGACATGCCGTGTCATTGGCAGCGTGTGAAGGCTTTGCCCGTGGGTGGGACTGGAAGCTCAGAGCTGGAGCTAACAATGGAGATGCGCTCTTCGACTGGCTGTCGCTCAAACTAACTGAGGCTGTTGTCAGACAGAGGGTTCGTCCTAAATGGCAGCCCTAACTGTATACGTTTAGTGTGTTACACCAGAGCCCGATGGTGGGTTTATTACTCAACATGTATTCCCTGTTATAAGGATGTTTAAGTGTCTGCTGTCCACGTGTAAAATGTTACTGTACGTGCGCTCGCATGTAAGCCTGAGAGGAATGACATGTGACATGAGGATTGTAACGCCACTCCAGCCTATGCTGGTGTCACGGCGTACGTGGATGTTCGACACGTGCCCCTGTGAACCCATGGGACGTTCAGAGTTACAGGCGATTATGAATACAATTTCAAGGGAAACCTGACCGTGTTACTCGGTCCCAAATGGCACGCCGCACGACTTCTGACAGGCGGACTGCGGGAAATAGGGCGCCGTTAAGGACGCCGAATAAGCAGCGAACAGGTGGTTCTGTGAAGTGGAGTTTGGTGCTGAAAGACAGATGAGGTACGAATGTGGGAGATAGAACGTTGGCAAATGAGAGTACTCTCTGGTGTTCCCGTCCACCAATCACCTTGCAGTATGCTGTGCTGTCCTTTACTGGGCTGGTTGGGTGTTTGGCAGACAATGGATAGTGTGTGTTTGTGTGTGTGTGTTTTCCTTGTAATGACACGGTTTATGACCTCGATTGCGTGCCCCTGGTTCTAGTTTCAATAAACTGTGGAAGAGACTTTTGTGGGCCCTCCATCTCGTTATGCTGTATGTGACGAGGAACGCCACTTCCGTAACATTTACTGACATATTGAACGTTCCTTATCGCTCCCAGTAGAGTATTGATCGCTGGGCTGAATGAAAACATGCGTTCTCCATGCGTCCTATTGGGATTGTAAATGTGTAAAAATACAGCCTGGAACGTTCTCGATACTGCGTGTCTTGATTCCGGGTCTGATTAGATTATCTTGTTGTTACATTAACGGAAAACAGGATTGGCCAGCCGGAGACGTCTCTGTGTTGTGATCAAACATCGTCCGGGCCCAGTGCAGTGACTCCGCATCGGCCCTAATCACCGGGTCTGATCTGTGACTGTGAGGAAGGCGGCACAGCAGACACTCCCAAGGGTCACTGGATTCGCCAGCCCGTCCTGCTGTAGTAACCCGCAGATCCGCTCTGCAGCTACCCGCCCCACGACCCCATGGCAACCGTTCATTTCAAAGGCAGCATTGTGAACTCTGGCGTCGGGACACTGCTGCCTGTATGTGTGTGGCGGCGAGGGCACCCGCGGTTCTCGTCCACGTCATCGGGCCCACCGGATGAGTAATGCCCCTTTGCTCGGCACGTGTGGATCTGCCAACACGGGCCTATTCAGAGCTGTTTTTAAACCTGGTCCGGTGTGTTCGGTTGCACCCCTTCGGTCTCCATTCATTGTACACCTGTAGAATATATAAGTAATATTACTTATTAAGTATCAGTAACTAGTAGTATTACTCATAATACACACACACAGTGCATTCTTTTTCATACCAGTCTCTGTGTACCTTTTGGTGACCGGATACTTCCCCTCGGCTGAGACATGTAGATTTCTTTCAGTAAAACCTTCCCTCAGACTGTACTGTCTGTAGGCTCCACGGCCTGGTGGTCTTCAGTAGTTTTGCGTAATTAATATTACAGACGACTGGATCACATTAGGATTTGGGTGGGGGGGGGGGGCGTGGGGGGCGGGTTGTGTCCTCCGGCTGTCAACCTGCGCCGAACCAACCCTCTCCCAGAGCACCTGCACTGCTTCTCTCTGCTGCTTTGCCCGACAGTAATATCTCACTGGGCCATGATGACAGCTAATCTGTAATCTCATTTAAAATGGAGGCCTCTCTATGTTTCTCTCTTTCCGTTAGGTCTTTGGTTGGTTAGGGGTTTTCAGTTTTTCCTACTAGGTAAGCTTTGATCTCAGGAAAATGCTTGTTGCCTGCGTCACCACTTGTCCGTCTGTCTTTTTGTCTGGGTGACTTGTTGACTCACCGAGATATAATTGGTCTTGACTTTGATGCTGCCGAGGCTCTTACAGGGCTTGGAGGTCCAACCATTACTTATCCTCCTCCATGCTGACAGGCTACCTTTGTTTTAGCAGGGAAACACCCACTGAGACTGCAGTTCAACCCCTCAACTGTAAACACAATCAGCAGCACAGAATCACAGATTATAGAAACGCACATACAAAACACAATTATGAAACACGACCCTAGTATAGAGGTCCTCAATCAGCAGTCTGAGGCAAACCAGCTCTAAAAGCATTGCAGTTATGTTGCATTACATCGGCCTTCCAGGAAGAAAGACTTGACACCAGGAAGAAAACAGAGAAGGAAGCACTCCAATCTTTAGACCAATACAGACACAGATTCGTGACCTAAGTTATATTATATTAAATGTGCCAGTGGGTTTAATTGGTTGTATTTTTAGGTTGGCCGTGGAGAAAATAAGTCCCTCGCTCATCTGTTGTTTCTTCTTGTCAGGCGTTTCACACACGGGATGAGCTATAGTGGCACATTCGAGGCAGGGTTTTGTTCATGCCACGGGGCTTGTCCTGTCAGTTAGAGTTAAAGTGGTGGAAGATACTCTATTTGACCCCAAATGAAATGTTGCGGGTTACCAGGCTGCGACTGACATGTGGTGGGAACTGTATGTTTCATGGCCTAACCTGAACTACAGCTTGGAATGGCCCCTAATCCAGAGCGACGGCATTCGGAAGACATTCCCGTGGTCGTCGCTGTAACGCACTCTGTCCTCGTCAGTCTAAGGAACACCCGTCAGGCGTAATGCGTTCTGAGCGGCTCCAAGGCCGCGGGTGGGCTGCGATCGTGGCGTTGTGTCTCTGTGTACAGGCAGGGGCATTCACCGGTGTGTGGGCGTCCAAACCCGGGCCTCGCCCTGCCTGGTGTCTGTCTCCTGGATAGAAAGCTGGACATAGGGGCTGAGGCCTGTCCGTCCTATTAGTCTGATGGACGTCGCTGGCTCATGTTTAAAGACTTTGGTGCTTTGATTCTCTCTCTCTTCCTCTCTCTCTCTCTCTCTCTCTCTCTCTCTCTCCCTCTCTTCCTCTCTCTCCCCAGGTCAGCCGGCTGGAACGAGAGAAGAGCCAGGAGGTGAGACACGAGCAGCACAAGTCCACAGTGCTGGTGACAGACCTGAAGGCCAAGCTCCACGAGGAGAAGACCAAGGAGCTGCATGGCCTCCGGGAGACGCTACTTCGCACCCACGAGCTGGAGCTGATGAGGGTAATCAAGATCAAGGACGGGGAGATCCAGAGGCTGCAGGCATTGGTCAATGCCCTGAGAGACGGATCCACGGATAAGGTACCAAGCACAGACACCCAGAAACACACACAACGACCTTCTTGAACCAACGACCCTCTGGTCAGAGATCCGCCACCTCCGACCTCTCCTCCCTCCTGGTCAGGTGAAGACGGCTCTGTTCGCGGAGGCGCGGGAGGAGGCGAGACGCGGGTTCGAGGGGGAGCGGAGCAGAATGCAGCAGGAGATCTACGAGCTGAAGGGTGTGAAGAGGCAGATGGAGGAGGCTCTGAACATGGCCGTGCAGGCGGATAAGACCAAGGCTGCGGAGATACGCTCCGTCTACCACCTCCACCAGGAGGAGATCACCCGCATCAAGAGGGAGTGTGAGAGGGAGATACGCAGACTGGTGAGAGGGACATTCTACAAGTCATCACACACACACACACACAAACATACACGTGCAGGGCGCACACACACCCGTCACTGCTTTATCAACTGCGCTTCTGAGTCAGAGTACCATGTGTAATGGAGGGTGGATGAATGTGTGGTGTGTAATGGCCTTTTAAAGGAGCAGACCACAGTTTTAATCAGCTTTAATGGGCGCCGGTAAGTAGAGATCAGTTTACCTGTGAGGACATCTCCAAGGCTCCTAGTGCCCATTAATGTGTCAGCAAGAGTTTGAGACAGACTTCCAAGGGGCGCCCTATTCAATACGTAGTGCACACTTAAGCCCTATGAATGTAGTGTACCATTTGTGACACACTGCTTTTGTGTCAGACTGACCGAGTATCTGTTGAGTTTGGGTCACTCATCTACATTTGTGACATGCCTATGTGTTCGCTTCTGCATAGCAATAGCCTGGCGCTGTCCTACGGGAGATAACACTGGGTGGCAAAACCATTCAGAGATGACTCTGGTTCAGTGGAGGATGTTTTTGTCTTCCTTATCCAAAGGGAAATCTCTGCTTGCATTTAAACTGTGGGTGGTCCCAGTATCCGA